>NW_008337640.1:1009267-1077026 GCF_000622305.1 Nannospalax galili | reverse complement strand
AAAACATCAGAAGATGGAAGGACCTCCCATGCTCATGGATTGGAAGAATTAATATTGTGAAAATGACCATCCTATCAAAAGCCATTTATACATTCAATGCAATGCCAATCAAAATCCCCATGACATTTTTCACTGAATGAGAAAAAAACATCCAAAGATACATATAGATGCACAGAAGACCTCAGATAGCCAAAGCAACCCTGAGCACTAAGAGCAATACTGGGGGGATTACTGTACCAGATATTAAACTGTATTATAGAGCTATAGTCATAAAAACAACATGGTACTGGCATACAAATAGACCCATAGATCAATGGAACAAAATTGAAGACCCAAATATGAGTACATGCAATTTCAGTCACCTGATATTTGACAAAGGGGCCAAGAACATTCACTGGAGGAAAGACAGCATGTTCAGGAAATGGTGCTGGCAAAACTGGATCTCCACCTGTAGAAGAATGAAACTAAACCCTTATTTTTCACCTTTCACAAAAGTCAACTATAAATTGATCGAAGACCTCAATGTGAAGCCTGAAACTCTGAAACTTTTAGAAGAAACCATTGCCAATAACATCTACAAGATACAGGTGTAGGAAAGGATTTTCTAAAGCAGACATCAATTGCCCAGGAAATAAGGTAAAAAATCAACAAATGGGTCCTCATTAAACTAAAAAGCTTCTGTACATCAAAAGAAGAAACCAAGGAAGTGAACAGAAAACCCACAGAGTGAGAGAAAATCTTCACCAGCAACACATCTGACAGAGGTTTAACATCCAGAATGTATAATGATCTCAAGGAACAAAGAATCAAGAAAGGAACAAATCCAATTAAAAGATGGGCTATGGAACTGAACAGAGAGTTTTCAATGGAATGAAAAATATGGCTAAGAAGCATCTTAAAAGGTGTTAACATCACAAGTAATTAGGGAAATGCAAATTAAAACCACCTTAAGATTGCATCTTACCCCAGTCAGACTGGCTAAGATCAAGAGAACAAATGATACCAAATGTTGGAGAGGATGTGGGGAAAGGGGAACACTCATCCACTGCTGGTGGGGCTGCAAACTGGTTCAGTCCCTATGGAAAGCAGTGTGGAGAACTCTTAAAAAACTCCAAATGAACCTACCATTTGACCCAGTTATCCCACTCCTTGGCATATACCCAAAGAACTCGTCCTAATGCAGAGACACTTGTACATCCATGTTTGTTTCTGCATTTTTCACAATAGCTAAGAGATGGAAGCAACCTAAGTGTCCCTCAACTGGTGACTGGATAATGAAAATGTGGTTCATGTATATGCTGGGGTTTTACTCAGCAGTAAAGAAAGATGAAATCTTTAATTTGCAGGTAAATGGTTGGAACTAGAAACTACTATACTAAACTGAGTAACACAGACTCAGAAAAAAAATAATACATGTTCTCCCTCATATGAGGATCCTAGCATCAAATCCTGATAAGTGAGTATGTATCCAGACATAACTACAGGAACCAGGATAATGAAAAGGAACCAGGGAGGTAAAGGAAAAAAAGAATCTGAAGGAGAAGAACAGTAGGAACCCAGCATCAATAAGGGAAATATGGATAAAAATGGTGTTATTTTAAAGGGGGAGGGTATACAAGGAATGTGCGAGATAAAGGGAAAGAAGGAGCTCAAGAGAGGTGGGACTATAGGAAAAGGGTATTATAGGAGAAATGGGAAAAATGTGGGCACCTTAAATGGGGAAACTATGGTGGAAGGGTTATTAAACAAGATGAGAGATAAATAATATCTAGCTAGTTAAAAAAAACAGAGGGAACCATATTAGTCCAATAACCTACTGATAATGACACATACAACTAAATCAAAGAATACAATATATCTCCATTCAAGGTTTATCTGAGAACATTTGTTCTTCACCCAAGCTTTATCTATGTGGCACATGGTAATTAAAAGTACCGGACTGGTGGAACTAACCTTCTTGGATGTTTAACAGCCATCCTTTGAGCCCTATACTAATTTCATCAGAGGGACATAAAGGGCAGTTTTTGCTCCTTGCCCTCCTAGGTTGACTAAGTTCCAGGAGACTATGAGCATCTCTCAAAATGTCCTGTAACTTGGGTGAGTCACCTGTCCTCTTGATCAAGGAGGCCATGGAGACCCCACTAGATGGACCTGAAGCAGTGTCCAGTCTACAAAGAGGAGGGTCAACACAGAGAAACATTTCCTTCATGTTTCCAAGCAAAGCCAGCCATGGTCAAGTAGGACCTTTGACTTATCTTCACATAGACAAAACTGGTAAAAGAAAGGAGCTCGGGGCTCCTCCCAAGCCCATGTGACCCCTGAGGAACAGATCCTCAAACAGCCTTAACAGTAAAAATATATTGGTTTATCTGGGCCAATTGTAGGGTCTTAAACACCCAAAAAGAAAGTATAACCAAAGATTAACAGGGGCCAATGTAATTTTTTAAGAGTTCATACGTATAGCTAAAGGCTACAAAATAAGAACCAATGCCAGACAGGAGATACCTTCCTTTGAGTTATTGGCCAAGGTGGCCGAAAAGACTCCCAGACAGTAACCTCGTGCAGAACTGGGAAAATGAACAGCAGACCCCAATGTTATCTGACTGATTGCTGCTAGATGAGGAACAGCTGATCTTCCTAAAACAAAGACCTCTAGATAGGCTGACTAGATTCACCAGATGGACAAGTATTGGGGAATGGCTGGGGGTGCCAACAACACAGTGGATAGTAACAGGGATGACAGAGTATATGGGCTCCAGTGGGGTGTGTGTGTGTGGGAGGGTGTCATTTGGGAAGTGGGTATGTAGATGAATAAGATTGTTTGGGATGTTCTGTGTGATATACACACAAAAAAATCAACAAATAAAAAATGACTTACATTTAAGTAGGAAGCATAAAAATTTACTTCATGTTAAATAGTAGAGGTGATAAACATTACCACTGCAATCTACCTGATGACTTTATATCCATACTCAGGTGCCAAGGATCTGAGTGTAACTGACTGTGACTAGTAATAATTAGATACATAGAGATTAGAGATGCATGTGCAAACATCTAAGCGTTAGCATTAAAAATGAGTTCTTTCTGTAGGAAACTGCATATTTTTAAATGAAATGGAGATCTTTTTAAAAGGTTAAAAACTCATTAAATTTTATGTCTTACATGGTTTATACTGAGTTTAATATTGTATAACTATATTAATTCAACTGTAAATCTAAAAAATTACAGCCACTTTTGAAAGAGATGTATCGTTGCTCTGGAAATTGTTATTGAATATGTCAAAGCTGTAATGAAATGCTTCTTCTAATCATGTGGTTATTAAATAAAAGAAAAAAAAAGAGAAATCGCATTAAAGTCAGTATATTACCAGGAAGCTGTCAGGATTTGGACCCCAGTGAATTCTGGGAAAGTGTTCTTTCCACCTAGCATTCTTCCAGAAACACAATGATCAGAAGTATTTCACTGCACTTAGAGGACTGAATGCATGTCGCACACGTGGGAGTGTTCATCTACTGTCTGATCACTATCATTTCATTTCACATTCCAACTGTGAAATGGCACACAATGTTGCTGGATCAGAGGGCTTTCAGGGAGGTTGCTGTTGAATATATATGTTGTCATTTTTATTTTCTCTTCCTTGAAAGGGAGAGACTTCAAATAAATGCATATTTCCTTTTCCTACTTCAACCCCCTCACTTTCATTTTGAAATAACTTCAGCTTCTGTTGAAGATATAAAGGCCATATTCTATCCTCAATATCCAACCTGTGCTCTCATAGCAGAATTTGGCCTTAAAAACCCATCAATACATATTTTCATTAAACTAAAGAATTAATTACTTTTGATTCATACAGAATGAACCAAATCATAGGCCGGCTGCAGCAGGTAATAATAATGCTTGAGCTAGCCCCCTAGGGAAGCGTAGGGAATTTTTGTTCTTCCATAATATTCCACAGAATAAGTTATATCTTAAATTATTTTGATCTAATTATTATTCTTATATTAAAATAGTGTAAGATACAAAAGTCTCACTTGAGGATATTTTAAATAACAATTCACAGGATTCCCTTAGAGTTCTAAAAAGTCAGTTTTCCAGATAATTGAGTATTTTTCTAGACATTTAAAATATTTTAAATTTACATTAAGAATTATATCCTCTAGAAGAGTTCACTGTGGTAAGCAAAATAAGCCAAATTCAGAAACATAGATATTACATGTTTTCTCTCATATATAGAATCTAGACTTATTTTTAAAAGGCATAAAAATAGGAGGGGATCGTTTGGGAACAGGAAAGGAACCATGAGGACAACCAATGACAGTATGTCATGGGTGAATATGATCAAAGTGTGCTTCATGCATGTGTGAAAATGCCACAATGAAATCAATTATTTTATACAGTTAAAATACACTAATAAAAATAAAACACATCAGTTAGAAAGAGGTTTTTTAAGTTCTGAGAAGCAATAAAGTATCGGATATAAATTTGCCAGTTGAGGATAACGATCAGCAGTATGTTGATTAAATGATATTTTTGTTCCTTTAAAGTCTCTCCCTATGCATTTCCAGCTTTAAAAAAATACATCAGGATATATCATAATGTGGTTTTATGACTTCTTATATTCACTTATATATATTAGACTGTTTCTCAACATTAGTAGTTAGAATTTTACTATATAAATTTAATGGCTTAACATGTTAAGACTAATAAACACACTTTACTCTGTTCCTATATATCTGAGAAATTTCCTTTTTATGTACTTTCATAATAATGTTTACATTCCCAAGAGCTCCTTCCATATTTAAGTCTGCACTGATGGTCCCACATGGCTCTGCTCCTCTAGAGCTCAGCCTTACATCTAGCTCTTTCTTTCTCTCACTGTCAGATTTCTAGATAAAGCTGATCAAGTCTGAATAAAGTTACACTTGCTGTTTCCATTTCTGGACTAATAAAATGGCAGATTTTTTCCAATGATGAGTAAAATGAATACTTTTAAATTCGATCACATCTATAAGTACTTAGAGATTTTATCTGACCAGATGGTGTTACTGTTCTTCCTATCAGACTTTTATATGAGAAGTTGGAAGGGAAAAGAATGCTATTACACATGAGGGGCTCAGACTAAGAACTCAGCAGCCCATTTCTCTTTCGAATTTTATGCTGCTTTGATTCCATGAAGTTTCTGTAATTTACTCTTTTGTTGTATATTTCACTTGCCGTGCGTTGAGACCAGTGCACTCCGACTCCCTGAAACCATGTTGTAAGTTTTCTTTAGGGAGCCATAAGTTAAGAACACAGTCTGTTAACTCTGCCAGTTATAGTAACGTGATTCACTTGGGGACACAAGTCCATTGTCTCTCCACCTGCTCCTCTGCAAGGAAAAGGTAAAGAGAGAACGGAAAAGGAAATGAAGGAAGTAGGAAAGGAGAACAGATGGAGGAAAAAGAGATAGAGATGAGGAAGGTACGCTATGGTGTCTCTGAAATTGAAATAGTACAGAAAATTAGCACTAACATATTGCCATGTATTACTTGGGTATCTTATTTCACTATTAACTTATAAAGTTTAGGATTTCATGGTGCTGTATAGTAAAAATCTTTAGAATTTTATATTCAGTTGTGGCAATCAGTATTGAGAAAGCATTGTTAAAATGCATGTGAAATTATTATTTTCATTTATCCAATTCTGTAAATAATTAATTTTGATCACTTGAAAATCACTGCCATATTTTATGCATATAAATGCATTCAAGTTTCTGTGTGATATTAATAGCTAATGTGTATAGTTGATTGACACTAAGGGAATATACTATTTCTTGCATATTTTCTGGACAGGGAATCTGACAAAATATGAACAGGCATATACAAAAGCTGATAGAGAGAGGAAGGCTCCAATCAGCCTGAAATTCAATCAAAGGATCTTGATTACAAACTTTTTTCTTCACTATAAAAATATTATCATTAAATCTTCAAGGAATCAGCACAACTTAAAATCTGGATGTGTCCCCATGAATCACTTCTTTTGATGGAATATAAAAACAAACCTTTTATAAACTTAAAATCACAAATAATAAAAACGAACTTGCTCAGCGAGACATCATAAGCATGAATGAATAAAGTTATAGTCACTGATACACAGTAACCTGCCATAAATATATTACATGGTTTATAAGTTCTTATCTACAAAGGACTAAAAGGATTTAGTGATATATGAGGCAGATTCTTTTGAAATCAAATCCTGAATTTTCAAAATGAAGAGAAAAGATAACCCTAAAAATGGAAAGGAAACATGGAGGTAAAGGAAAAGAAAGAACCTGAAAGAGGGTGAGAGTAGGGAACAGGTGTTATCTGTGCGGGAGGTGGCGAAAGTGGGAGTGTATGGCTCGGAGGGGAGGAGGGAGGGACATGCAGAGGCCCACCGTGGGGAAGGACGGAACTCAGGAGAGGGGAGATGGCAGGAGGTGGGTGTTATTTGGAGGTGGGGAGGGAGGGGATAATGGGTACTTTTGGACTGAGGAAGCAGGAAGGAGTTTAGATTTTGGGGAAAGTAGAGATGAATGGATTTTGGGGGGCAATGGAAGCCAGAGAGAAATGTGTTGCCTCTGAAACCCCCTGAGAAATGCACATATGGTACCTGAACATTAGTGCATATGTATACCTGGGGATTGTACGGCAAGGAACACAGTGCCAGACAGGAGAGACTTCCCTTCAAGTGGTTGAGAGTGGTCCAAGAGTCTTCCAAAGTAACACAGGCTATTGTGAGAGCTCTTGATTATCTCCCAGTCTTGGAAGACAAGACCCTACTGTTGAAGAGGACATACTTTGGACAGAGGACTTGGAGCAGTGGAGCAGGAACTGATCTGGAAGCCTTCTACCTGAAGTTTAACTCTCATAGTTCTAGAGGATACTATGCAAGCTGCTAAGGGAGAAAATCAATCAATGGTCCAAACCAATCCTAAAGTATAATAATCATAATGAGCAGCAGAGCAAACTATCTCTACTGGTGCAGTAGTGGCACTGTTATCTGGGGGTAATCAACAGCTATCTAATTGGATGTAAAGCCCTCTCAATGGGAGTGAACTCATGGGTGGCACTATAAACACAGCCAAATACACACAGCTGGAGAGGTCACAGATCCTAGAGAAAACCCTGTCTCTGTCATATCTCTAGGCAAATGTAATTTCTTAGTATGTGCTAAATATGGAAACTTATTTTTGCAGACAAGTATACCATACCATATACCACTCATCAAAGAAGTTTTTTGCAACAGGTGGAGGCTACTGCAGAACCCCATAGTTGTTTAGACACAGAGAATATTCGTCTGAGAGATGCCCAGTCCTAGGTAGCATATCTACAGTGGAACCTCTACACCTAAGACTCATGGAACATAGCAGAATGGGGGTAGAGAGAAAACTAGTTCATCCTTCAACTTTTACCAGTGAAGCCTCCTTAAACAACAGAGTGCAATGCATTCAAAAGGCCACAACTGGCCAACTTTTAAAGAATAAGAAATCGCAAGTGTGTGTCTCTGGATAAGACTCCTATATCAAACCTCCCCCACCCATGGTCAGGGACCATTGTTGAAGAGGGGGTGGAAAGACTGTAAAAGCCAGAGTTGGTCCATGAACATAGCAAAACAGACGCTTTTGGGCCACTGGAAGCTGGCACATAAGAACTTATGGCAATGGTGGCACCCAGCACAGGACCCATGCCAACTCAATTAGACAAGGGCCCAGAGTGGAGTGAGGGAAATGGGTTGGCAGGTTAGTCCCCCTAGTCTGGGAACTATTGGAGACTGATCACTACTGGATGAGGGAGAGTAGGCCATACCAATGATTTCTAGATAAGCTGACTAGACTCCAGGGGATGAATTTATACTGAAGGACATTTGTGTACAAATGCTTGACTAGATAGGACTTAACATGAGGTATGGTGGGAGGTGGGAGTGGGATATGGATGGGACAGAGGGTCTAAATTTGATTAAGAACTATTGTATAAAATGTACAAAAACTCAAGAACCATTTTTTAAATGCAAAAATTCTTAGTCAATCCTGAATGAACTCACTAGTTTTTGTCTTCTAGACATTTCTTATAGCTAGACCCAATAACCCTGAATATCTAAATAAATGAAAGCCTTATATGGGTCAGAGTGACAGCTAAGGAGGCAATGAGGCTCTCATTGAAGGGAGATGTAAATTAGTTGATCATATTGATGATTTAAAAAGGAATATTAATGAAAATAATTTAATTGGAGAGATAAAAAGGAAGTGATAATTAATCAGTTTTATGCTAAAATCACTCTTTACTTACTCTTGTGGTTAAAGGAAATAACATAAAACCCCAAGTTTAACATAAAGTTTGTAAATGGAACATATATTACTTTCAATTCCAGCTTCAGTTTCTTAAAGGCCCAGAAGCAGCTGCATCAGGATCCCTAGGAAGGGCTGAATTATTGTAGAAATTCAGAATCCTGCACTGTCTTCCAGCCCCAAGAAATCTAAGCCTCTGAAATACACTTAGGAATCAGCATTTTAAAGCCCCTCCTCTCACCCTCCTGTGGCTCTTGTGCACACTAAAGTTTGAGAACCACTGTAAACCATGCTTTTTACCATGAAATGGATTGTCACGTAATCAAGATTTCTATTCTCTTTCTTCTGCTTTCATCTGAATGACATACAGCAAGTGCATGTTATTTACTTCCTGGTTTTACTGTGGAACTGCACAAAAGTAGCCTCTTCCATTTTTGGTTTTGTACAGTTTTAATTAACACAGCATTAGCTTTCAATGTAACTAAGGACTACCCAAGTTTCACTTACCTTCACATCTTTATGCTTATCCAGAAAGTTCTGAACATGCAGAGACTTTCAGGAAGACTACAAAGTGGGCTCTCTGGTTTTCAAGGATGTGCTGACCAGGCTCCTGAGGTGAACAGCAGAAACTCATGAAGAGAAGCCACCAGTGCTCAAGCCAGTGGGTCCCTGGTTATCTCTAAACAGAACAGAAAAGCAGAGAGTTGGTCAGATAGTATTATCACCAGAATCTACCATGGAGACGGTTATTTTCAGTAAACCAGCAGTGTTACTAAATTTAAACCTGGCTAAGGCTTGCTGCTCCCGATTTAGCATACTTGTCATTTAAAATTTCATGTCATTGTGAAGTCAGAATCACAGGATGACGCTGCCTGCAGAGAAGTCTGTTAAGTTCCTATTGCTGTGATTGACTAGTTTTTCTAAATATTGCATCAAGCAGGATAATTACTAATTTTATGTTTGATATGCAGGTGCTGAATTGGTGCTGAATTTCTAAGTCAAGGTTGATGAGGTCCCTTGGAAAAATATCTTTACACAAAAACCTGTGATACCCCACAAAACACAAAATGGGATATTTTTGCTAAATCCCCATGGAGCTGGTAATTTTGCTATATTTTTTTTTCACACGGGCAATGCTTTCAAAGATAATTAGGTATAAACAAGTATAATATCCTTCCTAGTTGGTATGTGTTGCTGACTCAGAAAAAACAAAATTATAGCCTCTTTGCTGAGTGACTTAAGTAGAAGTTGATAGTGGCTAACAGAAAAAGAGAATAAAATGTTGATTTTTAAAGGTGATAATCATGCAAATATTTTCCCTGGGGGATGGATTAAACAAATGGTGCAGATGAGTGCAGTCAAATGTAAAATGGCAAGGGCACGCTACACATGGAAGCACAGATACCTTGTGCAACAATAGTTCTCATGAACGAAACTAATGCCTGGCTACCCCAAACCATTCCCAGCCATTTTCTTCTTTCCTATGTCTCACAAACAGAATTGAGAGGGGTCACGTGACGATGTACTGGGCAATAAGCAACATGAGCTATCTTGGATAGGAAATCCTAGTAGAACTCTGTTTTTGTTAAGTAGAAAGACTGTTGCTTCCTTTCTCTTTTATATACTCACTGGCCATGGGGATATGAGACATAGAGGAAGAACAGCCATCTTGTCACCATTATATAAAACAATGAAAATTCAGAGAAGCAAAGATACAGATACTTATTGATGTATAGCAGAACCAATCCCGCTAACTCTGGAACACTGCTTGCTAAAATCACTAGATTTCTTACTCCTTGCTAAGAGCTTTGCTGTCTGACAAAACACTAAAAGAATTGTTAAGATGTAAGAAGTGTGTGCTGTGATTGCAGTGATGTTTATCTCTCCACTCCTCAGTGTAATCTGCAAATAAGGGAAGCACTCATTCTGCACAGCCAAGACTAGCTCTTCTTGACAGGCTCTCTCCAAGGGACATCTGGAGGCATAAACTTGACTTGACAGGCCTTAACATATATGACAGGATGCTTGAAATCTGGTGGGGCCTCTGGGGAAGTGCACATGGGAGGAGGGTCTAAATATGATTGAAATGTTCTATATGAAATGCATAAAAATCTGAATAGATTTGATCCTTTTTCCTCCCTCAGACCTAGAATCTAATAATCAAATCTCTTTGATTTGACATAATTTTTTAGGAGCCAGTCTCACTACATACCCCCAAGCTGGCCTCAAACTCACATTCCTGCCACAGTCTCCCCAGCCTGGGGTTATAGGCACACTCTATGGCCCTAGGCTTCTGTATAATTTTAAATTTTATTTATTTATTTATATATATATTTATTTATTTACCCTGGAACTGGAGTTAGAGATGGTTGTTAGCAGCCATGTCTGTGCTGGGAACTTAACCTGGGTCCTCTGCAAGATCACCCAGTGCTCTTAACTGCTGAATCATATCCCCAGCCCTCTGAATCATTTTAAGTCTCTACTTTGCCCCATTTCTCTCTATGATCTCTTTCTTCTTTGCCAGTACCACCATGTCGTTGTCTACTGCCCAGAATTTAATGTGGCTTCTTTCTCATTCCATCTTATATATCCCTCCGTTATGTTCTCCTCCTAGTGTGAGAGTTATTTTTTAAAAACACATAACTGATCATGCCGGTAACTTGTTCAGAAACTTTCAATGAATTTCAAGCATTCTTGGGAATGGTGATTTTAGTTTCACATCGTCCAAACCTTGCCTTCATGTCCAGTCACTGGACACAATGACAGACACCTGTAATCCCAGTGCTTGGGAGGCTGTGACAAGATCTTGCCCTTGAGGACAGCTTGTGTGACAAAGTGAGATTCTAGCCTAAAAAAGTTCTAGCCTCATTTTCCTAAACGATAGGAACCTTTTCTTTTTATGTCATTTTTAGATCTACAATATTCAGCAAAGTGCTAAATAGATATGGAAGTGCTCAAAATGTAACTTGTGAACTGTGTTATCAAATTTTCCTTTATATTTTAGTTTCTGATTTACTTATAAGAACATTGAAGGCAAGGAAGCGTCAGAAATATTTCTTCATAACGTATAGCAGAATGCCTTGCATGAAGCAGGGATCAAGAGGGATTTTGTTGATATTGATAATTCACTTTTATTCCTTTTAAAAAGTTGAAATTTATTCTCTTTCACAATGGCTAGATTATAACTGTGCTACAGTATTAGAAATGAGAAAAAGGAAATATATTACTATTTTGTCAAAAAATTGGAACACATAGGGAATGTGTTGGATCACAATCCTATTAAGTTGGACAGATTTGTAGTAAGGAGTTTCTGCATATGTGGAAATCACTGCAGTAAACTGGAAGAAGTCAGACAAATGCTCATATATTCTATTCACACTGCCGTATTTTCAACTGTGATATAATTTGTATTTTTAAAATAGATACCAAATTCAATACTTTTGATACCTAACAGCTGAAGCTTTTCTGAGTAGAACTGATTAGTTTGGAAAATTGTTGCCCCAGATACAAATGAGCTGCTAGACACTGAATATTTATATGAAAAGAGCAAAGAAACTTCTGGATTCAAAGGCAGAGATTCAAAAATCGGTATGGTACGCCATCTGATTTCATATACAGGCATCACTCATAGGAACTATCACTCTAAGCAGCCTAACATGAGGACTCACAGAGGGAAGCTGACAAGCAGCGAAATCCTGCTGCTGGGGAGATAGATGCACGCTAAACAGAAGGACGGTACCATCCTTGTGTTTCCAGGGCTCCTGAATGTATTCAGCATGACTAGATGTCTTCCAAACAGGAGGAAGGTAGGCAGAATGAGGAATAGAGAGAAGCCGGGGAGTAGAAGAGTGGACAGTGAAAACTCTGTAATTGAACAAAAGTTGTGGACAGGCTTATCTTACAGTCTGAAAAAAACCTCAACGTTTGCCTAAGGCAGATTTATTCAGGAAGTTACTAACTGCTTTGAATTTCCATAGATTGTTCTTCAGTCACAAGTACTTTCTGGATATTATGGAGTATCACATCTATTGAGGAGTTGGAAGGAAGGAAAGAAGGAGGGAGGGAGGGAGAGAGGGAAGGGACTCTTCATGGGATGCAGTTTGAGAATAACTACAAAGAGTGCTTGTGAAATAAAAAAATCAAGCAGCAACCTCGTTTATGCTTTAAGGATATTTTAGGAAGTTAGTGAATCATGATTTTATCCTCAACTGTTTTTCAACAAAATTAATTCTACTGGGGTATTAGTCATGCTTTTGCTTTCCCCGGAGCTTAGACACCAAGGGGTAGGCTGAGTCTGTACTATTTATTTTTCCTTATATATGTATATTTATACATTCTATAGATAAATGAGCTTAACTGAATGATACAAGAATAAAGTTTTATGCTCTGCCTCTTTACATACGTTTCTTCTGGAGTAAAACTGGTTTTTAACTGCAAAATATTTCACTCGCCAAACCTTTAATTTTTATTTGCTTATTAAATTCTGACTTTATTGACAAAACTGAGTCTGTTCTTCTATATCAAAAATTGACACATTTGCTATAATTATAGCATAAGCCATTGTATTTCTTTCAAAATTGATTCCCTTAAGAGTAAGACACTTCCCACTGACACATACTTCTCAGCACTGGTGACTTCTGGTTCAGAAACACTGTTCACCCTCTGACAGCTTCCACTAGCAAAAAGTAAAATTCTCCCTCATAATTTTGAAAACTTTCCAAGGAGGCAATAAAGATAAAATTATGGTAAATAAGTAAAAACTACATACCTATAATTACCCCTATATCATCTATTTTATGTGATTTTTCTCAATCATCAGGAGACCCAGGGATCTGGGAACTCCTAATATTTCCTTGAGGAGATCTGAGAACAAAGTCCTTACAAGGATGCAAGAGTGAACCAGAGAAGCCCAGATAGCCTGACAGTAGGGAGGGAAATGGCTAGACAAGAGCTCTAGTTAATTCTTTTTCATCCTCATTTTTTATTAGTTCTTTGAGAATTTCATATAAGAACCCATCTCTCACAAAAGCCATCCTCAGACAGCAACTGCAAGTCATATGGAATGCAGTTAGACCAACAGGGACTTTGTAAATGGAAAGGAGATCGGGAATGCTGCTGAAACCCATGGAAATGACTACTCAAGTCTCCCTCTGTCTGGATGGCTCATCTCCCCCATCCATGTTTACTGATAGTGACTGCCAAGCCATGGAATGCTGGTGTTTGGGAAATCGTCTTGTGCAGGAGTGGTACCTGTTCATGAACTGACATTGCAGTTCAGGGATGCCAGTCCCTAGCGAGTGTAACTAGAATGAGACCACTCCCTGCAAACTCTCAGGACAGTCATGTGTAAATCCCCATCCCGTCACATGGCAGCTTCCACAAGGACAGACCTGTCACACTGTTCTTATAGACAGCCTTCTGGTCTGCTCCATCCAACGCGCTGACATTCTTTGCTCTCTGGTTTTGCTACTGACCTTTTCCCTGTTCTTTAAAAAAAGTGGTGACTAATGTCCATGCCACTTAGGCCTGTCTCTATTCTTTTCAGTATAGTGCAAGCCACACACAGCTCACAGCAGATAACATTCATTTATATAGACAGTTCCACTGTCAATTTAGGCATATGAGACTTTATTGAACACATGTAATAGATTGAAAACTGTGAATGCATAAATCTGCATTCATAATTCATAGGCTATCCACCTACCAATGAGCTTTTTCTGATTTGTTCCTTTGCTTTTGAAGAATCATAGCTGAATTTTTCTCTTTTTATGAGACGGGTCTTCTTGTTAAGGTATCAATAAGCCCCATAAATTGAACTGATCCAGACTACAAAAAAAAATGTCTAGTCTATCTGCTGGAAGACCTACTTTTCCAGTCTCACTGGTCAATTACCTGGTGATAGAACCACTCCCAGGAAGGCAAGGTCACCTTAAGTTATGCTAAATAGATGGGCGGAATACCTGGTGTGTTAATAAGGTAAAGAATATTTCTGTCTGGAACTAGCTCAGACCCTGGCAGAACTTCCAGACCAGCCAGCCACAGTCATGTAGATCTCTGTAAGTCTGTCCACTTTCCCGAACTCTTCAGAAAAGCGTAATTTCTCCTATTCTTCTGCATGCCTTTCTTTCTAAACATCTTTCTTTAAGGCATTTGGCTGCCCCTAGCATCTCATGTTTCTTCATATTTTTCTCTAAAGCTTCCTTCTCCCAGCCATGTGGCTGTGAGTCAGCCATGTGTCTGACCTCCATGCAGGCTCTAAACCTGCATGGCTTCATGGCTTTCTTTCCTTCTTCCCAGTATTCACCTCCTCAAGGCAGCTGCCAAGATTACCAGCTCGCCTGCCCTGAGGATTTTTCTTTAAGAGTCTAATAAAGTAAAAGCGTCTGTTTGGGTACATTTTTAAATTCTTTTATGAATGAAACTAAGGACCCTCTGGGGAGCCTCTTTCTCCCTGTTTCACTCTGAGTTCAGGGACTGTGCCTTCCTTAATTCCTTTGCCTATCAGAATACTGGGCTTAGAGTGGAAGCTTACAATGCGTGGTTATGATCACTACACACAGTATTTTGCATGGATGAGAAAGAGAAGATGCTTCTAGCCTGTCTTTGCTATCGTTTTCATTTATTTCTGGTGCTGGCAACACAGGAGGTTTGCACCTACTTCTGAGCAGGAGCATGATGCGTTTAGATATGATTTCCATCTCTCTACAAGAGACAACATATGCTTTGTTACAATTGGCACTAAAGTTTTATGCTAGATTGAAATACTTTAGACTTTGATGGGTTCAACAGATGCACACACAGAGAAAAGATAGATGTCAAAGAACAAAAGTGTTTAACTGTCTCCATCTTTAATACTGTTGGCTCTGGGCCCATACTATTGATTATGCTTTCTCAGAAAACGAATTACACATAGTTCATATGACGACTTTGAAAATGAGTTTATAAGGCTGGAGAGCTAGTTCAGTTGTTAAAGTGCTTGCTCTGCAAGCATGAGGACCCGAGTTCAATCTGCAGAAACCACCAAAAAATCTGGGCGTGGTTCTGTGTGCTTGTAATCTCAGCACTGGGGAAGTTTGGAATAGGTGGATCTTTGGTGTTCACTGGCCAGTCTGCCTCGCCTGAGGGAGCTTGAGGCCAGTGAGAGAATCTGACTCAATAAAAAGGGTGGACTGCACCTGAAGGACAACACCCAAGGTTGTCCTCTGGTCTTTACACCCATACTCAGGCACATGTATACACACACAAATGGGTTTATATATGGTTAAGTTGTTTAATATATCTACTTGTTTACGTCAAAACTATAAAAGTTATAAATATACTAACATATCTTATAAACTCTTCCTAACAATGAAAGACTTGGGGACAGTGAGAGATATGAAGTAGAAAAATTTGTGTGTTAATTTACACTACTGAGTATTTTTTCTTTAGTTTACAGAAAAAAAATTAATGAAGATGCATAATTGTTTTTGTTAATTATTACCAAAGGAAAGTTCAAATAAGGCAAAAAAATATGGTAAGGCAAAATATGAGTACTGTATAGTTACAAAAATTCTGTGAACTGAGGTGGAGAGATGGATCAGTGTTCTACAGAGCACCTGGGTTCTGTTCCCAGGACTCACATGGCAGCTAACAACCTTTGTAACTCCAGTTCCAGGGGATCTAATGCTGTCTCTGGCCTCTGTGGGCATCATACACATGGGTGCACTTAAATACATGTAGTCAAAAAATTCATACACATAAAATACTTTTTAATTAGAAAAAAACTTTCTCTGAACAATGTACATGGTGATGTCTCCTTCAATTCTGGCTTTCTGATGATTTGAGTGAGAAAAATAATTTCTTCTCTAGGAGTGGAGACTTTGCTTATCCATATGGAAGAGGTGAGATTAAATGAAAGGATTTTGTACCTTGCACATTAGAATATACTTGGGTTTGAAAAATGCCCAGTGAGCTAATAATGTTCAAGGCTCAGCCCTAATGATTTTGGTTCAACTGATCTGGGGCAGGCATTTAAAGATTCAGTCTAGGTTGAAAGTTACAAAATCTTTAGCTCATAAGAGTGTATGGTTCTAGAATTCTGGATGCATTTGTTTTGTACATGCTATCACAACCATGACCACAAGATACACAGCAGTTCATTCGCTAATGTGGACTCTCCTTTCTAGTCTGAGTAGTTTTCTAAATAAGTGAGAACTAACTTTTCAACCAATACATGAACCTAACACCTTCCATGCAAATTAGCAAAGTATCAACTAATAGTGAACATGAGAGGAAACCAAATCACAGAAATACATACCAGCCCACCAGAATATCGGCTTTCTAAAAGCAGCGTTGTCTCTTTCACCAATATTTAATAAGATTCTCATTGGGTGCTTATTGAAATAAAATAATTTGGAATCCTAAACTTTTAGAAACTTCCCTACTAATTGGGCTTGATGAGTTATTAATAACAACATAAAAAAGAAGGCATGAAGTTGGAAGTGAGATGGGTGGACACTTTAGGGAGAGTTGGGAAAAATAGTGGTGGATGAATATGATCGATATGCATTGCATAAATGTATGAAACTTTCAAGAATATATTATTTAAAAAAGAAAAAGATACTTCCCTACTTTTATCATAATTCATAGGCTATATATATGTATATATATATATATAGTAAGATGATCATACAGTGGGGACACAGAGCTCACTGCTATAGCAGTACAGAGGCTAGCTTCATTAAAGGAGACCGTTTCTCATAATGAAGACACTTCCAATGGTCATTCAATGAATGAGTGAAACTTTCCCTGTCTGAATATAGACCTTATGTTCATCTAACCAGTGGAAGAATTTTCCTAAGGAAATACTGATAGCCTTTGCTTTGCTAGAGATGGAGTCAGAGCTATTTAACAGTGTCTCTAGGGACCATGCACAGTCAGGGTAGCAGAGCTTGTATGGTTTGATCAAGGAGCAATAGCAGAGAGGATGGTGTTGACACAGCTTTCCTGTTTAGCTGCAAGACCACTCTTCCAGTCTGCAAGAAGTTAAGCAATGAAGAAGGAAAATTTAAGAGTGAACTTAAAAAGTATGAGAAGGGAGCTAGGTTACAATTTTGTAGTTTACAGTTAGACCACCTGTACCCTGAGCATGAGGCAACAGATTAACTCCTCAATCTCTTTCTCCCCTTCCAGGAAACAGGTGATTATATATTTTATGTTTCTTTTGCCAGTGCTCTTTGGAAGCTCTGTTTCATTGAGTAATAAATTAAATCTAGCCTTCATGTCTGTTTCAAATATGGAATTTTCACACATCTCTTTCTTTTTCTTTAAAGGAAGGTAAATACACTGTATTTTTAATTATCATATTTATGGAAGGGTATCTACCTACAAATAACTCAATAAAATCAAAGGTCCAGATATAGGCCAAATACACTCAAGGCATGACAAAATTACACACTAACATTAGCACACAGAGAGTAAAAGAAAGAAAAATGAGGTCAGAGTGTAACCTGTGCTTTTACTCTAGCCCCAGCCATCAGTTCTGATTTTGTTTTAAGATATTTTTGGAGGCTGGGCATGGTAGCACATGCCTTTCATCCCCTCACTTGGGAAGCAGAGGCGGGGCAGATGTCTGTGAGATCAAGGCCAGTCTGGCCTACAATAGCCAGTTACAGGGCAGTTGGGGCTACAGGGAGACTCTGTCTCAAAAACAAAAAAAATTTTTGCTCCATTGTTAGGTTTCAGAGCTCTTCAAAGACATAGATCATGCCATTCCTATTTTGACCACTCTACACACTGGAATATATACCTTCCTTTTTGTAAGCCATGCTGATGCAATTTACAGACAACTTAGTGAGTTCCACTTATATTGTTTTAAGTCAGTTCTGAAGTTTTTACATACACACGCACATACACACACACACACACATACACACACACACACGCACACACGCACACCAACTGTTCATTCTACCAGTAATTCTCCCTCTTTGCTAGATGACTTGAACCGATATTCAGAGAGGCTCTTCTTTTTCACAAGGTTGTCTCTGTCCCTGAGTTAATGATGATGATATTTCTGGTGCCAGACTTCCTATTGTATTAAATTAATCAAGGTCACCCTCAAAACTCTTGACGTCAGAAGAAAGGAGGGACTCTCGATCTTATCATGTCTGCCCTATTAAAACTAGTTGCCCTTCTCTCATCCAGAAAGTATTAACTTGCTTTTAGTTTTACTACTGCTGGACATTTTTCAATTTATTGTTAATCCACACTCGAAGATACTTCAATGACATGAAATGACCCAGAATGCTTCAGTGCTAAAACACAGAATGCCAGATTCAGGAAGTAAGGAGGGAAGAAATTTGGCATCCACTAGAGGTCAAACATGTTACTGGAAATAGCTAACAGGAGATGATCCTTTATTGCTAAACATAGGACCAATGTTGCTATCCTGGCTTAATTCCTTCATGAAAAACTGCAGTAGATGCACAAATATATTTTTGTGATTTAAAGTGTAAAAGAGCCCACCATGTAATCTGGACTCTCTTCTCTATGTAATTACAATCATTTTCTAAAGTGTCTAGTATGAAAACATAGAGCCACACTGCAGTTTTCCGTAATTTCTCATGAAAACAGCAACTCAGAGCTCAACATCCATTATATTGCTGTCTGTGCTCGACCAAGCCAAAACTGAGTATTGCTATTGAACTGAGTATTGATCACAGCAGAGATGAGAGTCTGGGGTCCTCTGCGTTCACTAAGAACACCACTCCAGGTGCCACTCTGGGACCTACCATGCTGCCCAGGGAACAGTGAAACCTGAGGGCATTTAGCGAAAGTAGTTTTGACACCAGTGAACTTCACAGTGAAAGAAATGGCTCCCCACCAAGACGTGCGAAAAGCAGGACAAGAGTCAGTGGGAGAAGGAAATGGGAAATCCACAGCTTTAAAGAGCCATCTCTTTCTTGTCCTTCTTAAGATGTATCTACGTATTCCAACAAACATTGGGATTTTTTTAGACTAAAAGAAAATTCCTTATCTCCCCATTCTTGCCAATACTCTTTACCTGGTACTTTGAAAGTCAAGAATTGCTTTTAAATAAAGCTTACCTCTTTGAAAAATCTTGCTTGGATAGTTTTGCTTGGAAAAGTGAAAATTTTATGCTGGTCAGTTTCAAGCTTAATCACGTTAAGAACAGATAAACATTGCCAAGGCTTCTCTTTTTTCTCTTTTTCACATTCTCCCTCTGTCTTTGCTGTTACATGAATGCCTTCAGAAGCAATGTCTCCTGGTCCTCCGCTTTCATTATACATTCTTTCTAGCACCACCTACTTTTTTTTTAAAGAACAGATAAGCACCAAGTAAAAAACAACTTTTGCCATTCAACTTTTTCTATTATGAAAAGTTAGGTTCTTATCAGGTAAAGTCATAATGTGGAAATGTATCTACGTGGTAATAAGATCTCAGGTAATATCCTTTACTATATTGGTTTTTCCACAAAGTGCATCTTTGATGGCAGACTCAGGAGCACAGAAAAGCCTTCCTATAAGGGTTTTTGAAAAGGCAAGCTGAAATGTCTCCAGCTAAATCATGCTAGGGGATTGGGAATTGATGAGTTCTACCTGTGGGTGTGTAACAGAGCTATTACAGTAAAGAAAGAAGTCACTGCAAGTTGTATGAGACAATGTCAGAGGATCAGACCAAATTTTCCCAAAACAGTCAGTTAAAATGTGAACCAGGCTTTAAGTGCATTTGCCGTCATCTTTCTGTTTCTCTGTCATTTTCCTCCTATCATAGGACCAGTTACAGTTATTTCTTGTTTGGGGTATTTTTCTGTCTTTACCACAGACTACAAGATCTATAAAGACAAGTATTTTATACCTGTAGCCCCTTGTTTAATATATAGTGTATAACTCTGCTAATAAAATGGCTATTTATCAGCTCCTTGCGGCTATTTATAAATACCAACTAGCTCAAACTGAGAGATGCTGAATGCCACTGAATTTTTACAATGGTTAGAAAAATCTTAATAACTTAGTGATTTCACACGAAATTATAACAATTTAGATTCATTTGATTAAATAAGATACAGTATTAAATTTAATTTTACATATTTCCAATATTTTAACTAAATGCAGCTTTGGACATTTAAAATGATACATTACTCATAATATATTTTTGTTCAATAGTACCTGCCTAAAGTACTAAACATGAGTGGATGGATGGATGGATGAACGAATGAGTGGATGGATGACACTTGCATTTAGAAGCCAAATGAACACTAACTTTTGGTACGCTAATATTCAGGGATAGTTGGTCAACAGCTGTGGTAGACTTTATTATGGCCTCAAGCCTTCTTCTCTTTTTATATCTCTGCCCATTTCTACGTGCCTTGTTGTTTGTCGCAGAAGGAGGTGAAATATCTTTCCCCTATTCCTCTTATTTTGGGAGACGGGGTTTGGCCATGTGAGCTGTTTTGGTCACTGGAATGTTAGTGAGCACCTGTGATGAAAGGTTTGAACAGTGTTTACACTGTTGAATTTGCTCCCTAAGCTAGCATTTTTGTATTGTGAGAACATGGCCAGGTTAACTAGCTTATAGGAGGAGATATGTAGAATAGAATTCAGCTGCCTTAGTGGGGCCTACCTGTCTAATCCCCATCTTATCCTAACCTTCAGGGTGAAACAAGCCAAGACCAGCTAACCCAGCTGACTCACTGACCCATGAACAAGATCGATGTTAGTTATCACATGCTGTTGAGGTGCAGCCACTGCTGACTATCAAGACTTTATTCAAATTCCTAATCAACATGAGGTTGTCTCTTTGGAGCTGTTTCTTTCTTCTATGTGACAACCCGGGAAGCTGGCTTATGTTCATACTTAACCCCCTCACCCACCCTGGCTTCCTAGGTAAAATATTTTTTGACAATCATCACAAATATTGGAATGAGGAAAGATACTCTAAAAAGGTAAGGGAAAATTCATCCTGGAAGTGTAACTCATTATACAGGGTCCTAAGGCAAGCATCAGCGATGAAGCCAAAATGTAAATGAAACTGAATGGTATAGCAAGCTTCTTATTTTCCTAAGCAAGTGATTTGTTGGAAGTTCTTTGTCAATGCCCCTGGATGTTTCTTGTTGCTGGGGAAGTTTGTTATAGGAATGGCTTAATGACCTCTCCCAACTTTGTGTTACTTTGCTGCTTGCTGACAGATTGGCTTGCTTTCCTGGGGCCATCAAGTTCTGTGTACCTGAAACAATCCTAGGAATGTCCGTCTACTGTCTGATTGGTTCTTTGGACATTTGTGATGCTGTATAAGGGTAGTGAGGGTGAACACCAGAAAGATGGCTAGAGAAGTAGAAGTATAAGCATAGAATAGTGGCCTTTCATTGAAGACAGGGAAAGTCCAGTCGAAATGGAGGAGGGTTTGTGACAACTTGATGTAAATGGACTCAAACAAAGTGAGGTTTTTAATGCCATGGACAGAAGGGAAGGAGGTTTAAACAAGTGTTCCCAAAATTTTTGTTGTTTAAATTCTCATTACTTTGGAAGACTGTACATAGAAAACATTAGTTACATTATTTATTATTGTTGTTGTCATTAAAGATTTATTTATTTTATTTTCTGTGATGTATAAGTACCTTCTTGTCTATATGTGCACTATGTAAGTGCAGGTGGTCATGGAGCCAGAGGAAGGCATCAGAACCCCTGGAACTTGAGTTGCAGGTAGTTGTGAGTTGCTTGATGTGGGTGCTGGGAACTGAATCTAGCTCTTCTGCAAGAGCAGCAAATGCCCTTAACTGTTGAGCTATCTCTCCAGTCCTTGTTTTTTTGTTGTTGTTTTTTTTTAACACATCTCTCTGAAACTGATGGGCTATATCACAACTTTACAGCTCAATAGACACTAGACACTCCTAGGTGCCCCCATCCCCTCACTACGAGGGTTTAGTTGCCCAAGAAGTGCAAAATAGTATATGGAAATTTTGACGAATAGTTCACATTTTAAGTTGTATACTGTTCTGAGTAGCAAGGTAAAGACTCATACTATCCCACTCTGAGCTCCAGCCATGTGAGTTATCCCTTTGTCCAGATGTTTATGCTACTCACTCATTAGCCACTTGGTGATTGTTCTGTTTGCCAGACGGAATGTCACATAATCACTTGCTTATGTGCAAGTGACCCTTATTGTACTTAATAAAGGTCATGAAATACAAGAGTGGGTGGCACCAGTGCTTATGACATGGAAGGACACATGAACTCTGGCACTATAAGGCAAAACTGTAGGGGCACATGAAGAAAACGTCTATGAGTTATTCGCTACAGCCATGGTTTCAGGCATCCACGGGAATCATGGAGTACATCATTCCCAGATAAAGGACCGATGTCGCAGCTGTGTACAAAGAAGTCTGATATGAAATCATAGCATGGTGAGCAGAGTGGAGACAGCACAGGACCCCCAAGATCTGTTAGGCTCGTATCGCTTACTAGCTGCATAACTGGGTAGTTAACTAAACCATTATACAATGGAGAAAACAATTTCATGGGTCATTCTCAGCATTTGGCAGGACAACAAATATCTATCATACTGCTTAGACAGAAATCTTAGCTGAAATATTGGAGGAGAGTGTTTTCTTTATAGAAATTCAAGATTGGCCCACAGTCACTATGAAGGTTGACCTGGACCCCCTAAACTGTGTTCCAAACTGTGGAACTGTGTTGACTGATTAAGCAGTCACTAATTGACAGAGTTCTATTTGCTATATAGCTACTTTACAAGGACATTTCTAAGGTAGAGGGATAGGACTTAAATTCTGAATTCAATTTTAAAAATGGGCTCTATAGGACTTTCAAATTAAAACTCTAGGGGCTGGAGAGATGGCTCAATAGTTAAGAGCACTGACTGCTCTTGCAGAGGACCCTGGTTCAATTCCCAACACCCACATGGTGGCTAACAACTGTCTGTAACTCCAGTTCCAGAGGAATTCAATACTCTTTTCTGACCTTTGTGGGCAATGCTCAACATGAGTGCACTTATATACATGCAGACAGTACACTCATACACATAAAAATAAAAAAGTAAAATATTTTAAATTAAAACTCTGCAAGAACCTTATATATGGCTCTATTATTACCTTAGGTTTACTTCGAAGGAAAGAGAACAGAGGTATATTCATTAGCAAAATATGTTTGTCTCATTTTACAGTATTTTCATGTAAAAATGTGGAGGCATTCTTGCATGGAAATTGACTGCAGCATCGCAGCTCCCTAGCTTTTTACCAGCAATACAGCCACTCAATCACAAGGTGGCATCTAGGTTTTAGACACTGTTGGTGCGGAAGGGCTGTATAGAAAAAGCATTGCTGACTCCACACCTGTGTTCCGCAATTACAATATAAAAATGGATAGTTCTTGCTATATTGGCAGCATCTTCCCTAACGCTGACCAGAAGACATAGAAGAAGAACATCAGATCACAAAAGAAATATGCTTTTTCCTCATTTTTTTTTTTTGTGATTGGAAAATATACTAAGACATCATGCTTTGGACATAAAAAGAGGTTTAGATATATAGGGACGGTAATGTGTGCCCTCATCAACAGCTGTGAGACAAAGATGGATTAAAAACCCACCTGATTTTTCCCATGTATGGTAAGTAATGCTTCATATTAAATGGCAAGTCAGGACCTCCATCAACAACAGTGTCTTGGTATGCAGCCAGTCCAGACTGCCACACTGGAGTTGTGTGGGTAAGAAGAAGAGATGACAACAGGACCTCTGAGCAGAAGCAGTTTGGTAAGCTGATGTGAGGACAGACACGACACCACAAGGACACCGCAGGACAGTTTCATCGGGTATCGTGGAGAGCAGGGGACTGCAGGGATGCTAGAGAGCCTGACAGTTTCCTCTGACGTGTAGCAATCTGGGAGAGGGACCTCATTTTCAAGGCAAAAGAGCAAGCCAACCTGATAAGAGCCGACTCCTAGAGTCCTGGGTTCTGACCACTCCAGCAAAAGCCAAGAGAAACAAGACAATGGTCAGAAACACAGGAAGGGAAGGAGAGTCACAACTCATTGTGTCCCAGCTAGATAAGTGCACTAAGCCAAATTGTCTAGAAAACACTATGCTTTGCATTGATGAGTATTTATGTGGATGGGGTCCAGTAAAGATTTTTCAGTCAAGCTTATGACCCTGTGGACATTGAAATTTAGATGAAGGAGCTCTCTGCACTGCAGGTGTAGTGTGCAGGCACAGATAAACACCGACAAGGCTTTTGGTTCTGACACAGCCTAGGAACTCTCAGTATTGCAGTGTCCACACTTAATATTCATGCTATAGTACAGTCTCTGTTAGTAAAAATGTGTTAATATAACTTTGCAGGAAGAATGCTTTTCCAGCATTCACTTATCTCTATGATCAACCAGCAGAGGGAAGCATCACAGAGAATGGTACTCTATGAACTAAATGACCAGGAGAGTTACTGAAAGCTTGCAGCTGAGTAGTATGAGTTTTGTAAAATTTCAGATGTCTCTGTTTAAGTCACAGTGTTTTTGAGAGGCTCAGAAATGACACTAGATGCAGATGTGATATGCAGTCCATCAAGCACTACACAACAAGCTTCAAAGTGTAATCAAGAGCACATTCATGAGTGTTCGAGGTAGACTTCATTGTAGTCTTCTATTGTCTCAGCTCTAAGACATTAATACAGGTGGTCTACCAGTTAAGCCAAGGCACATAAAAAGTGGCTTTAATGACTGATTGGGCAGCATTTACACAGCAATGTTCTCATTAACAGAACAAAGGAACAAATCCTCCTCCTCTGGCTCCATCTTCCTTTACAGTGCCCAGAAAACTATCTTCATACTCAAAACAAAGCTTACCCTCCTTGCTTGGACCTCATGCTGGTGAGGCTGGTCATAGCTTACTACCTGCACTGACCAAAATGTAGCTCTGCTTCTGCTCTGATCCAGGTCATAAGGAAGACCCTCAAAGAGGTAAGGTTTCTTTCTAGCTGAACCATCACTTCATGTAGATAAACAAAAAACTACCAACAATGTTGAAACGAAAAGCAACCTCAAATTCACTCCTTCTCCAGAGTCTGGTTTTATTTATTTTGATAATCAGAAAGAGAACAGGAAGAGCAGATTAAACAAATTTCTTCCTTTCCTAATTTTATTTTGTTTGTAATTGTCGTGAGTGGAGTTATTAAGGCTTAGTTGAGCATCACCTCGTTATGCGAGGGAGGATAAATATTTCTAGAGCCAATGTCTTTCAATGCATTTATTTGGGGAGTTATAAACAAATTTCACACATAACACACATAAGAGTACCAGTCCTAGGGCCAATGCCCGAGTGACGTCGTCTCCGTCAGATGTGGTGACAGTAGTCCTTGGCTCAGCTTGGTTGTCTTGCGGTCGAGGGTCGAGTTAGGTCCGGATGTTTGCGACGTGAAGTTCCTCTTTTTTCCCATGGTCCAGAGACAGGATCAGTCAGAAGATGGGGTTGCACAGCTGACGGGAGTTCAGCTCATATGTGCGCCCACGAACTGATTTTCCTCTGGGTTTTTATAGTCCTTATGCATGGCTTGGCGAGCATATGTTTATCAGTTTCTTACATCATTTGGCTAATCACACAGTTACACTCAGGTTGCTAGGTTACATTCTAGGGCTACTAAGTGATGCTCTTATCTTTAATGTACACACTTTGGATATGTTTACATACTTTTGCTAGAGTTCTTTTTTTTTGATTCTTAGTTTCTTAATTCTATTGTATTCAATACAATTCTTAATTCTTAATTCCCTATTCTAATACATTCAGTACAGTAATCAAAGTTCCTATCCGAGTGAACTCATTTTCGTGTTTCCGCCTTAATTTTGTTTCTTTTCTCATCCTGGTGGAATTGGTAATTCACTCAACTGTTGGTTATTGAGTCTTATTTCTTGAAATGTCTGCTGTGGTGAATGAAATTTTTTCTCTGTTATTGCTGCAGCCAGTAGATCTTCAGCTTTGGTGAATTAAACACAAGGAACCACATGAGAGAACATTCTGTCCTCTGGTAGAGGTGTCGATTTGAATCTTTGAACTGGGAGCACCAGCCACCCAGGCAATGAGTTAACCAAATGGCCATCCACATGCAAGGCTATTTATGATCAACTCCTTAAACTGATGTGCCTTCACAAGAAGTGACAGATAAAGAATGAGAGAGAAGCTTCACAAGGTAGAAAATAAATGAATTTGAGCTTAGATCCTAGCTGGAAGAGTTGGGGAAACTGGGAGAAATATGACTTGGAAGGAACCAACACATTCTAATGTATAAATGTGGTGATTCCAAGGCACTAGAACTTGTGGAGCTACTGGACCTTGTTTAAAAGTTTGCTAGTTCAAAGCAAATGTGCTGGAGTCCAGCTCCAGCTGAGTCCGGGGCCTGAAGGGGTGAAGGTAACTGTGGCGGTAGAAATGACTGTTCCAGAAACCACAATTGCAGTTCTAGTAGAGGCTGTTGATTGACCTGCTCAGGGGAGGTCAGCCCGAATATCTTCTTTCTTTTTCTACTTCTGTCTATACTACTCTTCTGAAAGCAGCCTTATACAACCTTTATTTATAATTAGAAATCTTACAGTAGCAGTAAAGCATCAGACCATAAATCAAACCATGAGTTTGCACAGTATTTCTCAGTGTACAATATTTTTTAATAATCACAGTAAAAGGAAAGTACAAAGTTCAATGATTAACCTTTCCTTAACATAGCCAAGCAATGTCTTCATTGTTTCCTTTATAGCCTTGCAGTTTCTATTTTACCATAGAAGTGTAAGACAGCCTGTCCCCATTTGCCCTTTAATTCTTTGAATTTAATATTTACAGGTAGGTGTGTATATTTTAGTCTTTGTAAAAGAATAGGCAATTTTTCTTCAGAGGTCATGCACCACCAGCTTTTTACTGACTTAGCTAATCTTTCTATCCAAGAAGGAGTTTCCCTAAGCCAAGTAGTTTTTACTTATACCAAACTTTAGTCTCAATAGTTCCTCGTTTAGGGTTAAAATCATAAACTCCTGTAAAAGGCAGCAGGGCATCTATTGCATGCTTTTCCTTTTGGGGGAAACCAAGCCTCATTATTAATCATAAATGTAGGTCCAAACGAGATCATAGTCATAGGAGGAAGTCGTCTATCTTATTACTTTCATTCTGTTTCAGTAACATAATGATTCTGCTAAAGGCAGAGATTTCCCCAGTTGGTTAAAATCATAAACTCCTGTAAAAGGCAGCAGGGCATCTATTGCATGCTTTTCCTTTTGGGGGAAACCAAGCCTCATTATTAATCATAAATGTAGGTCCAAACGAGATCATAGTCATAGGAGGAAGTCGTCTATCTTATTACTTTCATTTTGTTTCAGTAACATAATAATTCTGCTAAAGGCAGAGATTTCCCCAGTTTAGTTTCCCATTCCATCATCAGGGTTGGTTATCAGAATACTTAAAGAAAAGAAGGTTATAAAAATTACAAAAACCAGGAGTAACTGGGGAAGGGACATCCACCAAAAGAGCAGCGGTCATCGGCTTTCGGCTGGAACTTTGTCAAATAGCACTCTTGCCAAGAACCACGGAACACTTGGAGCCAGCTCCTTGCTGAGTTTTGCCTATGGCCTTGAGCATCATCATTGCATCTCAGCTTAGCATTCCTATTCTTTATTTAATATCTGTTTACCTCATTCTGTATATTGGATAATACAGTATGTGAAAACATAAATGAGACTTAGTGGAGTTAGAAGTTTTAATGTATTATTCTTCTTTAAGTCAGCACAAAGCTTATTATTATTTTCTCTAGCTGAATTAAAAAGCCTAACATTGTTTGGTTAATGTAGGGGTTTGAAGGAGGAATGTCCCCATAGACTCCAAGTATTTGAATACTTGGCCCTAGTTGGTTGCAGAAGTTTAGGAGGTATGGCCTTGCTGGAGGAAGCATGTCACTGGGGACCGGCTTTGGCAATATACAGCCTTAATTGCTTTCAGTTTGTCTCTCTCTGCTTCCTGTGCTGCTTGAAGATATGACCACTTGGCTTTCTGCTCTGGCCATCCTCTGCTGCCACGCGTCCCTACCTTGTTGGCTTCTTACAGTTGGAACTGTAAACCTACATAATAAACTCTTACTTCTATAAGTTCCCTTAACCATGGCGATTTATCACAGCAACAGAAAGTAACTAATACAGTTAATAAACAGTAAACTATGAAATCCTCACCTTGGACTCCACCAGTTACATATACACAGGGGTGTTAATTCAATTTGGATCTAGACCCATAATAAATCATTAGAAATAGAAGAGCAACTAATCTTTGCTTGGACTACCAGATTGTGAAGGACTGATATAAAAGTATGCATCTTTAACAGGAAGCAAACACTAGCAGTTTAATGACCAAAGTTCTATTAGGTCCTCAAGATTCACTCAGTAAACAGTTCACAGGAAAGAGTGCATGGTCACCAGATTGCTGTCCATTACTTCATTTGGTTGATAGCTCATTCATTCACCAATACTGAATGCCTGGTATGGGACAAAACACGGTGTTAGTCTGTAAGGATAAAACTCTCAGGTAACATTTGACAAGGCCTCTTCCTTCACAAAGTTTAGTCTAAGGATTCTGGCAATTTACTAATTGTCGTGATCAAACCAGGGTTTCAGGAAAATAAAAATTGCAATATTTGAGAAAAAAGTTTGGGCGGATGACGTGACTCAACAGGTAACAGTGCTTGTTGCCAAGCCTGATAATCTGAGTTTGACACCCATGAGTTTGAAGCCATGGTGGAAGGACAGAACCAGCTCTAAAAAGTTTTCCACTGATTTCCACACATACACACCATTGCATCTGTGCATCTACATTCACACACACACACACACACACACACACACACACACACACACCAGAGACACATCACAATAATACTAACATTTAAAAGCTAATACAATAACCCTTACTTTCAGTGGTTCCAGGATGTTCTGCCTACATTTAACACCACAGTATTGTGAACACAAGAAACAGCCACATTTCAGCCATTTCAGTCTAAGAGCAGAACCTTAAGCTGAAGGCATTGCTTATTCAATCTCCTGTGTAGTCTTTATTTTTAAGCGCTGCTTTGGTATATATGCTATTGAGGATGTGTTCTACTTTTAGTGCTCACCACTAATAACGAGACTGTTACCCAGCTTTTCAGAATCTTACCTAGATTAGACCATTTAACAAAGACACACAAGGTAATTTTCCTGTGTTTTCTTCTTTTTTTCCACTGCTTAGAAGGAAATGAATCCTGTTTCTAAATAGTGAGCATTGAATAATTCTCTGCCTGGCCCTATGCTTCTTTCATTGACATTCTTTTAGCACATTTATACTAATTAATAATTGATCTTTTAGGTCAGGCATGGTGGCACATGCCTTTAATCCTAACACTTGGGAGGCAGAGACAGGTAGATCTCTGTGAGACTGATGTCTCCTGATCTTCCCATCTCAAAAAGAAAAAATCTTTCAAACATATGGGAACCTATTACGTGTTTTTCTTGTCCAATCAATCCTCCGTTATTTGTACTTTTATTGTATTAAGAAATGTCTTTTATTAAATTCAATCATGCATTCAAAGTTACCAGAAATCATTAAGTGCATGGCAAATGGGGCATGAGACAGAAGCACTTGGCATTCTTAAAACATGCCTGCCATTCTACTCCACCAGTCATCTCTAGTCCCAAGTAGGGTCACTGCACTGCACTGGGTCACATTTCACTCAGTCCCCCAACAACTAGGCACCTTGTCTGTGAAAGCTCAGAGCTGGGCCCTTTTCTGGCTCTATCTGGGAACTGCCTTGTTCAAGGTATGCCTGCTATCCAGGTGTGTTTCTCTGTATCCAGTGATTGGTCACTGTGGGACAAAAAGGCCAGTCCACATTCCTCAGTTTAGCACAACTCTGATGAGTCATCTAGGTTCGAAGATGCCAAGATAATCTGGAGCTTTCACTGAAGGATTTTGCAGGTGATCCCTCCATCTGTCTGATTGTGCTTCCCTCCTTTCCTTACATGTATCATTCCCGAACACTGTCCCAAATTCTATGTATACAGATTTCCCAGGGCTCTGTGCCCAGTGATAGTGCAAGAAAATGTAATAAGATATTATTCTTTATTTAAGATGGAACCTTAAGGAATATATTCCTTAAGTTTCCATATATTATATACATGCACACTTTTTGGGACAGGGTCTCCCTGTTGCCCAGCTGGCCTGGAACTCACTATGTAGACCAGACTGGCCTTGAACTCACAAAGATCTGTCTGCCTCCGCCTCTGAGTGCTGAGATCAAAGGTATGTACCACCAAGCCCAGCAGCTGAGGAATATTTTCAGTTCCTAAAAAATGAAGTATTTTGTCTTCACTTGCATCAAAGTGTTTTATTTGTTGTTATTTTAGGTGTTCTTCTTCAGACTGTATGATGTAACTCCATCCAGGTTAGCAGCAAATGGAAGCACAGGCACTCGGGTTGCTTAGCAGCCACCTCCATGGAAACTTACTGGAGGATTCACTTTTTGATGAACTTCTCTCCCTTACTTGAAACCACAAAGTTGATTTCCGAAGTCGCGCGGAAGCATAATTATTTTCTAGTGTTGTTAGCGAGTAGGTGGAGCAAGGAATGGGAAAAATCAGTATGAAATGACTACTCTTAGGAAGATACTAGAAGCGTGTGATACCAGCATAAGAAGTAGAATTCTCAGCACTAAGACCTGAGCTCCAAGGAATGCTTCCATGACATTCTGATTCTGTTCAGTTTGTGCTAGAAGGAGCATCAGAGAAATGGAAATAATCCCTTGAATCAAAAAAAAGTCATATAAAAAACTTAAGATAGGTAATTTTGGCATTGCAACAGTGTTACAGAGGAGAGGGATTTAAAGCCGCACTTCAGTGGTGAAGCTCTTCAGATAAAATTCTATACTGAAGTCCAATATGTCAAACAGACAAAAGAGGAGCCTGCAGTTTAATGTTGCAAGTATGGGCCTGGGCATATAATGGTACATTCCCCTCAGACCCTGAGATGTGTCTAGACAGCTTTCTGAACACCATGGTGCAGAGCACAGAAATCAGCTGAAGTATTGGAAAGCTCTCAGCAGTGAATACCCACAGCAAAGCTTACAGTCATTTATTATTGTTGTTTGCTGGCATCTATTTTCCCCTTTCCCCTTCCTTACTGTGTTTCAATATTCCTACCATATGGTTTGGATAGAATTGATTCCCTCTTGTCTCTAGAAGTGGGCCCTGATTGGCTTAAGTCAGAGAACATCTCATCTTGGAGTCATACTAATTGGTTTAGGGTTGATTTGCTAGATTTGTATCTGAAAACGTAGCCCTGAGAGCTGCTGATCGTGATATTGTGACAGTAACAGAAGAGGTGAGTAAGGCTGGAGCCAGCACTGAGGACACAGTGGTGAGAACCAGACAGAGTCATCCTGATGAATTCATCTCACCACTGGATCACAAGTTCTCTGAAGACAGCTGATTATTGCCTGCACTCCTCAAGCCAACTTTTAATTGGGTCTTCTGCTGTACCAGCAAAGTATCATGACTACAATCAATGGTATCTTAGCACTCAGAATACCTAGCACCAGAGGGAAGCTCATTAACTGTTAACTAACAGAGATAGGAGCCATGGGCTCTAGTTCCCTGCTTGGCCCTAAATGACTATTTAACTATTCCAAATCTTATTTCCTTTATTTGTAAAACAAAAGAGTTCCCCAGATTCATCATAAAAATCCATTCCTCTGTGCCCACACAAGTCTCTGTGCAGATTACTGCTCATGTGTTTGCATTTCAGACACACTGCAGAAGTTGAGAGTTGATGCACAGATTCCATTCAGCTCTATAGTTAAACCCATTGAGAAGTCTCATTAGGCAAGAGGTAAGGCAATCTTGTTCCTCTCTCAGGTGACCGCCTGAGTGTAAAATTATGGTGACCACAGAAAGATGTATGTTTGAGGAAAAATGGGATAAACAAGTGGGGTTACTCGTGTTCAATAATTTCCTGAACATGAAATCGAGGCTCTGGATGATTGCAACAGAAAATTTTGATACTTGAATTCTTTTTTTTTTTTTTTTGTTACTAGAATTCTTAACCAAAATTTCAGTCTGCTTATGGGCTTTGTTCAAAATATGTTTAAAAATAGAGTGCAATGATTTCTTTTGGGAAAACGTAATCTGCCTGTAGAGTAGGTCTAATTTAAGGCTGAGCCTGTCTGAGACTTGTGTTTGGCACCATCATTTTTGATATCAGGGAACATTGGGAATAGAAGCACTGTCTTTTCTACGTTTCCTTGGTTAAAGTTTTTTTAGTCATAATTTGGAAAGGTATTATTAAATAAAAATACAATGCACGTGGGCCAACATGAAACTTTGAATTTCTGATAGACACATTTTTTAAAAAAGAAACAGGTGAGCGCAAGTTTAGCAAATATTTTATTTAGCCTGCCGCATTAGAAACCTTATTCCAACATGTAACCATTGCAAAGTATTGGGATATTCTGTATCTTTTCTGGTTCTACATCTTTTTCCTGTTGTTGCTAATTTTATTTTATTACTGTGTGTGTATGTATATTGTGTGCATGTGTTAGTGTGTGCATGCATTCATCATGATCCACATGTGGAGGTAAGAGGTTAACCTTGGGAGTCAGTTTTCTCCTTCCACCTTGATGGTTCTGAATGAAACTCAGGTCTCTGTGGTTACCAGACAACTGCCTTTACCTGCAGAGCTATCTTACCAGCCCTGGTTCTAAACCTTTAAAATCTGTAGTGACATAGTATTCTCTGTTGGTCTGTGAGGAGAATAAATGTTTCTGGCTGGGGTTTGGATGAAGAGGTTAGAGGAAAACTCAGGACAAATGCTATCTTAAGCTTTAGTTTATATCTGAAGAGCCAGCATATCTCTTCTCACAAAGGGTGAGGGTTTAATATAGCCCAACACTGGGGAAGAGGGAAGGGATAACAGGAGAGTAAGAGGAGTCAGTAAACTTCCTGGAAATGCCTAGACTGGTCCAGACAAGTAAAAATCACACTACCCACAATTAGAAGGCACAAAAATGTTCATGCAAGGCTCAGTTTGTGCTTCAGATTTTGCATACCGAATGTGTGGGGAGACAGTATTTCAGTCATTAATCTGCGGGTCCTCCCTGTAATCCTTCATTTTTTTTCCCTTCTCCTTTTAAGCAGATCCCCTGCTCATTGTCTGGGACAATGGGACAGTGAAGTGGCAAGGTGAGAAACAGAAATGCCCTGGCTCTTCTCAACTAAACCTTTGATGGGGCCATTTAGAGGTTTTGTGAGATAGGTCTTGCGAAGAGAATGCAGACGTGTAGGACAAGTGGTTTGGACACAAATGCAAAGCAGGAAGCGCAATCCTCTAGATGAAGGGGCAAGAGAACAGACAGTAAGGGGATGAACCCGAGAGGAGAAGGCCTGTGGTCTGTTTCCTGAAGAGCAAGTCTCCTCTGAAGGAAAGACGACACCTCAAGAAGAAAATGATCATAGGCAGCAAACGCGCTCACGGGAAGCCCAGGAGAGAGTTGAACACTGAGCGCAGAGCACAAGCAGCGAAGCGGTGCTCCAGAGTGAAGCACCGTACAATGGTGGATGCCCATGGCAGCCAGTGAGGCGCAAAGGTGAGATGCTCACTTTTGTTCCTCTTCCTGATGAGTTGGGAACTGAATATTCCAAATGAATGAGTTTACATTTCTAGTTATTCTGGCAGGGTCAGCAGAGCTTCAAAATAGCAATCAGCTTGGGCTATGGGAAATACTGTGATCGCTATTAGACATCCACATTTGTGGATTGAGATCGATGCTGGTGGTGGTCCTATGTGGTTTCAGTACCTTGAAAAGGTACTGTAAGCCAAGAGGGGCAGTGGGGTAGTAGTGCTTCCAGAGAGAGGACATGGTGTCAAGTTCTGCTTAGGAGGCAGGCATGGCACTGTTTGTTGATTAGAGACAGTGAGCTGAGAGTGGAGTTAGGGAGGATCCCAAATTTTTGACCTCGGAAAATTTGTGAAAAATAATTATACTTCTGAAGCACTTACCAAGCTCCAGGTTCTCGAAAACACAAGCAACCCTTATCATACTCCTATGTTGTGTGTAGTATTTCCATTGTCATTTTAAAGATGGGGACACTGCATTTCAGAGATGGTAATTTACCCAAAGTCTTAGGTTATAAAGAGCAGAGCCATGGTTTTGAAGATGCTGGGTTCAGCATCTGGTCATACATCTCTACTGTCAGGTAAGAGACTGAACAAAGCTCAGAAACTGATTAAACAAGAAACACAGGAAAAGCCTACTTAATTCAGTGCTGTAAGTTTGATATCAAAATACTAGATACTTACTTCATAATTTCTGTCCAAATGCCAAGCCTGTCTTTATGCCTTTATTTGTAAATTATTTACAGATGAATCTCTTTTTAATAAGTCATTATGGAGTTTAAATCCAAATATAAGTGCTCTTAAGTCTGTCTTCTAATAAGTTTAGCAACTGAGTCATGAAATGCAGAGGCTCCCAACTGCCTGTCTTTATTCACAAAGAAGACAGTGTCTGGGTGATTGTCAGTGTCCACATGTGCGCACGTTTGGACAGCTCTTTTGACCCTGTGGGGAGTGCATGAAGATTCCTCTCTTGCTTCAGAACCTGAAGAGTCAGGGTTTCCTCACTGAGATATTTGAATTTAGATTTTAAAAGCTTCTATCCAAAACCATCAACTCCTTATCAGCAGCAATCTCAGCAGGATGATGACAAGCACCAGAGTGGTGACAAACACTAGCAAGGTCAGCCTAGTGCTGCTCAGAGTTTTGGGAGCAGTAGGAGGTCTCACGCAGAAAAGAGGAAGAAGGTGTCTGCAATAGGTGGTGATCATCATGACCTTGTCCCTGGGCGTCCACACTGGAAGCCACTTCAAACAGTCCCCCGTGTTTGTAACTGAATCTTTTTGACCTATCCCTTTGCCCTGGCTCTTGATCCTTGCTGGCAGGCAATTTTCCCCCAATTTAAAAATTGTTGCCTGTCCTGACCTGGTGTTATATTCTTCTCACTGCCTGGAGGCCCTGGTTTTGATCTTCTCAGCTCTTACGTGTCCTACTTACATTGTCTTCTATTTGACAAGGATCTTTGTTTCCAAATGAACAGCTAGGTCCAGGTTATTTGAAACCATAGAGGCAATAAAGCAAATATAAAACAGGGTTTGAAGTACAGACGGCATAGAAAATAATTATTTACAGTGAGACTTTGGGCAAAAAAAACTCATCAATATAACTCAAATCAACTCATGAAACTTCTTCTTGTATAATCCATACTTGAGTCACATCACTGTGTCTGGCCATTAGTAATGGTTAATGCCTGCTGTTAACACTGTTACTGTTGTTAGTAAATTGAACTTTCAAATTAGCTTTAGTTTCATCAAATACTCCTCAATATCCTTTGTGGACTATCACATATTTTGACCAATTAGACATCAGTACTAGGTAACTAAAGGATTATTTCCTGAAGCCGGTGAGGTCATTTCCAACATAAAATTTCTTGGGATGAGTTTTTGTGTTTTTAATTCATGATATTGTTGCCTTTCCCTTAATCTTTACTTCCACAGACTAAATTTCACACACACACACACACACACAAACACACACACACACACACACACGCATGCACCAGTGCTCATACACGGCATCACTGTAGCATAGAATTTTTATGGCTATACACAAAGTTTCCCTTTCTATACTATAAACATATGAGGCAGGGCTATTTTTCTTGATAGTCTATGTCTCCCCACATTATTACTTTTACACATGGCAGGAATCCAATTAAAATTTTTGCCTCTGTGTGTGTGGGAAGGTGGGTGTGCATGTGTGTAAAAGGATCTAAATTAGTTTCTCATGCATGCTAATCAAGCAGTGTATTTAAGAGGTATCTTTTTAAGAAAATCATAATGCTCTGTGTATGGGTACCATACATGAGGTAAAATGGGTCCTCACTTAAAACTATGTCCAGTATTAGTTTTATAGAGGTAACATTTTAGTACTTAATCTATCAAATACTCAACTTCAAAAAAAGTTGATGTAGTACATCAACGTATTCATCTTTATTTACTGGAAGTTTTGCCACTAGGATATTTGGACAATTTTTATGGAGCCCTTAAATATGACAATACACATATAGAGATAGACAAAGGTCTATCACTGAAGAATGATTTAGGACATCAGACTACAAACAGCTCATGTTAGCTATTAATATGAATGTTTGTGAAAAACAATGCTAATAGAATTCCATTAATAATGTTGCTTTAATTTTTTAAAAAATTTTCTTATTTTGATATTACTTATGCTATGTCATGATAAAAATCCCCTAAATTGTCAATTAGATTATTCTACCTTGTTATATGCATTTATTACACACAAGAACACAGCCTAATTAATAATCCAAAAAGGCACATATGAATGTGTAACATAATTACTTAACATTTGTTGAAATGTATTTTAATAATAAGAATGTTAGTAACTTCAATACCACAATGTTTTTCTTACTAATGAGATAGGAATTTTTCAAAATTGGATGTATTTGACCAGAATCTTTTATCTTTTATTCTCAAATGTCAAAGTGTATGTAATTTCCATGAACATAGCAACAGTAAATAAAAACTCTGAGAATATAAAAGTTATGAAACTAATGAAATCCTCTGGGTGCATTTGCTTACAATAAAAGTACCTAAAATAATGACTTTTTTTCTTCAGTTAATCTTTTAATCATAAGATACTAGTTTAAAGATATGATATACATAAGATATAAAAAGGTACTAAAATGTTTTGAAAGAAGAGCTAAAATATTATCACTAGAGTCTATGAAATTCCTTTGGCAGATGTGGAGAGAAGGTCATGGGACTCCAGCAGCTGCTGTCACTGTGGTCACCCCAATAGTCCACAGTAATCTAAGTGAATAGATTCTAGGCAAAAAGGCTCTGAGTCCATTCTGTGCTAACTGCTGGTGAGCCTGAGTAAGACATGCACTTAGGCAACAGGATCGGCACATGTGAAGGGGCGCAGCTCACAAAGCAAACTCTTATGGGTAGAATGCAGAAACCACAAGATGAAGACGGAGAGGAAAGTCAGTTTTATCCTGAACTGTACTGAGAAATTTAGAGTTAACTTTGAAGTTATGATTATTTTAGCATTCTAGAATTCTTACTCTAATATATGAGATCATTTTGAGACAGAAACTGCCTAGACATTGGGATGATTGTAATGATGATGATGATGACAAAAACTATGATGACCATGGCAATACCAGTAATGACGGCGGCTACCTGGCAGTTCACATGAGTGCTGGGGCAGAAGCCAGAGTTCAGCATTTCAGTAATCCCTGGGAAGAGAAAACACATGCAGTGGTACGGATGAGAGGCCTGTTTACAGGTGGTCAGAGAGGACTGATGGAAAGCTGTTATTTAGAATTGGAAAAAGCTCAGGGAGTGAGATAATGGACAACTGTGGGTAAAGAAAGAGGAGGGCCAACTCATGGGATGGAGTCATGGGAACTGAGGGATTTTGTACATTCCAGAGTTAACTAACCATGGGAAGGAGACAACACCTTCTGTTTAAGGGGCAAGGAGAAAACTAAATCTAGAAAATGCAGGAGAAACAGGCTGAGGAACTTGACAGTTTCTCTTTCCCCTGTAACTGTGGTCTCCTTATTAACCATAGGCTGTCATCAGAGAGCATGAACGGTACTGAAGCTGACCCTCGAACTTTTTTCAGAACGAGAAGAGTAATGCTTGGTAATGGTTATATTATAGACACACTGTGGAGAAGATAATATGCATGCCTAACCCAATAACAGACACCTTCTTCAAATTCATACACAGCATATTCTATTGCTAAGTCATGAATGAAAATCTTGTTATAGCATTCTTAGGTCTGTCTTTCAACATTTCTGCTTTTTGGAGCACCTAACAAGTTAGAGTGTTTCTGGTCCCTTTCCCAGTGTGCCCCTCCATGTCAAATCCTACAAGAGAATATGCTCTCACTGAAAGCCTTGGGAAAAACACGAAGCCAAATGAGAAAGACAGTTTCTGTCTTTGTAAGACTTATTACCTACTGAATCCTCCCCTTGAAACAGTTCAATTTCTCTGGTATTAACAGAGAAGGAATATTGTTTTCAATGATATTCCATTAAGTGGGTTTCATGCATTATTGATTGATGTAATAAGTCAAAGCATTGAAATTTCACCATTTGTCATTGTCCTATCTGCGAATTATTTATCTGAATAATTAAGGTACAGATCACTTAGTGAGAAGTGACCTATGAATTAAACTGTGAAACTGCTCAGATTTGACAAGCCTCTCTTACCTCTGGATAAGAACTTTACTACATCCTTTAGCAATATTTTATAATTCATAATTTTGATGTAGTTATGGCAACATGCTTCTCATTTTGAAAATTATATGAAAAAGCTACAGCATATTGCAAAGAATGTCATACATATTTTTATTTGTTTGTTTTGAGACATGGTGTCCCTGCATCCAAGATGTGCTGCAACTCACTCTGTAGACAAGGCTGGCCTCAGTTTCACAGAGATCTGCCTACCTCTGCCTGCCAAGTAATGGGATTAAAAGTGTGTACCAACCACCAAGACTGGCATATTATACGTATTTTAAGAAAACAATTAATGAAATAGCAAAAGTGTAGTATCAATTAACAATAAAGATAAAAAAAATCTCAGGAACTTAAAAACAATTATTTGGAATGTATGGGAGCTAGCAAGCTATTGTATTTCTAGTTAGTTGATAGTGAACTGGTCTAGTAATCACTTTTACGCAGGCAATTATGGCTGCTTCTTAGTCAAAAGAGAAAAAATATTTTCAATGAATAAGATCTATCCTGTGTTTCAAATTATTTTATATGCTATGTTTTTTCATTAAAACTTAAAAAAATAGTATCAAATAGTCAAATTATCCAGTTATCCAGACAAGAAAAAAGCTATTTGAACTTACAGTTTCTGATTTCAACGTCTTGAAATTTGTTATTTTTAGGCAGTTCTCTGCCTGACTGTCTCATTTCTTTTAAAGTTTCATTGATTTCTAGCTGAAAAATAAAAGCACTTTTTTTCTGATTAAACATTCTCTAAATGAATAGTATCGGGTGCTGCTAAAGGTGTTTATGGACCACAAGCTAGATTTTCTGCAGCATTCTAAACCCTCCTGGGAAAGACTGGGAGTGAGTGACACAACATCATGGTCTCCTCCATCATGAAATTTGGTGATGAGTAAATATACCACAGAGAGCTCCCCCTGACCCCATAGCTATCAAGGGTCAACCTAGTCAAAAACTGAAAAGTGATACCCATTCCCAATGCAGGGATACAGCTTTTCATGATTAGCAGGGGGAAGCTGCTAACACATCGGTGGGGATGGAATCTGAAATACTTGAAGTGGAAAGAACGTAAGAGTCCTCACACAACACCATTCCGAAGATCTTTTCTCGGCTTAGGCTTGTTTCTTTCCAAATTGTATTTAGCATGTCTAGCCAAATGCATTTGTTTGCTTATTTGTGAGGATGAGGGTTGAACTGAGGGTCCTGGGCTAAGACAGAGCTATACTATTGGACTGCAACTAGAGGGAGAGTCTGGGTCAAGTTCGGAAACACCAGCTCATTTGAACTGTTGCTAGTTGCTATGTGGCTGCTGGGAACCAAACCTGGGTCCTCTGCAAGGACGGCCAGTGCTCTTAACCACTGAGCCATCTCTCCAAGCCTTTTCCCACTCTGTTTTTGGGACAGGGTCTCCACAGTAGCCCAGCTGGCCTGAAACTACCTATAGAGACCAGGCTGGCCTGCATCTTACAGAGATCTGCTCAATTCTACCTCCTGAGTGCTGGAATTAAAGATGTGTGCCACCATGCCTCAAAACAAAATTTGAAAAGGTATAGCTTCTAAAGTTCACTGGGAACTTTCTAGTATTTATTCTGAGAATGAATTTTAGATGAAATCAATTATGATGAGTCTCTGAACTCCTTGATGTTTAGATTGCCAACCTTAAAGGGAGAAAGCCAGATCAGATGCAGGGCTAATTTTGCCTAAGGGTAAAGCAAGGAGTTTAATTTCTCAGGAATTAGTGAGTTTACTCACTGCACCCCCCAATCCCTTCTCTCATGTTTATTGGTACCTTAAATTTGCCTAGAGGAAAATTCTTGAGTTTGGAGATAAGGTTTACAAAGGGGAACATTTTGCTAAGAATGTAAATTTATGAAAGTTGAAAAAGGCTTTAAATGGTCAAACTTTCTTCTTCCATTTTCAACTTGTTAAGTTAAAGGTAGAGGCATTAGCTGCCTATTTACAAGGTAAGTCTGCTCAAGAAAAAAGCAAGAAAATCAATCAGTTACTTTTTCATTTTAAAATGTAATGCATGGGGTTCTTTTCCAAAAATTCTCAGGAGAATATCAAATTATGAGGAAGAGAAAACAGTAATACTTATCATGCAGGTCTGAGAACAATAACTTGCCAGGATTCATTTTTCTGCACCATGGAACATCGCCAAGAACCTCTTGAAAGTGGCACGTACCAGCTTTTATTTTTCTAAAACTTTTAATTGAATTTTTGTGTATCTCATACATGTCTTAATCTTCTTCGTATCCCCTTCCCCATTGACACCTCCCATAGTCCTTTCCACTGGATTTCATCCATTCTGTCATTTATGTTAAGGCCTATCAAGTCAAGTTAGTATCTCCTGATGTCCTTCAGTACAAGTGCATCCACTAGGGTCTGGTCAGCATATCTAGAGACACTGCCTTAAAGAAGATCAGCTCTTTCACCCAAGCAGCAATCAGCTGCCCAGCAGTTCTTTGGCTAAGATTGTGGCCTGCTGCCCATTTCCACAGTCCTATGCTGGGTTTTTGTCTGCTCATGTTCGCATGGATCTTGTGCATGCTGTCACCACTGCTGTAAGTTCATATGCACAAGGTCCCAGGAGCCTGCAAGACTGTATCCATGTGGTCATGTACCTCTTCCCGAAGCTCATACAATCTTTCCATCCCCTCTTCCACAACGGTTCCTGTGCCCTGGATGGGTTAATATGGGAGTCCTGTCCAAGGACCCACACTCTGAAGACTCTATTCTCTATGCTTTGACTATTTGTGGCCCTTTGGGTTCACTGCCCTCTGTAGCATGAGGGAACTTCATTGATAAGGGTTGAAAGATGCATTAGTATTCTCTCTACCCCTTGTTCCACTACGTTCTGTAGCCTTAGGTGTAGAGATTCCACTGTAGATGTGTCACTAGGGTTGGGCACTTCACAGACACTTAATCTCTATGTGTGACCAGTTGTGGAACTTTATAAGTCTCCATCTGTTGTAAAAAAAGCTTTGTTGATGAGTGGTGACTGGTATACTTGTCTGTAAATATAAGGATCCATATTTAGCATATAATAAGAAATTACATTTGTCTAGGGATGTGACAGACTTGAGGTTTTCTCTCAGATCTATGACCTCTCTCACCATATGGTTATGTTAACAGTACCACATATGAGTTCCCTTCCATTGAGTGGGCTTTAAGTCCATATAGGTAGCTGTTGATTACCCCCAAGATAAAAGTGCTACTGCTTCCCCAATATAGTTTTCTGCAAGCAGCAGTATTTTTCAAAGAAAATGTGTGATCCCATTTCTGCTGATCAAAAGGCACTAAATGCCTATATAAGAAATCTGCATTTGAAATTGCTGAGTGTTGAGCAAGCTAAGTTTCTGGTTCATAATCAATACACAATTATTAGTTCAAAATTCAAATATACTTATGGGAAGAAGAAATTTCAATTGCAAATGTATGTTTAGTTCTACTGTTTGTCATCTAATACTTTCAAAGCTATAGAGAAAAATGTTTCCCACATTTATTGCCTCTTCCTGTGTTGCCTCTACCCCCCCAAATGCCAGCCTTTGCCCCAAATACAGATACTGTGCCTTGACATATATGCTCAGAGATGGTGAATAAATTGGTTTAGCAAGAATAGTGAAAGAAAGAACTAATGCTTTATTGGTGCATAATTTAATAATGATAGCAATGGAAATGATAAAAGTGAGTCAGCATGATGAAATTATTTTTTGCAATCATAATACAGTTGTTAACCTCAGTAAGAAAATGTGCTATTTTAAGGGAAAAAAAAATTGTACCTAAGCTGGAGTCTTTCTTAGGAAGCTTAAAACTCTTTGGGAGAGGTAGTTTATCCTGTTCATGGCAAGAAGCATCTAAGAAAAATGGTTAATTACACCTAAAAATAAGATGTGCCTACCCCTACCCTTTCTAACATTTTACAGAGTAGGATGCTGAAAACATTGTCCTGAAAATACCATCATCAGGTGAGGCCCAGGCAGGAGGGTGTGGCAGACAAGAGATCCCCCAGGACTGAGTAGAGATGTGGGTACAGAGATGGCGTGGACCCCTCCCTGGAATCATGATAGTGACATAATTCCAAGCTAGAGTTGAAGCGCTCTCTTATTTATTTTATAATGTAGGGATTTGAATGAAAGAACAACTTTCTGGACCTAGGAAATAAGCATCAACCAGACAGTTAAAGCAACTGGTTCTTGGACCATTGGTGCCATTGCTCCTTAGAATTCCAGAGGGCTTAGGAGAGAAGGTTATGAGGCCCAGAAGAAAAGAATCTACCCGTCGCGCCATCGCTCCTTAGAATGCAAGAGAGCGTAGGAGAGAAGGTTATGAGACCCAGAAGAAAAGAATCTGTATCTCTCTCTCTCTCTCTCTCTCTCTCTCTCTCTCTCTCTCTCTCTCTCTCTCACATCTATCATGTATCTATCTATGTATCTATCTATGTATCTATCTATCTGTCTCTATCATCTATCTATCATCTATCATCTATGTCATCTTTGTATCATTTATCTATATATTTCTCTATCAATCTTTCAGCTAATCTACCACCTATCCATCCATTTAATACCCACCTTTCTATCATCTATTTTTATATTCTACCTATCTCTATCATCAGTTAACTATCATCTATCTATTTATCTATCTATCAGTATCTATATATTCACCCATCCATTCAACAGCTATCTTTGTTTATCACTTATTTGGGTATAATATCCATGTATATTTACTCTTTCAGGAATTCTACATCTGTAGTTCCCGAATATATGACTTTTGAACATTTTTTCCTAGGAAAACCTTGGCTATCATTCTCCCCTTTTCTAGTTCTTATGATATAACACCCTAAACACACAATTACTGAGTAGGAAAAAAAAAATATTTACAGACTTTTATCACTCCTCCCTATGTGCAAAAATATAGCTTTAAGTCTGTGTGTTCTGTGTAAATCTGAAGTTTTCTGACAATCAGTCATGAATGTCCACTTTATTCAAGTAGTGTCCATGACGGAGATGGAGAACTTCCAGACCCTGGTTCCTGGCCTTGTGGTTTTGTCTGTCTGTGGCTCAGGAACTGTTACCACACTCTAAGTTCTCAGGCAGCCTTCATGTCACTGTATGGGTAGCTTTGCCTTCGTCAACCATCCAAGGCAAATGCATTGCGTATGTGGGTTTACTTAATTATCTCAGAAAGGATTTGGGACAGTGTACTGTTCTTTTGGAATACTAAATACTGAAAAAAGCAGAGAGAGGGGAACCTACCTTAGTAGGTCTGTCTCTGCCAGTGCTACTTTTCTTCATAAGTTAGAAAATTAGAAAATAAATAAGAAGCATGACAATAATAGGCATTCCCTAACCATTTCCCTAGTATTTTTACTTTAAAACTCTTACCTTTCATTCTAGCACAGCAGTAAGAAAGATTGTCTGCCAGTGTGAGCCCCACTCTCACCAACTGGCATTTTCCTTTTCTCAGAATATATTAACTGATACTCGTAGCTCTTGCTCAACAATGACTTAGCACCCATTGATTCCAGTCATTTCCTTCCATTTCTCTGCCAGCAAGTTCTGATGGAGCAGTTAAAAAGCTGCAGGTATGGTAAGAAATACCTTTTCATTATTAAGATTTTAACCCACAGTGTTTGAGAAGAGTTAAAGAGGAAACAAACTATTTAAAACTGGGAATATTGAAGAGATGAGGTTTGATGAGAAAGCAAGCAGAGATTGGTAACTGGGGCACTTCCTGATCAGCATGGAGTCCACACTAGGGATAGCCTGGACTAACACTCTGTAGATGCTGCCCAAGCCACGGGCCAACTCTCTAATATTCCAAATTATAGAGGGAAACTACATTTTATTTATTTTATTTCATTTTATTATTTTATTTTATTTTATTAATTTTTTGGTATTTTTGAGACAGGGTCTCCCTGTAGCCCCAGATGGCCTTGAACTCACAGTGATCTGTTTGCCTTTGCCTCCCAAGTGCTGGGATTAAAGGTGGGTGCCACCATGCTGCTGTGGTACACATGTGCAGGTCAGAGGACAATTTGTTGAGTCAGTTCTCGCCTTCTACCATGTGGGTCCTGGGAATCAAATTCAGGTCGTCAGGCTTGGTGGGAGGCACCCTTTACCCACTGAGCTATCTCACTGGCCCTCAGAGATTAATAACATGAGGGTTCATAGTATTATTAACTTCATTAATTGCTTTTCAAAATCTTTTCTAAAATATAAAGTAGTCATATCTTTCAAAATGAGGTAGGAAACAGATTTTTCCAAATGCCTAGTGTATATCAAGCAGAGGTTTAGCAATGTATGCATTTCATCTCATACAGCCCAGCGTTCTACAAAGGAGTTATCTTCCTATTTTAAAGATGAGAAAACAGAGTCACAGAGGTTAATCTTTGTACATAATAGCTCACAACTCTGTGTAACAAAGCCTGGAGATCTGATTCCAAAGCTCACACACCTTGAATCGCATCATGATAACACTCCAAGAAGCCAACCACATTACCCATCACAGTGATATTTAAAGGGGACCCAGGTAGCACCAATGAGGTGAATGCTCTCTTTGAAATTAAAATGAAATTTGGATGATTGTGTGATTTTTTTTGTGAAGGTACAATTTTCAATTTTCATAACGTTCTCCAAGGGTTAAACTCATACAATTGAAGAACCATTGCACTTAGTGCATCTAGAAAACAAGTTATCTTTTCCATCAGTTCCACCATATGGTATCTTGAGTTTATTCCCAACATGATCAATTTTCTCCACTGATTGGGGCAAGAGGGGAAACCTTAGAAAGAAGGAGATTAAATAATAATGAAATATACAAAAGTCCATTTAGCTATGTGTACCGTTTGGCAGCTATCCATAAACTTCTGGTTATCAGCACACCCCAGGGGCTATTGTAAGTTCATTAATATAACTTCAGACTAGAAGATCCTCAGAGATCATATACTTCAGTTCCCTCAGTTTTTAGATAACAAAACTAAGACCCAGAGGGCTAGAGTGACTCACATACTCTCATGTAATCTTTCACCAGCTTGATAATGGCCTTAATACTTGCCCAATCATCAGTCATTTTGGCCATCCTCTGTACCTCCATCATCTGTCAATGAAAGGAGAAAACTTTGGGCTCACGTTCAAATCGACCCTTCCAGTTCTAGCATTGATTCAGCATAACCAGATACTATTTAGCTTTGGGCCTTTAATCAGATTAGCTGTGGTGGCACCACAGCTGTCTGGCACCAGCATGGTCTGTAGATGATGTCAGGAAAAGTTGACATGATGCTGAGAATTCTTGTACTCTAAATTAGTAACTCCGAAGAAAGAAGAGGCCCTTCTCAGATGTGGCTTAATGAGGCAGACATTGCCAATTTCACTAATATCAGCCAAGTCATAATGACAAATTCAGTAATTTAATTAGTCTCTTGCAAATGAAAAGAGTCTATCCACACCATTATTTGAAAGCATTATGATTTTATTGATTTCCACTTCAGTGAAAATGAAAAAAGAAAACTTTTTTTTTAAAGACTCCATTTCAAAATCTAGACCTTTAAACCTAGTAGAAGAGGAAAGTAATAAGTCACATTTTTAGACTGCATTATAAAGTTTTATCTTGAGGTAATCTGGTCCATGCTCCTGGTCACCTGACATGATTCTATGTACTGGAATCAATTACATATGGGGAATGAAAACACTGCAGGAAGCTTTATTAAGGGCAGGAGGCAGCAAGTGTGAGGGGGCGGGGCAAGAAGGTCTCCCTAACTCCAGCTTGAGAGCTCAGCCTCTGGGGAATCCAGGCTTTCTTCTGGAACTGTTAAAGTTTGCATGTGTAGCTTTTTAAAGTTTGGTCTAGCTCTAAAAACTCAAATGTATGACTTTATCACATTTTATTCATGGACAGGAAGTTAAGTTTGTACTCATTATATATACATACATATAAAACTAGTCATCTAAATGACATTTAAGATACATACCAAGAAAGTTTGCAAAGATTGAACAATGGACTAGGTTTGGTGGCACACGCCTTTAATCCCAGTACTCAAGGGACAGAGGCAGGTGGACCTCTGTGAGTTTGAGGCCAGCCTGGTCTACATAATGAGTTCCAGGACAGCTCGGGCTACAGGAAGACCCTGTTTCAAAAGCCAATATTAAATAAACAAACAAAAGAATTCACAAAGAGCACGAAAAAGTGTTTAAAAAAAAATCAATATATTTTGGTTGAGACTTTATGTTTCAAGAAAATGCTCCAAATAGACTTATAATAACAGTTTATCATAGACTCCTTGAATGAAAAAAGAAACTTAGAGGGTGCCACCCACTACCATTCCTGAAAACGTTCCCTTCAATATAAGCTTGCTTGACTATTTTGATGAATTGATGGTACAAAGACCTTTGCTTGAACAGGTCTAACTGCTACAGAATCACTTATAATAATGAAAATCTGGTTCTCAGTTGTGGTTAGTTATTTAATCCTACTCAGGTTTGGTATGTATTGTTCCCAGATCTATGTTTTTGATATAATATTTTATACTATTAATACAATTAATCCAGTTTTGAGGTAACTTAGATTTAATATATGATTTCTTTACTTAGCTGATAATAACTTCAAATTAAAGTGAAACTCATTTACTTACTACTGACTCATTATCACTTCTATGCAATTCTACCCCACATTCCTTTCTAATTTCACTAATTTTTCCCCATCCTTTTTTGTAGACAATCCTTTCTACGTCTACATCTAATATATCTAATATAGGGTTCCAATTAGCCTTTCTTCTAGAAGCTGAATATTTATCTTAAGATAAACCTTTATTCATTTTCTCCATCTATCCTTCCTGAGGTGAAGCATCCTGTTCCTTAGAAGAAAATGATTTCTGCACTTTCCATTCCCTATGTAATTCCTGCCTGCCTGCAGGATAGCCTTGCTCCACTAAGCCTTCTACCCTTTCCTCAAATCTTTCATCTTTCTTCGAATACCAGGAATATATTCATAACATATCAAAAAAAGCAGGAAAATAGCAGTGTTTTAGGTGGATAATGGGTGGTATTGATCAGCTACTGAATTACCTCATCTTAATACTGTACTTCTCTGAACATATTTTTCTTTAATTTTTAGTATGTCATGAATTCTTTAAATTCTTTTTAAAATTTATTTATTTATTTGTGCATGAGTGTTATGCCTGCATATGTGTAAGTGCACCTGTGTTATGTAATGCCCACAGAGGAAAGAAGAATGCATCGGGTCCCCTGGAACTGGAGTTATAAATGGTTGTTAGCCACCGAGTGGGTACTGGGATTTGAACCCAGGTTTTCTGCAAGAAGAGCCAGTGCTCTTAACTGTGGAGCCATCTCTCTGGCCCCTTTAAATTCTTTTTGAAGATTTATTTCTATTTTATTTATTTGCTGTGCCTGTGCCTGTGACTGTCTATGTCTGTATGTGGGTATGTACACATGAATACTGGCACCCATGGAGGCCAAAAGAGGGTGTCAGATCATCAGGAGCTGGGGTTACAGATGGATGTGACCCACGTAGTGTGGGTGCTGAGAACTGACTTCGGTTCTCTGCAACAGCAGTACATGCTCTTAACTACAGTCATCTCTCCAGACCCAGGTTCTTTAAATTCTGTCTGCTGTGTTCATCCACATCATTTGTCAATTCTTATATGGTTTCTTTATTTAACTATGATCCACGTTTTCCTATTCCTTTTCATCTATAGTAATTTTAGATTGAATACTGGTTTGGTGGATGATGCACATTCTAGAGGGTTTTTATTTTATTATTTTTTATAGCTTTGAGGAGTATTTGTTTTATTCTAGTAAACAATTACTGAATAATCACCTTGACATTGCATGGGACAGATGTGTAGAAAGGCCACAGGTGTGTCTATCAACCCTTCTAACTGGAGAAGACATGACTTAGAAAGATTATCTCCCTGATTATTGTTATATCTCTTTGTAACCTTCACAGAGAAAGGCATTATCCTATGCTGAAGGCTGGGGCCATAACAAGGTGAAAAGAAAGCTCTGGGTTGGCTAGGATGGAAGTTCAAAGCTTTCCCCATTGCTGTTCAGTTCTCAAGCTATTATGGTCACGTTGCTAAGCCTCAAAGTGCTTTCCCTGAGTCTTTTCCCCAAGCTCCAGATACACACGAGACTCAAGGATTCTCTCTACAAATTCTCCTGTGCTATACCACATAGATAAAGCAGTGATTTACTAAGGTGACATTGATTAATGAATGACAGAATGAGCTGTATAGATATCTCAGGTAAGAATGTTCCTGGAAGCACCAAGTACAAAGACCTTAAAGTGAAAGTGCCTGGTGAACTTGACTTACAAGGTATCCAATGAATGACTAGATGGGTGAACTAAGATTAGCTGGAGATGCATTTAGAGGCATGTGGGAGCAAGGGTCGGGGCAAGGGCAGCTTTGCAGATCACAGCACGAATTTGACTTGTACTCTGAGCGAAACTGCAACATGATGCCATTGAAAGAGGACCATTCCAGCTGTTGTGTCAATGCTGGGCAACTAGGGAAAGAAGAAAGGAGACAGAAGGCACTGAAATAATGCAATGTAAAGATTACTGTGGCAAAAACAAGAAACTAACGGCAGAAGATGGTGGAGGAAGCAGTCAGTGGAAGATGGAGCAAGTAGGTAAGTCTGATGGATCAGCTGTGGCATTTGATATAAAGAACTCTCTGTCTTGAACACCTGGAAGGATGGCTCTGCCCTCTGCTGAGATGGAACACCATGCTGGAAGAGATTTAACTAGAAAGAATTGTTTTGGATCTTCAAACCTGAGATTTTTGTTAGAATTCTAATAACATAATTATTTTTAATGTATATTTTGATGTTTTGTGCATTTCATACAATAAATCTTAATCATGTTAGACTCCCTCCCTCTGTATCCCTCCCACCAGATTTCATGCATTCTGTCATACATCTTAAGATCTATGGAATGAACCTGAGTCTAGAGCTCCAGGGTAGTTCCAAGGGAGAATTATCACCCAACTGATCATATTTAAAAATCACAAGACTGGATTGACTCATCAAAAGAGTAATAACAGAAAATTGAAGAGGCTCAGTGTCTGAGCTTTATGGCATTTCAAATTAAGTGGTTAGGAACATGAGGAGAAGTATTTAAGACACTCTGAAAGACTAGCAGACCTTCTCCTGAAAGGCAATAACAAAGCAAATATGTTTCAAGAAAAATAAAGCAACCGACTGTCAACCCATCAGGCCACATTGGATGAGCAGTGAAAAGGGACCAGTTCATGTGTTAGAAGTGACCATCAAAGAGCTATTTCAGAAGAATGGTTAGGGTAACGTCCAAGAGAGCTGAAGAAAGGAACAGAAAAACTGGGGGTACAGTCGTGATGACTCTTTGGAGAAGCTTTACTATACAAGCAAGAACTAAAAATGAGGTTGTAAGGCTGGGTGTGGTGGTGCATGCCTGTTGTCCCAGAGCTTGGCAGGCAGAGGCAGGTGGATCTCTTTGAGTTCAAGGCCAGTCTGGTCTACATAGTGAGTTCCAGGCCAGCTGTAGCTACAGAGAGACCCTGTCTCAAAACATACATGCAGGCAAAGCACACTAAAGAATAAAAAATAATAAATAAATAAATAAATAAATAAATAAAAATGAGGTTGTAGTTAAGAGGATAAAGTAAGGCAAAGAAAAAGTTAAAAATGGAAGGAGGAACAGCATATTTACATTGTGTGGGAATTAACTAGTGAAGAAGTGTATTGTGGTAGTGTAAAGAAAAGAAGATTATGTGGAGTAGCAAGGGATCTAGTGACCACATGGCAGCCTCAGGCAGTTAGCACGTGTGGGTCATCTACAGTACTGAGGGGGGACAGTGTCTGCCTAAAGGCTTTAAGCCTGGCAGCTCTGTTACTGGCCTCCAGACGTTCTCATCAGGTCACTTTTACAAGAAGACCATCAGCTGAGAGAGGCAATGGGTTGAATACATGGATTTCCGAGAAGAGGGGGTGACAATGGACATGGGAAGTGGAGCACAGGTTTTAGGCATCAGGAAGGACGCCGCGGTTGGAGTTCACGAGGTGACCGTGAGAACGGTCGGCATGGTTGTAGGCTTCTCTGCAGATAGCTGAGGCTGCGAAGGAGCAGGTCTGACCCAGACAACGTTGACTGCTGACTGAGTTACTGCTGGAGGCCAAGTTATGAGTGAGGGAATAATTTCAGTGGAAGAACATACACTTAAGCTGGTAGGAAGAAGAGATGAGAGAAGATAGAGAAGCAGTGAGAATGTGGGGGCCTTAATGGATGGTGTGACTGTCTGGGAATGCGTAGGATGGGAGCAACAGAAGGAACAAGGGGGACAGACAAATGATGGCTAGAAAGGCAAAACAGCCCTGGGATTCCTGAGGGGACAGTCATCAGCAACAGTAAAGCCGAGATGATGACTTTAAGAATGGTTGCAGGCAGGTGAGGGTAGATCTACATTTTTTCAGGGGCGTCCTTGATTTTTGTCTCTCTTTCCTTCTTGTCTTCTAAGTCTCAAAGTGTTTTATCTATGATTCTTCATGGCTCGATATTCCTCTTCACATTTACTGCGACTGGGGAATGTTTTAGAGAATCAGCACCTTGGAGTCTGGAAAGGTGAGTCATCTTTGTGATCCATAGCATCCAATAGTTACATGATACACAATGATACTTAATGAAAGCATAGTGTAAGGTGTGTTTATTAAGCCAACAGTTATATGGTTATATAAAGAAATAAGAATGGCAGTTAACCTTGCCCAAGCACTTTATGCAATGTCACTAAGCTCTTTGTTAACACCCTCTGGCACGTAGTTATATTTTAAAATAATACTTATGGAGACAATATGAAAAGAGAATGGTTTAAGTGACCCACTTAAAGGGAACATTTGGTCATTGGCTGTGTTCTTATATGATGATCAGGTAGGTGGCTTCCCATGGAACAAGGGTTAGAGTTTCTATAGTATGGTGTGCTGGCTGGATTTTGTCAACTTGACACAGACCTAAACATACCTGGGAAGAGAGAGCCTCAACTGACAAATTACACTGACCAAACTTGCCTATGGACATGTCCATGAGGGCATCTTCTTGTGGCAGTGCCATCCCTGGAGGGTGGGCCTGGGATGTTTAAGAAAAGTACCTGAGCAGCCAGGGAACAAGGCAGTAAGCAGCACTCCTCTGTGGTCTCTGCTTCAGTTCCCTCCTCCAGGCTCTTGCCTTGAGTTCTTACCTTGGTTTCCTTCAGTGACGGACTATAACGTGTACCTTTCCTCTCCCCAGTTACTTTTGGTCGGGTATTTACCACAGCACCAGAGAAGCAAACTAGGACACACCAAATAGGAACCAGTGAATTTTTTTTCTATAAAAGACCAGATAGTCAACATTTTGGTTTTTGTTGTTTTCTTTTGTATTTGATCATTTTGACTGTGCAGCAGTCATTCAGTCCTCTCACTGCATCATGGAAGCCACAATACACAACACAATAAGAACAAGCATAGCCGCGCTCCAAGAGAAACTTATCCGGGAATACGAAATGTGAACTTCAGATAATTTTAAATGCTATGATATATTACTCCTTTAAACACTGAATTTTATAATTTTAAAGAATTTCAATTCTTTAATATTATGAACAATGCTTTTCATTCTAGTCTTTCTTCCAGAGGCTAGAGTCTGCTGATATCTATGAAGAGAAAATACTTGATTTTGGCTTAGGCATCTATTTCCTCTTTAATGAAGCTCCTGTCAAAATTGCTCCTAGTTTCTTATCTTTTCCTGAAAAGTTACTGGGAAAAACTCCAAAGAACATATTTTTCTGAGTTCCATTTATTGGATAGTCAAAATCCACGTGCTGGGAGCAGTAGACAGACAAGATGAAAGAAAAAGTGGAAAATGTAAAAGGGAGGGCTGTTTTAGCTATGTTATAGGACCAAATATTAGAGAAATGAAGACATTTTCTTAAGACAACTCATCTCAAAAGTGACGGGCCTAGGATTAAAACCACGAATCTAGTGGGTTGTTATTCTCTTGGCCATTCCACAGGGCCATACTGTGTACATTAGATACACTAATGCCTAAGGTTTTGCTCTGAATGTGCTTGGTCTACAGATACACGATGTCCTACACACATTTGTCAGTTGAATAAGTTAAGTAACATCTAAATGTTTGCAGGGTTAGACAAGCAGGCTTCAATATTATTATAACTAGCAGGTGACTCATTAAAAGGGTGCTCTTCTGATCAGCTATGTAAGAGCAAAATGAGCTCTTTTTGTCCCAGTATCCATCCTTGATAAATCAACCCATGATCTACCACAAAATCTATGAGAACTAGGAAGAGAGGAGAGATGGATAGCTGGATAGATAGATAGATAGATAGATAGATAGATAGATAGATAGATAGACACTAGATAGACAGATAGATGATAGATTTTGATAAAGTTTAAAGATGAACTTCAGGAAATGACCTTAGTACTACATTTTCAAATTTTATCTCTCTAGCTCATATTTCATAAAATACAAGAATTTCCAAAGCTAAGATTGGGAAGATTGTGGTCTAACAGGTATAAATAGGCCCATTTTTCAAGTACATGCATTTGTTCCTACTCAGACCAGAGAATTCATGTTGGACCAAGTCTTTGTTCTTCCTTATATCCTTCGCTTATACAAGGAAGGATGAAATGGGATGGTGTTCAGCATGGAGTAAGCTCGATGTTGTTGACAGTAACTGTGGTCCTCTGGCTGCATTAGGACGGTCTGCAGCTTCAGAAGTGACAATCAAGGACAGTGGACAGTTAGGTAAATAGAGAATCCTTTTGACCTTCAAGAGCATCCTTGTGACCTTCAGCTTCTTCTCCCAGTTTGTCTTCCTTTTACAACAGCAGAAAGCTTTATGCAGAGAAAGATGTAAATAAATTTACAAGGGATTTGGGAACAGCTGTGGATACCTGAGCACACCTGTAATCCTAGCATTTGGGAAACTGAGGCAGGCAAAGAGGGAATGAGAGGCCAGCCTGGGCTGCACCACTAGCGAGACCCTATTTCAAAATCCACAAGCTTCACAGTTTTCAGCTTACAGTTACAAACATTTGTAGACTCACTTCCATTCTCAATAAGGATGGCATACGACTATTAATTATTATTATCATTGGGTTATTTTTTGAGTCAAAGTCTCCCTGTTGTCCCAGATAGCCTGCAATTCACTGTGTAGACCAGGCTGGCCTTACAGAGATCTTCCTGCCTCTGTCTCTTGAGTACCGGGACTAAAGGTGTGTGTTACCATACCTGGCTATTAATAATTTTTAATCCTTGATTTAATTCTTTTTTAAAAAAATTCTGTAAGCCAAGGGTACCTGATAGTGTCGGTAAAGTATTGATTGTCAGTGGTGGGTAAGTAACACGTAGGGTCAGAAAAGGAAAACCAAGTTTTGTTTTTCTTACTTTTTCACAGTAGGAAATATACTATAGCATATAAAAGCCATTGTACAAATAGTAACATTAATTATATCAAATAAAACTTTATATAAATGCAAATATCAAGGTCCGTTTTTTTCTTCTTCCCTTTACGTGCTGCAATTTTATCATTTCTGCCTACTGAATAAACAGGTCTGTTCCTGGGTCACGCTGTTTGCTGCACAAAACATTTCATAGGTGAAGGGCAGCAGGAAACAGTCCTGATAAGGAAATTCATTCTAAACCGTTCCATGCTTGAGTAATTTTGTTGAGTTTAGGAAAAGCCATATGCAGATATTATTTAAGGATGATTTAGAAGGTTCCAGAGGCTTATTCTTATATCCTTTCTTGGGTAAAAAATGCTATCTTGAAAGGCTGCTTAGTGTGAATTACAGTTATAATTACAAATGAACAAAAAGAGATAACCATTTTTCTTTTTTACTCTGTTGTTTTAAAATACATTTTAAAATTCTGCAAACATGAAAAGGTCCTCATAACTACACCTAATGAGAGCATCTAGCTTTCCTTTCTTACCTGTGGGGAAGCCTCCTGGGATGGGATCTGAGGTTAATGGGGGAAACAATAGATGATTAAATACAGCTGCTGACTGACAGCTGCTTCCCGACAGACATTTGAGTTAAGTCATAAGGGAGACGACCCAAATAGGGCAAAGGGGCAGGTTTACATGTGCTTCTCAATTATTCTTATGAGATTTCTATAGCTCCATAAATGAACACCGTGCTGTAATAAAAAATATGTCAAAATCAATAGAAATCCTCGCTGTTCAATTCTGCTGCACGAATTTGAATGCCGGCAGTTTAAAGCATGATTCTTTTTTCTCGTCGTTATTGCTAATTTTTCTGTTGTTAGGATAATATTTTCTGTATAACTTTGCTTGAAAATTTAACAGTCTTCCATGGACTGAGTCAAGAGTTAAAAGAAAAGTTCCTCTCCAATAAATAGTGAGCAAAATGAAATGAAAGTTGGGGTAAATTTAGAAGCACAGGAACAAGTTCAAGGTCTTTAACATCTCATTTGGACAATACTAATATTTCAGTGTCATTTAAACTGTAACGTGAAGGATATAAACTTCGACAACCAACCTCTGTGGTTTTAATTCTTGGTCAGCTGTATTCAGTTCACTGCGTACCCTTTTCCAGAAGAAGGCTAAAGCTGATGGCAGAAGGTGGGTAGGCACAAGGTTGTGGTTGAGATCAAACAGACTGAGTGGTAAGAACCTCCGAGCGAATTTACATTAAAAAAGAGGAAGGCTAGAGGAACATATTTTATTTTTCTCTGCCTAAAATTTCATGCACACATGCAGATTTCAAAGGAAAACCAGATGGAAATGTGTTCTCCACAGCAAATAACAGGGTACAGCTAACAAGAGCAGTTTTTCAGAAAGCCACCACTCAGGAAAACAAAACAAAACAAACAAACAAACGGGCAAACAAAAACCACCAAGCTCAGTAAAGAATCAGCCACCATCAGGAGAGTAAGTTCTTATTTTGTTGCTTCAATTCCACTTAGATAAATAGGCAGGACACTGCAGGATTACTAATCGATACCAGACAAATTTTAATGGCTAGAAATCATCTGTCTCTTTAGATGACTATTAGACAAAGGAATCTGGAGCTACTTAAGAATGGTAAACTTCAGGATTATTCCCAGTCCATATTTCCTTATAAGAAAAATCAGCACCACAATCAATACTTAGATGTATGTGCTTGTGTGTTTACCTGCACTGAATTGAAAGAAGACAGATTTCTGACTGTACAGTTGAAATCCAGAAGATGCATGTAATGATTCTAAAATGTGGAAGTGCTGTTTCAGAAAATGCCCCATAATTCATTCTTGTTCTTTGCATGGTGAAAGAGAAATAAGGAGCACAAGTGGCACCGTGGGGCTCTGCACTAGACCCATATTTCAATGGGATTCTATCACCCATTCCTTCTGTTTAGGGAAAAATAGGTGGAATCTGCTTTGCATGATATACAAGTTTCTAAATGTAGATCATGGTGATGGTGTGTAACAAAAACTGTCCCAAATTTCTGTTACAGTTGCAGAAATGGATGCTCTCTATGCTAGACAGCTTCCACTTGTCTCCTGAAGACTGTCTTCATTTCATTGCTTGTTGGAAACCTCATTATGGTTGGGACATGGCTCAGTATGGCAGGATTTCCCTCGAAGGGCCAGGGTCGAGTAGAATAGGAATATTAAAAATAAAGCATACCCTTGGCAGTGGCCTGAGAGGAAAAGGACAGCCTTCTAGAAATTTGGAGACTTTGGACAGGTTGGCTCCAAACGGTTTTGTTATTCAGTTGACAGGTATTCATTCACTAAGCAACTGCTATATGGTGTCACTAGGGCAGGTGGCAAGAAGATTGTGGTGATTTGTGGTACCAAGCATCACACAGCAGGAGCAGCTAGGAAGAGTTCCCCATGGAACAAAGAATTTAAATTCAGAATGAGAAGGAGGAGCATAACAGAACGTGGTATTGAAATGGGGAGAAAGAGGGTCCCCTAGAGGGTTCTTAGTCTCATTCATAAAAGAATTTAAGAATGGACCCAAATGGAAGCTTTTACAATTTTATTAGAATCTAAATCCTCAGGGCAGGTGAGCTGGTAATGTTGGCAGCTGCCTTGCGGAGGTGAATAGTGGGAAGAAGGAAAGAAAGCCATGGAGGTTTAGAGCCTGCATGGAGGTCAGACACGGCTGACAGCCACATGGCTGGGAGAAGGAAGCTTTAGAGAAAAAGTGAAGAACTATAAGATGCTAGGGGCAGCCCAAAGCCTTAGAGAAAACATGTTTATAGTAAGAAAGGCATGAAGAAGAAAAGGAGAAATTATGCTTTCTTGAAGAGTTCAGGAAAGTGGACAGACTTACGGAGATCTACATGGCTGTGACTGGTCTGGAAGCTTTGCGGGGGTCTGAGCTAGTTCCAGACAGAAATATTCTTTACCTTATTAACACACCAGGTATTCCACCCATCTACTTAGCATAACTTAAGGTGACCCTGCCTTCCTGGGAGTGGTTCTATCACCAGGTAATTGACCAGTGAGACTGGAAAAGTGGGTCCTCCAACAGATAGACTAGACATTTTTTTATAGTCTGGACCAGTTAATTTATGGGGCTTATTGATACTATATCAGTATTAGAACCCAGCAAGAATCTAGGAAAGGAGGCTGGACTGGAGGGCTGTCTGGAGGTGTTAGCCAAGCAAGGCCTGAGATTAGGGATTTTCTATGATGAGAGAGAGAGAGAGAGCAAGAGAGAGAGAGAGAGAGAGAGAGAGAGAGAGAGAGAGAGAGAGAGAGGCAGAGGAAGAGACAGAATTTCTTAAAATGTATTTCAGGCAGAGAGAGAAACCTCAAAGGTTATAGTGGGAAGCGAAAACATTGTCCAGGGTGACTGAGGCATGGGGAGTTGACATAAGGGGAGACCAGCTTCTGAGGACTAAGGGCCACTCTAGGTCAGGTGAATTCCTTTTCCTAAGGCAAACAGTATTCAATACTTCAGAGCATAGGTGATAATTCATGTCCCTCAGTATTTGGCCCTCCAGGGCACACAGAAAGGGTTTAAAGGGGTATGGAGATCTGATCCTGAATGAGGACTCTGGGCCAGCATCACAGAGCATTTCTCAAACAAGAAAGGGGCTTGACTACAAAGATTAGGCCAGTCTACTAGGATTCAGGATTCCCTGCCACTAGGCAGAGGAAGGGAGACCAGGCATGTAACTCTGAAAGAGGACTGGGGGCCAGGAGTTGTTGAAATTAGTAAAACATCTAAAAGTCAGGCTTGTTCTAGTTACATGGTTGTTAATAAGACTTCTAGAGGTTGAATGATTAAATTATATCTGAAAATATTCTTCTTTCTCTAGGGTGAGTGGTATATGTTTATTTAACTTAAAAAAGAATGATACTTGAAAAGTGTGAAGGCCATGAAAACTGCATTTCCCTTCTTCCCTTTTGAAAGAGTCTTCAGAGTCTCAGTTTCAATTTGTATGCCTTTGAAGATAATCTGACCTACTTATTCACAACCAAAGTAGGGTGCCACCAGCTGTAGACAGAACCTTCAGGAATTACAAAAACTGATAGGTAATAGTCAAAACCTCGAATCATCACTAGATTATAATGCACCTTTGAATGTGAGTTTCAGGTCAATGGATTTGTTTTCTGTTTTGTTTGTTTTGTTTTGTTTGTTTGTTTAGTCTTTTTGAGACAAGGTCTCTCTGTAGCCCCAGCTGACCTGGAACTTGCTAGGTAGACCAGGCTGGCCTTGAACTCACAGAGATCTGCCTGCCTCTGCCTCTCTAGTGCTGGGACTAAAGGCGTGCTCCACCAAGCCCGGCTTAGGTCAGTGGTTTCTGATACCTGTTCTGGCCAGGAATTTCTCCTTTAAGTTACACAGTAATCTTATAAACTTAACAAAATTCTTACTAGCAACAATTTTTCAGCATGAAGATAAGGGTTTGATATTTAATTTTGGAATTCAGAATAAGAACATTTATTCTAAGATTTATGGTAGCCCATTTCCCCCAGAGGTTCTATCAATACATTTCAGCATCTCATTTTATCTTACCATATCGTTTGTCAATAAAGCAACATATAAAGTAACACATAATGCAAACAACTGATTAAAGCAAGTTATATTTTGCAAAGTATACTCATGTATCTCTAAGATGTGGGAGTTTATTTCGTGGAATGATAGCCCTTTATAACAGAATTTTATCGTGAACATTCCAGACTGTGTCCAAAGGCAAGAAAAGTTTCTTTGAAAAGCCGCAGATTTCCAGTGAGCTTTTAAGTAGCTTGATAACAATAAACTCCTTCTCTCTCTAGAGCTGTAAACATCAGATTCTTTGCTTTCCATTTCTATTTTGCAATCTCCTGTGACCACTTGAAAAACAGCTCGCCACTGCACGCGTGTTAGAGATAGTGGGGAGTAGGAATCAGACTTGAAGAGAGGTAAACTTTTAACTTTGCTGTCAAGAAGAAAAATACTGCTGCTAATCTGCCCCCCCCCCCTTTTTCCACCTTTCTGAGCCCTGGCATGGTGTGAGATCCCCAAGGAAATATGACTGTGTGTTTTAGTTTCTCACAGTCTGGCAAAGCCCCCAGGAAAACACTGAATTGTTTATTTCTGGTAGACCCTGAGCTCCATTCAACCCTTAGAAAGCAGTAATGCTGATTAGCATTCCTGCTGAAGACACTGAGAGACAGGAGACATTCTAAGCAGGAAGTGCCCTGGAGGGGAAAAGCAAGGTGCTGATTAGAGGAACTGAAGTCACTTGGGACATTGAACTTTAAAAGAATGAGGTGAGACACTACAGATTTGCTATGGTAAACAAGTTTTAAAACTTTAAGTACCATATTCAGGGAGGTAAGTGACTGGGCAAGGTGGCAAGCCTGTATTCCCAGCAGCCAGGAGGCTGACTGAAGATCTTGACTTTGAGACCAGTCTGGGTTATGCACTATTCCCCCAACAAAAATAAAAATAAAAATAAGAAAGAAACAGCTGTGTATGTATGGACGTGTGTTTCTATCAATCTGCCATGTACTTCTATCATCCATCATCTATCCATCATCTATCTATATCTGTCATCTCTCTCTCTCTCATCTATCTATCATCTATCATCTTCTATCTATCATCTATCCATCTATCTATCTATCTATCTATCTATCTATCTATCTATCTATCATCTATCTATCTATCTATCTATCTATCTATCTATCTATCTATCGTCTACCATCTATCTAATATTTTGAAACCCTTAAGTTTCATATGTGGAGATATTATATGAAGAAAAACAATTTATTCTAAAATGAGCTCTGTGGTGATTAAAAAAAAAAAGAGGAAAAATATGTATATTTTTCAGGCTACCTCTCAAAACTATAATGTGCAGCCACTGACATTTTGCATCTTTGAACTCAATTCCATTTACAGGCAGTCTCTTGGAGTTGAATCCTGAATTCCTGCCATATGCCAAGGGTTAGGCCATTAATATGTAAAAGAAGCTGGTATCCAGAGAATTGACTTTATAATTGGAGAATACCAGAATAAACCTAACACTTTTCCAACAATGCCCCACCACCGGAGCTCTCCATTCTCCAGCTATTAGGCCATGTCCAATTTCCGCGGTCTGTCGGAGGGTGCAGCTGCCTCCATGTGCTGAGGAAGCTTTAATTATGGGGGCTTTTCCTCCCACTGGAAAGCCTCTTCCTGTGGTTTGAAAGTCTGAATTATTCAAGTTCATGTTAATACACCTTGCTGCATGTGCCGCTTGCAGGGTGAGGTGCACTTGAGGCTGTCCAAGTTCATGAACTGGATTTCTCTCTCCCTCTCCTGGTCTCTTTCCGTTTCTTTTCTCCTTCTCTTCTTAAAGGTAGAAACCAAAGAACACAACACAGAGACTCGGTTTTGGTACAGCTCATTTCTAGTAGAATCATACAGAGAAATAATCATCCAGTGAAAGTTTCTCAAGTACCAGTCTCTTTTCCTTAAAGCTCTTTGCACAGGAGGTGACATGATTTATGTGCTTTGGTTACCACTCTCAGAACTTTTAAATATATTTCTTCCAAATCCAAACTACATACTGGGTTTTCTCCCTAAAACACAATCATAGGACAATACTTCAACTTCCTGCTGAAGCTACAAAAAACTAAAAAAGACCCACAGATGTTGGTTTTAAATTTGACTGTTTTTTTTTTTTTAATTTTCATTGAATGCTATTCAAATAACAAATTCTAAATTTCAGTTTTTTGTGTCTTTTATAAAAAAGATTGGCTTTAAGTACCAATTTTAGTGTTCCCTTATTCTAAATTTTAGTCGAGAATCGGAGTTGCCATAATGACTTCTTAACAAATGAAATCATCATCAAGATGGTACTTTGTATCCCTGGGTTGAGTTACCACAGTTCCTAGGCTTTGCTTGCCATTGGTCACCTGGATAAGCCTCACAGGCCTGGTTCTCTCATGGATAAAATAGTAGTGGCAATACAAATACTATCAGAGTCTGAGCAAATGCAATAAGATTATATTTACTAGTTCTTTTCAAAATCATAAATTAATATGAATGAAGAAATTTGCTGATTTTTTCATATCATAAAGTATGTGCCATCTTTAGTTTCCATTCCAGTTTTCTTAGCTGAATGAAAATGTTTTGGAAATCATGAGTCAATGATACAGAATTCTCTTTTCTCCCTACAAGTTGAATATGCTCCATTAAGAAAAAAAAAAAAAAAAAAAAAAGGAGGGGACAGAAATATGCTCTGTGAAAATTCCTAAAATGATGTGGAAGTCCTCCAGCTAATAAACAGAGACATTTGTGAAACTGATGGCTGTGCTCAGAAATGCTACTGGGAAGGGGAAGTGCTTTATGAGCCAAAGGAGGGTAGATCTGCAAAAAGAATCACAGGGTTTTTTTTCGGAAAAAGATTATTCAGACAGAAAATACAGATAGAATTGGGTCAAAATATCATTGCATATATCTGTGGGATTGAAAAACGATGAAGAAATCAAACAAACCTATTGGTTGGAAGATGTCTTTTTTTAAAAAATAAAATAACCAGTTTTTAAAAAAGTTTTTCTCTTAAATAATTGTGTTGAAAGTTAAGAAACAAGTCTAAGCTAGATGACCTAGTATTAGTTCTAACTTGGCAACAGAAACAGTCCTGTGACTGCTCTCTTGTTGATCACCTCATAGAATCTTCTAGTCCCTAAGCCTGGGTTTATGACAACAAAACCTAGAGAGAAGAGCTGTGGAAAGTGAAAGTGTCCATCCCTGAGGCATGGCCAGAATACACTTACTTTATAGAGGTAATAAGTAACTCTGCAGTGTGTCTAGCCGATGCACATACACAGAGTCACACATCACATGAAGTTTCAGTCAATGATACTATGTGTATGATGGGTATCCTGTAAGATTATAATGCAGCTGAAAATTCCTCTTGCCAGTGGCACTGAAACAATCATAATGTCAGAGTGTGCTGGTCACATTTTTGTGGTGAAAATGGCATAATCAAACCTATTCACTGGCAGTCATATAAAGAACACACACACACACACACACACATACACATATAGCACATAATACTTATGAATAACAAAATGTCATTGGTTTATGTATTTTCTAAACCATAATTTTAACTATTAGAGTATGTTCTCCGTACTTATAAACGTGTACTCTAGAACAGTACATCATATTCCACTAGCAGTAGCCTTCAACATCTCAAGATCACCATGTTCTTTAATTGCTTAGAGGTAGTGGTGACTGGCCTGTATATGTCATCTATAATGTGTAAGTATACTCAATAATTTTGGCACAAGGACAACCCAGCCTTACCATAAACCTCTCAGAACATATCCCTGTCATTAAGTGACACACATGATTATGATATGTATGCATATATATATTATGCATCTATGTTCCTATTTATGATAGCTCAGAGTAGAATAGTACCAAATCGAAAGGAAAATTGCCAAGTTAAACAAATTAAATCAGAGAGGAAAAGAGATAAGAAAATGTACATAAAACTAAAATCTAAATTGGTGCAGGTCAACTTTATACAATCTAGTCAATTCTCTAAAATTATGGAATTAATGCCACAGAAAGTAAGGTAGATTAGCTCATGAAGATTCGAATGCTAGATCCTATTTTTGACATTTATCTAAAATATTAGTATTAGGGTCCCGAAGAGTGGCACACTTTATGTTCATTTAAGCACCATGGATGACTAAGCAAAGTCCTTCCCTCTCTCTCTCTCTCTTTCTCTCTCTCTCTCTCTCTCTCTCTCTCCCTCTCTCTTTCTCTCTTTCTCTTTCTCGCATGCACATACCATTTGGTCTTTAAAAAGAAGGAGATTTTAAATAGGTTCCAACACAAATGAACCTTAAAGATGTCACCCTAAGTGAAATAAACTGAAATAAGTCACTCTTAGAAAAACAAATGCTGTATTGTTCTACTAGCAGAACGAATCTAAGAGTCAAATTCCTAGAGTCATATAGTAGGATGGTGGTCACCAGTATCTAGGGAGAGGAGAAAATGGGGAGTCAACCAGTGGCCACAAAGGTACAGGTAAGCAAGGTGACTCAGCTACAGGGAGCTGCTGCACCACCCTGTACTTTACTCAGTGATATTGTGTTGTGTACTTTATCATTTGTTAAAAATATACATCTCATGTTAAGTGTCTTTAATCAATACAAGATTTTAAAAGATTTATGTGGTTATTAATCAAACATATAACATTGTATTGTTTGGTTTGCTTAACACAATAGGTATGTTTATGTTTTGGGAAGAATCTTGTTCTTCTTTTCAATTAAATTTATACTTACTGATTTATATTCTTCTGTTTTATAGACTAACCTTGAATTAACAAAGAGAGACAATGAATAATTTCCCTTAAGGATATGATTTTGTTGTTCTCACTTTCCGGAGATTCATTTTAGTTAGAAACAAATAAGTAATTAACTTTAAAAAGCAACCTAAAATGTCACAATACCTGAGGTCTCTCAGTATTCATTATAATTTTTTTTTTTTTTTTTGGTTTGGGACATCCTTTATCAGATAGAGGCACTATTGTCAAGTCTGACAACCTGATTCAACCTCTAGAACACACACAGTGAAAGGAGAGGATCTGACCTCCACATGCATAAATAAGTGCATAATGCTTTTCTGAAAGAAAAAAAAATTACTTTCATTTTACCTGCTAACCTTCCAATGCAGAGATGTTATGCTCTACTAATTAATATTCCAAAAACAAGGCATTAAGAATAAAAATTAAAATGACACAAACATCAGAGTGAGGTCAAGTACTTTCTCTGTAAATGATGTTAAAGACAACTGGAGCTGCAGCTCTCAGACTTCAGGATATATTCATTGTACAAAATGATGAGTTTCATTTGACATTTCATTCAAACATATGTTATACATTTCTTTCATTTAGATAACATACGTATCCTTTAATTGTGTGTATTTTAGACAAGTTAGAAAATGTACACAATTAAAAAGAAGGGAATGATCACTTTTAAGATTTTTCCCCCGGAGATAAGCATTATTGAAATTATGCATTGATAACAATAATATAATTTTAGAAATATTGAGCATATACTTTAAAACAGCCTTGGTTCTTAATTACATGTTTAATTTTTATCATCCAAACTCTCATTATATCTCCATTTCAAAAATGAGGAAATACAGGTACAGAGATGTTTATCAACTTGCTTAGGGTCTCAGCTCTGAACTCAGCGAGAACCTGTGCAGGTGATATATCCACAACCTTCCCCCACAAGGTCTCCTGTAGGTTTAACACATTTTATGTACATACACATAAGTATAAATGCATACATACAAATATATAAAGGAAAGTATAAAGAAACTGTAGAAGGAAGAAGAGGATGAGTGGGGGGGAAGGAGGTGGAAGGGCACAGTGATATGGCATAAGTGTGTCAAAGTACAGCATAGGCTTGAGTGAAATGTCAAATGAAACTCATCATTTTGTACAGTGAATACATCCTAGTAAAAACTTAAAAATCAGAAGGGGGGTTGAAGAGAAGGCTCAGCAGTTAAGAGTACTGGCTGTTGTTGCAGAGGACCTGGGTTAGGTTCCCAGCACTCACGTGTTGGCTAACAACCATCTGTAAGTCTAGTTCCAGAAGATCTGATGCCCTCTTCTGACCTCCACAGGCATTGCATGACATGAGTACACTTACATACATGTAGGCAATACACACTTATACACTTACAATAAAAATAATAAATAAAATATTTTTAATATAAGTAAAAAACATGAGAGGCTATAGTTGGTATAATCTTATTAATTCTTTAAAGCCACATGATATACTATGACTCTCTTCTGATGTCATTGGGCAATCGCCTGCCACAGCAATAGAAATAAACATTTTAGTGAATAGGAAATCTTAAAGCATGGGTATTTCTAGCATGGTATGATTCAAGGAGTCTAAACAAAAAGAACACTCATGGCTCTCTGGTATGTACTTAAGTCAAGCAAACAACACCTTCTTTAGGCAGACTGAAATCACCATGGCAGAACTGACCAACAGTCTGATCACTCCAATATCCTATTTCTAAAAATACCCAAATGCTGGCTATTCTATCAAAAGACATAAAACCCCCATGAAGTACCTAATTGTGTGCTACATTGCAATAAGATGACAATTTCCCCCTTGCCCAGTATCTAATCAACTCCCACCTAAAAGCTTTCAGGAGAATAGTCCTTGAAATTTTATCCTAGAATATGTGAATATGTTATTTTAACACACAAGTGCACAGTCATATTCCCACTAGAATGGACAGAAATTCCTTTATCTCTGTACAGCTTAAGAAAGTCAAGAATTATCAGAGCCATCTTTATAAATACATGATACAAGGAACATAATACATAAACAATCCCTTTGAATTAGGCAATCATATTTGCCAAGCAATGTGCAGCCGCACTTAAGTCAACAGGGAAACATTTGCTAAAGTAACCCTTTCTTCCATTAAGAGTGTAACAGTGTGTTTCAACAAGCACTTTAGAATAGGGAACCAAAGGGTAATTATTAAATGACAAAATTCCCTGAATGTGTTTCTGCACAGTGAAATCAAAGAATGTATGAAATGGTGCATTTTATGTTGTTACATACATACCCCAAACCCCACCAATCACTAGTATTATATTTAGAATTGAGTGTGATTCTAAAAATATCATAGTATGTTGGCATGGTAGCTAGGTAGACTCTACTATTTTATAAGGCTCCTAAAGAATTCTTTTCCAAAATCTTGCCTTTCTTTGACATAAAATGTCGTAAGAACATAGGAGTCTTGTGCTTTTCACTTACTATTTTTTGAACACTTGCTCTTAGAGCCCTGAGCTGCATCAAGACAGAAGATGGACAGGCAGATTTATAGATCCAAAAATATAGCATGAGAGTGTGAGTGATGATTAGCTCTGGGGTATAGATCACTAAGATTTGTGCAGAAGGTATTTATGCTGTGTTTATTCCAATCCTTTCCAGAATCTCCCCCTGTTGTGCCCTGTCCCAAGATGGCCACAATGTTAGATAGAGTTTGTGCAAAGAACTGAGGGAAAGTGATCCACTTTTCACTGTCTCAAAACCTTGGAGCAGGCAGCTATTAAGTCACTGTCTCTAGTTCTCACGAGTACAAAGATCCTGAAGAACACAGACTGCACTTTACGGACTTTGCCTTCTGAATGCTTAATCCAATGACTGGGAGAAAATATGCTCAACACATACTGACCAGAACCGTGCCTAACACACAGTAGGCCTTCAATAAATGCTAGTGATGGAATATTTAAAAGGATGAGTTATATTTCAGCACTTACTCCGTTTCTTTAAGAAACATTGTTTTCTGTTTCAATTCTGAATGCACATATTTAAAAATATATTTCATAGAGGCTGGAGAGATTGCTCAGCAGGTAAGAGTAAAGAGGACCTGAATTTGGTTCCCATCACCTACACTGGGTGGCTCACAACCACCTATAACTCTAGCTTCAGGGGCCCTGTCTCCCTCTTTTGGCCTCCAGGGACAACTGCACTCATGTGCAGATATCTCCACCATGCATACACATAAATAAAAAGAAAATAAATATTTTAAAATAAATATTTAAAAAATATATATGCATTTCATAGGAGTTGTCACAATGCCACATTGAGGTTTTACACACACACACACACACACACACACACACACACACACGCAGTTAAAGTCAGTTATCAGTTGCAAAGAGAACACATATTGGACACTGATCAATGCTACTTATCAATTTTCCTTGGATAAGAAAAATGAAGCTGTGACTGCTTCCAAATGAGGGAAGAGTAGAGAAATGTGGATATTCTATCCTATTCTCCCAGAGCAAATAGCCCTGTATATTCATATTGAAATTAAAGAGGAACTCTCCGACATCCTATCCCTTGTCCTCCTCCTTACTATTCTTAAATGGTCCCTGTCAGTAAACAAGCACTATCGAGGTGACTGCCAACTCTTTCCCCTATTTTGAGCACTTTAGTCCCGATTTAGGCATTTCTTGTATCTCTGCAGTGATGAAGGTTAGAGTCAGCTGTAAGCTGCACTGTAGTTTCTTAGATGAGTATGTTAATACTTTTTAGGTATTTTCCTTTCAAAGATTGTGAAATCAGTATGTTTCAAAACTGGTTCACTTGCTAAACTCACAGAAAACAGTTCTACAAGTAAAAATTTTATATTTAGTAATCATTGAAATCAGAAATGATAACCAAGATGAAGTTTGCATTCTCCAAACTACCTTTCTATGGGTTTTGACATCAAAGCTAAATGTTTTGTGTTCTAGTCCCTTGCTATTTCTTTTAAAAGACTGATAAATTCATTAATTTTACATGCATGCTTGTGTACCTGAGTGCATGTATGTGCACTAGATGCAAGCAGTGCCTATGTAGACACCTGAAGAGGGCGCCAGATCCCCAGGAACTGGAGTTACAGGTGGTTGTGAGCCACCAGGTGTGGGTTCTGGGAACTGAACCAAGCTCATCTGGAAGAGCAGCAAGTGCTCTTAGTCACCGAGCCATCTCTCCAGCTCCTCAAATCACTCTCTTGATCATAGTTCTTTTTTTAAAAAATATTTTATTTATTATTTTTA
>NW_008337640.1:1004161-1008755 GCF_000622305.1 Nannospalax galili | reverse complement strand
TGCCTCCCAAGTGCTGGGATTAAAGGTGTGTGCCACCATGCCCAGCTTGAAATTACATTTTTAAATCTACTTAACATGCTCAAAGCAGTCCTTTGAAAGATGCTAAACACAGTATGAATCAGCTTTCAGAAGTATATGCTCCGCCAAAAGGACTGGCTATTGCTCACCACAGTGCAGGCCCCCCCCAAAAAAATCAGGGTTTTGTCTATTATTATTAATGTTTTGAACTTCTGAATAATTGGCAGTCAATCAAGTTTAAGTGGAGAACCCAGAGTATCTTTAGAGCATCGTGGAACTGACCCTAAGCAGATGAAGCTCCCTTCTGAAGTTTCTTCTATAAATTATGCTCTTCTGATGACTATCGGACAAAAATTGGACTTCTGGCAGAGGTGATCACACAGAAAACTGTGCTGCCAAGTGGGTTGCACTCTTTAAGGATGCTCATTTCAGTCTCCTGTTTCTCATCAGCCTTGTCCCAGGAGAGCTGATATGACTATGAGCCATTCTGTTTTTCAAAGAGATTTGAGTGCCAGATGGTCTATCACAGTAGATGCTAATTTTTTTCTTCTGAAATATAGGCTTGTTGGGAATGCATTTTTTAATTTCCAAAATGAAACTTGAAGAGTTACTTGGTGACATATGTGTTGATACTGTAGCACCTGTGTAGAAGTTTCAAAAAACTGAAATAAGGTAGAGTTCATGCATACGATTTGTGTGACTCATTTTTTTAAAGTGAGAAGACATTAGCCCTCATAGAATACAACTATCAAAATGTGTTGTAAATGATCTCTTTAAAAAATTTCTCCCCACTGTTCCTGCTCATTGCACTATCAAGGAGCAAGTGGAAAATCAGAATTAGGGACCTGACAGTGCCCAAGTCTAGGGAACTGCCTTTGATCTGCACATCTCTAGGTATAACTGTCAGATGGGCACTCATCCTCAGGCCTTCCTGGAAGCTGACTGACAGCTCTTTCCTCTGGAGATGATAAAAGTCTCAGTATAAATGAATTTAGTCCACCTACCCTGACACTTAGTGCCTCAGCACAACTGCTAATTGCGTGATATACGATTTCAGAGGCCTCTTCTTTGAAGCAAACAGCAGGCTAATTAAACAGGTTCACAATCACATGCATTTCATACAAGGGAACTGTCCAGCCTCTGAACAGAGTTCTTGTTTTATATTCATCTGTCAGTAAGGTAGCACACTTAAGGGCTTGAAGAGTAATTGCACTAAGCATCTATGCAGCTGCAAGTTATTAGTGAATATAATGGAAAGAATAGGAAACAAAGTCAAGTCAATCATTAATTTGACAGATATTTATGAGGCCGGGTGTTGGGCAGACACTGAATCTCAGGTCGTGTGGTCTACTTCCCCCTCTGATAGATAAGATTAAGGCCTTGCCATGAATAGGATGGAATCTGATTTCTGCAAGGCATTAGTGAGCTTCTGTAATGCCCTTGTGGACAGGATGAAAAAGGTGGGCTGTCTCACATGAAGATTGATAGGAACATCTGATGAATGGATTGTGTCACCAGGAAGGAGATCCATAATGCCAGGCCTGGGGGCTCAGAGTTCAGCTCTTTCCTATTCCACATTTGTCATCAGTGCCTTCAATGAAGACTTTACGTGGAGCCTCTTGATCAGCTTAGTGGAAAGCTCTTCAGCTTTGACACAAGCCCAAGATTTAAATTCTGCAAGTTCCTGCTTTCTCACATGTAAGGAACACCTGTGCTGGTTTTCTGGAGCTACCCTGAGGATAAAAGGGAATAAATGGCAACCCAAAGCATGCTTTAAGGAACAACTCTACAGAAGGTACAGATCGAAAGGCTAGCTGTTATGGTTTATAGGAAAATGAAGATTTAAAATGATCTTAAGCTGGAGAGATGGCTCAGTGGTTAAGAGTACTTGCTGCTAGCCGGGTGTGGTGGTGCATAACTTTAATCCCAGCACTTGGGAGGGAGAGGCAGGCAGATCTCTGTGACTTCAAGCCCCGCCTGGACTACATAGTGAGTTCCAGGACAGCTGGAGCTACAGGGAGACCCTGTCTCAAAAAGACCAAAAAAAAAAAAAAAAAAAATTGCTTGCTGCTCTTGCAGAAGATCTGGGTTCATCCCAGTACCCACATGGCAGCTAACAGCCATCTGTAATTCCAATTCCAAGGGAATCTGACACCCTCTTCTGACCTCAGCAGGCACTGCACAACAGGGGTGCACTTACACACATGCAGGCAGTACACTCACACACAAAAAAATAAATGAATAAAATATATTTTAAATGATCTTACATGGTAGAGTAAGAAATATAGTAAGTAAAGAAGTCATTTTTTAATTTTATGAAAACAAGTTCTTTTTAACCTTGCCTTTAGTTCATCCTATTATAAAGTATGATAGATATAGTGGTTTGTTTGTTTTTTTGGTTTTTTTTTGTACTGCCATAACAGACTAGCTAGTGTGTATGTGTGTATGTGGTGTGTGGTGGTGGTGGTGGCAGTGGTGGTGGTGATGGTGTGTGTGTGTGTATGTGTGTGTGTGTGTGTGTGTGTGTGTGTGTATATCTATGCATATTCTTATGGTTCCAGAAGCTGGGACATCCAGGATCACGGCAAGCACATCTGGTGTAGTCTTCCTGCTGCGTTCTCACATGGCAAAGGTGGAGGAGCAAGAGAGGATCACCATGATGACCTCATATGCAGAACGAAAGTAAGTGGGCCCACTTCTTTAAACCCTCTTTATATGACCTTAATCTGTTCATGATGGAGGAGGCTTAATGACCCAAATGCTTCCTCAGAAGACGTATCTACTAACACTGTGGCACTGGAAATCAAGTTCCCAACACACGCAATTTGAGGGCACATTTAAACCATAGAAAATGGATATTTTTAAAATGTCCATTGAGTGAATAAATGACTACTAAAGCCATACTGAGCTGCAAGTCTATTTTCATAGCCATATGTGAGAAGAATGAGCTTCTTCCTCAAGCTCCCCATGACTGGGTAGGAGAGAGACATGTACATAATAGTCACACCGTAGTGTGGTAAGTGCTAAGAAGGGGACATACAGCATACAGAAGTCCTAGTGTCCATAGGAGAAGTACTGAACTCATTTCTGCTGGAGACTGAAGCATGGGGCAGATGGCGTGGCAGTGCTGAGGTACACAGGACAGTGCACAGGTCGGAGTCGAAATGATGAAGGAGATGATGGGAATTTTCCAGAAGATGGTTCTGCATAGGGCTCAGAGGTGAGACAGTGCACCTTTTTATGTTCCTACATAAGTTTTATTATTTACAAAGCATTGATATACATTTGGGAAAAATGGTACATATATGGCTGTTTTGACTTCTTTGGTCCACTGACATGTATTTCTGGCACAGGTAGTATTCTACCTCACTGAGGGCAAAGGTTCTAGCTCTGACATTCAAACTTGTTGCCAGGTTTATGAGACAGACACAATATTAATAGTCAGGTATTCAGTACTACACAATATGGAGGTGATGTCATTTTTTTAAAACTTTTAAAACATTTTTATTATTTTTATATTATGTGTATGTGTGTATTGCTTGCACGTAGGTAGGTGCACCCATGTCATGCAATGCCTGCGGAGGTCAGAAGAGGCTGTCGGATCCCTTGGGACTGCAGTTAAGGACAGTTGTTAGCTTCCATGTGGGTGCTGGGATTTGAACCTGGGTCCTCTGTGAGAACAGTCAGTGTTCTTAACCTCTGAGCCATCTCTCCAGCCCTGGTGATGTCATTTTTAAGAGCTAACTTGTTAATATCATGAGCTTTAAATAAAAATCTGACTTGTGCCCATTCCTTTATTCATCTATTGATTCACACAAAGTTTTAAAACAGAAGCTAGTTTTCTGACAGTAGCTGAGAGATTGAAGATGGAAAAAGGTTTTTATATGAGATTAGAGCTGGAACCTGCAACAAGTTATAGCAAAAATCAAGTAGTGTTTTGAAAGTATTGGGTGGGTTAAAAGGAATCACTAAAGACTTTCATGAAGGATAATGATGCACATTTGCTTCAGAAACCTTACACCAGCCACAGAGCATGCACGGCTTGTCCAGGCAACTGTATCAGAAAAAACAGGTAGGAAAAATGAGTACCTAAAATAAGAGATTCGTGAGGCAGTTAGGAGAAGGATCTGGGTTGGTGGCATATAATTATGAATTATCAGAATACAGATAATAACACATGATAGTGTCTCACATCACTTGGCAAATATTTTTAATCTGTGAAAAGCTGTTGGATGCCAGCTTGGAAGATACCAGTTGCAGCCTTAAGATGGTGAACCCAAGGAAAATGGGAAAAGCAGAAGAAGCTTCAGGGGAAAAGGGCCTAAACAAAGCAAAGCTTGACTGCTAGAGAGACACCGAATGTGATACTCAGGGCCTGCTGTCCAAGAGACTGTTGGTAATTCCATAGGCTGGCACCTTTCAGTAGATTTTACATCAAAGGGAAGTCAGGTTGTGGGACTTTTCAGAGTGAATTAAAAGAAAAAAAAAATAAATGCATGAGCAGCAAGGAAAATTACTACCTAGACCTACCTAGAGGCAAAACCCAAATAATGAAATCTTGGATGTGATTATTAAT
>NW_008337640.1:993334-1004077 GCF_000622305.1 Nannospalax galili | reverse complement strand
AGAGAGAGAGAGAGAGAGAGAGAGAGAGAGAGAGAGAGAGAGAAGAGGGGAAGTTTCTGATCACTGGAGATGGCAATGATGTTTGCCCATCTCCAGGAGAGGGCATTAGGAAGAGAAAACTGCTAGATGGAAACAAACCAGATCAGTATAGAAGAAATTACAGAATTAAAGTTCAACAACGTGATATATATACTTTAGAGTACGAACTTCTTATCTGAGGTGGACTGGCCAAGCACGACTGACTGTCTGAATAGCGTGTGCAGCAGGCACTTTTTTGTAAAAATTCTGATTACGTGATTTTAAACATATTCCTTTGTAACTCCTGAAGTTACCTTGGGAAAGTTGTCTATCTAGTTATGTTTCACTAATATTTGTTGAAATATGAGGAAAAACTGTCAGAAGTTTCTACAAAGATCAAATGCCCAACTTTTCTATATATTTATACCTGAAAGTGAGATATTTGTGTGCTTGAGGCTTATAGATAGAGAAGTTGAATCTCAGATAATTATTTTCATATTAATTGTGGAAAAATAATAAAACACTAGAAAAATTTCTTCGGACTAAATGTCTGACATTAGAATTAAGTTATCCCAAGCAAGACCCGATTTGGCGAGCGTGTGCTCGCTCACTTTCTCTTATTCTTCCTTCTCTTTCTTTTCACAGACACATTTAACAAAATAAGGAATAGGGGCTAACAAAAGGTAAATCGAAATGCCATTTTAAACCAGAACTTTTCCACTGCCCCTTATTAATTTCAGATCATGTATTTTCATTGATGAATAAAATTTAGTACATAAAGTAATCATAAATCGCCTTCAAGTGTGTGGACGCCTCTGGTAAGTACAATGGAAGGCACAGAATCACTTGTTCATAAACTCAAGTTCCTCTTTGATAAGAGATTAAACATTTCATTAGGAGCAGGAGCAATAAGAGCAAAGTTCTGGAGACTCGCACCATCACAGTCTTTAACTCTGCCGCAGTTGCAGATGTGTGCAGAAGAGCTTCCCCAAACAAAGAAACATACTCGAATCTGTATGTGGACAGCTGCCGACTCAAGCTACTGCTGAACCAGGCACTGAGCTGCTGTAGAATGAAATCAGCTTTTTCCCCGGCCGCACATACCCTGGTTGAATCTGCAGACAATAGGAACGCACTTCTTTTCACAATTCTCGAGTTTGGGAAGTCCATGATGAAGGGGTCAGTGTCTGTTGCATGCTTTCTTCCTATGTCCTCATATGGCAGAAGGGACAGAAGATCAGAGAGGGATTCAAGTCAGCCCCCTCCTGCTCTGACTTTTTAAAAGTACATTTTGAATTGAAAACAAAACCAACACTGTATAAAATTAAGAAAATGCAATTATGGTATATTAAAAATGGAAATATTACTGATTTTACAGCCAATATAAATCAGTTGTGACATAGTCAAGTCATGAGCATAATTCTGTGAAAAACTTTTCAGTTGCTAATGAAATTCTTCTTGACTACTTAGCTGAGGAGAGTGCAGTTTTTTTCTATCTGAACAAAATATTTCCTCCTATCATTGTCTTCAAATAATTCAGTATTTGACTTGATAACTTTGTGAAGGGCTTTCTGAGCAGCATTTAGGGTAGAGATCTCTTAGTTTTATTATTTATTGATGGATTCCTGCCGCATCTGTGACCCAAGTATTCTGATGCCTGATATTACAAATCTGAGAATAATAGCACAAGTGCAGAGATCCTATACACAGGACAGAGCTACTCAGAACCCACGTGCCAGGATTACCTCCTTAATATTCACAAGGCCAGTGCCCTTAGTACTCTGTCAGCTAGGTCTGCTGTGATAGAAACTGAAGAGATTGCTTAGGGACAGCCAGACCACATCTAGTATCTTCTTCCCAGCTCACAGTCTTCAGGCCTTCACCGGGTGAGAAGTAAGACAGTCATAAGCGAAAGGGAAGTCAGTTATTTGAGCAACCCCATGTGCGTGTCTCACACATTTCTATTAGATTTTGAAGGTTTTTTTTTTTTTTTATTGTGGTTCTGTGTCTCAAGCAGCTAACGGAGAAAAGATTCTAAGAGAAGAAGAAATGGTGAGCTAAACAGGCACACATTTCTCAGCATAATGGCTGCAGCTGTCGCTACAGAAAACACAGTGGCAGGATTTAGATTTACTATATGGTACATATAAAATCAAACAGCAGTTAATCTCACTCTCCATAGACTCCTCTGTTATATTAACATTTTTCCCATCAGAAACCCATTATATTCTACTCAACTATTAATAAAGACTGGACTATGTCAACTATACGTCAATCTGATAAGCAGCAACACCTACAGACTACCTCATAGAGATACTTAGATATCAAGTAAAAGATTCACTACAGTTTGCGTTTAATTTTTATATGTGTTCTTGTCTCAAAGAGATGATAGCATATAATTACATAAAATTATTAATATGCCTACAGTACATGTGTATTCATGCATGGATATTTCTGATAAGTACATAATCAAAATGCATTCCTACATTTCTATAATGCTAGCATAAGTATAATTCACAGGGGAAAAAAACAATTTCTAATTTCAAAAATTCACGTATAGTTCACCTATAATTCTTAGGGATATTTTGCTGCAGTATTTGATCTTTTCCATAGTGCCTGATAATTAGCACCTTGAAAAGGTACTAGTATAAGTATCTACACATTAGATGTAAGACACACACAATCACCTTTGTTACAACTCAGGGCAGAGTCAAGAGCAGGAATTTGTGAGCTTGGCAATCCATACGCTTTGACAGGTGGGAAGAGTTGAAAGAAAGGATTCATAAGGGACAGATCTATGCAAACTGAGGACCCCTGAGAGTAAGCGGGTGCATAAAATATTTTAAAGGCACCACAGAGTCAAAACTTTAGCATTGAAAAGACCCATAAAGATCTTCTTTAGATAGTGACAACTTCACATGCTTCTAGGAGCTGAAGAGAAGACAGGAACAAAGCAGTGAGAGTGGAAATGGTGCGAGTGTGCGGTTCTCTGAAAGAACACACAAAGTCTGCAAGTACAAGCCCTGCTCTGGGTCAGCATCAGAACTAGAGCTTTGATGAAACCCATCCTCGTCACTTACAGACAAAGGCCAAGAGAAGCATGTGGCTACCCCAGGGCATCGCACCATCTAGCAGCACACTTAGGCAGTGCTTCATCCAGCAAGTGCTTGAATTATGACTATGCACCAGGCAGTAGTGTGCCCTGGACACAAAGGCTACAGTACAGGATAAATATTGTTTATTTGTAATAGAAATCCAGTTTAGAGGGAGAGACAGGCAATTGACCATGTACTTACAACAGCAAGAACATTTGTGCTCTGAGGAAATTCAAGGTGCTGCATGAACTTTCAAACCAGGAGTGCCTTTGGCATTTGTATGCGGCTGGCATGAGTGAGGGGAGGGGGAACTAGATTTGAAAACCCAGGACAAAAGGGATGGGGTGGACAAAGTCCTCGAGGACTTTTGTCATTTCATTTTTTTGTGGGTGGGTGGTAATTTTTTATTGAAATTTTACAAATTTCGTACAGTATATTTTGGTCACATTTAGATCCCCTTCCCTATCTGCACCCCCTTACTACTCCATGCCATATACTTTTAAAAAGTTATTAATTGAGTTTTTGCGAGCTTCATGCAATATTGTTTGATGGTATTTAGATCCCCTCCCCTATCTGAACTTCCCTTCACTGCCCTCCACCCAATTTAATGCGCTCACATATATAGATGGTTTATAGGGTCTGATTTGTGTACCCCAATGTCCTTCAGTGTGGATCCAGCCACTGAGCCCACTGAGACTCCCATTCCTATAAAACACTGTCTTTCCCCCTCCCAGCAGCCATCAACTGCCCAAAGTTCCTTAGGCTGAGTTGGGATTTCTTATCCATTTCCCCATGTCTATGCTGGGATTTTGTCTGGTTTGAGCTTGCATGGGACTTGTGCATGCCGTCACCATTGCTGTGAGTTCGTATGAGTAACTGATCAGCTGTCTGGAAGACTTTGTGTCCTTGTGGTCATCCACTCCTTTTGGCTCTTACAATCTTTCCTCATCCTCCCCTGAAATGATCCCTGAGCCTTGAGAGGCAGAGGGTTCATCATTTCTTTTAATGTAGATTGGATAAATGTTTTTTTCTGACATTACATTCATGCTCTCTGAATTTATTTACTTGTAATGAAGACCTATCTTCCATGGTTCCAAAACTGTATGGATCTGTGGAAATCTATGAAGAGCTTTCTGTAGACAAAGCTCTGTGTGAGATATGAGGCATGTAGTATGAGGGCGACAATTTGTTTCCTGCCAGGAGTGACAGTCTCAGAGCAGACAGAGGGCAGGCAAGGGACTTCTGTTAAGATGTACATACTGTAAGGTAGTACAGCATGCTAGTCTCATGAAATGGTTACAGAAAGCAGATGCCTAACTGCCCAAATTTGTCACATAGAACCAGACGTTATTTGGGGAATAAAAACTGGAACATTGCTTTTAAGAACTTCAACATTAATTTTTCTGTGAGTTATTATCTGTTAAAAAGAATGAGTGCAAATGTTCAAAGTCTTCTGCAAGGAGAATGATCTCCTCTGTTCCTCTCCTCTTGCTGTTTTCTATAAATAAAAGTGTATATTTGCAGCAACTGAAAGAAATTGAGAAACTTTTTATTAATTAGTGCTGTCTTAATGATTAAAATAGAAACAAATCTAATAACAAAGGTGGGTTAAATTGATTTCCTCACCTTCAGAAGGTATAAATTACATTTATAAGAGAAAAAAAAATCTTAGTAAATTAGAGACAGAAGAATGACCTTGATTTGTATTTCTAGTGGTGCTTAGCTTCTAAGTCCATTTCACCTTGTCTGAAACAATTGAACATCAGTGAAGATGATTTATTAGAATTTGTGATGGTAAAATTTTCACACATGCTCATTTTATAGCATAACAAAATCTACATTACTGTCATTTAATACTTACATGTGGTTATTATATGTTAGGAACTGTCATAATTAATTCTCCTATCATTTAATCCTCACAGCTTTATAGAGTTAATGCTGTCGTTACTCTTATTTTATGGGATAAAATTTTGATGATTAATTTTCATGGTCAAGTTGACTGGATTTAAAATTACTTAGTGGATACAGCTGGCCATGTCTATGAGGATGTTTCTAGAAAGGTTTAACTGAGGAGGCAGCACCCACCCACTAAGGGTGAAAATGTAAAGTGACTTAATACTAAATAATGTGTTTGTTGTTACTGTTGCTAATTTTTTACAGAGTTTCATGTAGCTTAGGCTAGCCTTGAACTTACCATTTGGCTAACGAGGACCTTGAGCTTTGCAATAGTGTGTTAAACAGACACTAAGCACCTAAATATGAGCGGTACCATCCCATGGACAAAGGTCTAAGGTTGAATAAAAAAGGAAATGAGAGGAAAGCCAGCTGAACACTAGCATTCATCTCTCTGTGGTCCTGGCTGTGGTTGCCATGCACCAGCTAGCACATGTTTTCATTGCTGAGCTCTCCTGCCTTAATAGACTGCATCTCTTCTAAAACCAAGAACCAAAACAAGTTCTTTTTTTCCTCTGGTTTGTTTCTTTGGGTATTTTGTCACATCAATGACTGTATTAGTTACTTTTCTAATGCTGTGACAAAACACCATGACCAAGGCAACTCATAGAAGGAAGGATTTATTTGGCTATGATTCCTAAGGGATTAGAGTTCATAATGGTGGAGGAAGCATGGTGGCCTAGGTGGCCAGAGCAGAAAGCTGAGCGAGCACATCTTCAAGTAGGCACAGGAAGTAGAGGGTGACCAGAAATCTGGTGAGTTTTAAGAACTCTCCAAGCCCACCCCCTGTGATACACTTCCTCCAGCATACCTTACCTCCTAAAACCTCCCAAAACAGCACCACCAACGGGAGACAAAATGCCCAAATAATTGGAATCTATGGGGGACAGTCTCATTCAAACCCCCACAGTGATAGAAGTAACTGATATAAGTATTCAAACACAGAAAACATGATATGATTTCCCCAAACTCATGCAGATAGTAAGTGGTAGAGTCAGGAGTGTGACTCCAGACTCCTCACTCTTGTCTTCTATTTAATTTTTTTAACTTTATGCATGTGTGAGTGTGCCTACCTGTTTGCATTTGTACCACATATGTGCAGGTGCCCTTGGAGGACAGAAGGAGGAATCAGATCCCCTGGAGCAAGTTACAGGCAATTGTGAACTGTCTGATATGGGTGCCAGAAATTAAACTTCAGTCCTATGCAAGAACAGCAAGTACTCTAAACAGGCAAGTCACCTCTCCAGCCCTGTTTCGTACTTCTATTAATAACATTATCCCACATGATATGAGGAAGGTAAGGCTAAATCTTCTAGTGATGTTTTTCCCTTAGTGGCATTTAAAGTATGAACATTAGTTACAACATATCAAAAATAACTAGGCATATTTCTTATTTTAGTGGAATTTCTGCCCAAGGGAGAGTAATCCAAGTTTTGTACTCCGACTTGCTCTTTCTGAAGTTTAGTCCAAGTAATGGTTGGAAAGTAACTGATTGCTGTAAGGTAGCCTTCCCGAATATTGTTCCCATTCCCACATTCAGGCACCAGAGAAATGGTCCTTACCTGTAGGTGAAGATGGTATAATAATGTAACCAAAGGGAAAAAATATGGAATTCTAGAAAAGTAAAGGGGAAAAAGGTAAAGTGACTTAATAAACAACAGTGTTTCTTTCTTTTTGAGGACTCATGTAGCCCAGGCTGGCCTTGAACGCCCTATGTAACCCTTGAGCTTTTCGTTGCCCTTGAGCTTTTTGTTGAAGACTTCAGATAGAGGTGTCTTAAGTATGATATCAAAAGGACAGGTGACAAAAGGAAAAAAACCCCAAACTTCATTAATATTAAAAATGACTGTGTTTCAAGGGACACTAATACAATGTGAAAAAACAACTCCAAGAATGGGAGAAAAGTCTTGCAAACTACAAACCTTCAAAAGGACTGTATCTAGAAAAACTTCAGATAGTTTATATACCAAATCATCAATTTAAAAAACTGGGCTAGGGATCTGACATTTCCTTAAAGAAGACAGAAAAATGACTAAGAAGCAAAGATGTGATACTCAATATCATTAGTATTCAGGAAAATGAAGGCTCAGACTACAAGTTTTCATGCTATTCCCTACCTTCAACAATGCCTCAAACCAGACAGATAGAAATATACAAGCCATGGCCAGAAGGTGGAGAAGTTGGAAACTCCCCACACTACAGTGAAAAAATAATATGGCACAGTCACTTCGGAAAACAACTGGACGATTTCCTCAGTGTATAAAGCTTATCATATGATACAGTGAATCTACTCGTAAATACGTATCCAGGGAAATGAAACATACACTAACATACAAACTTGAGCACAAAGATTTGAAGCAGCAGTATGTGTAATTGCAAGGTAGAAATACAGACTCTCATAAATGGGCAAATGCGTAATCAAATGTGGTGTATCCATGCAATGAATATTTGTCAATGAAAAGACTGAATTCCTGATGCATGCATGCTCCATCATGTATGAATCTCTGTGCTCATAGGTTCATTTTAACAGGATATATACAAGAAAAAAAAACCTCGATATGCTTGTTAATCTTTTCCTTAAAAAGCCAGCTTACCTCTCATGGTTATGTATATGTACCACCACCACCTGTGGAAGTTAAAGTGTTGGACTGGGGCAAAGATGCTTTATTTTTCTCAGTTACAAACCCATTGTCTGAAACTTGGGGTCAGCCCATCTGAGTTAATACTGAACAAGGCATGTGATTTAAAGAGCTCCACCCCCAGTGGTCTATATTCAGTCCTGGAATCTATTATGGTCTGGGAGTGGACTGTCCCTCAAAGGGCTCTTGTCTTATGGTTCCTCGGGTAGATATTGAGAGGTTGATGGACCTCAGCTGTGCTAAAAGCAGCAATGTACTTACTCATTGATGAGTTCATAACTGAACCTGCTATTTAGGGGTAGGACAAACTTGGAAGAAATAGGTGACTAGAGTCACGCCAGTGGAAAGACACATCATGCCCCGAGACTAGCTCTCTCGCCTCTGCTTTCTCATCACCATAAGGTGAGCAGCTTTGTTCTGACACACATTTACACCATAAGCACAGGGTCATCACAGGCCCCAAGCAATGGAGTCATCTGCCCATGGACAAATAAGAAGCCAAAATAAACCCTTCCTATTTTTAACGTCTTTATCTCAGGCATTTGTTACAGCAATAAAGTCATCCAACACAGTATCCTTGGCACCACTGTTCTTTTAAAACATCTATATTCCAAATGAAGTATTCCCTGTTCTTCGGGTACCAGAGCTTCCCACAACCACACTCTTCCTCCAAATGCTAAATCTTCAGTTCTTTTCTTATCCACCTGGAGCTGAATCCTTCACTTGAACTCAGTTTCAGGACATGGGTACTTTCCTCTCTGGAGAAGCTGAGCATATGGCTAAGTGCTTAGCTGCATCCTGGGGCTTTAATATGCCTCCCAGGACCATGACACAGCCCTGCCCTGGGCTACTGTCTGCTCTTCACCACCTAGGTGTGCCTGCCAAATTCAGAAGAATGGAAGGACAATCAAGGACTAAGAAGAGTCTTTTGAAAAGAAAAATCGCCCTGTGGATAATTAAACACTAATTTACACAGTTAAACTCACAGCATGTATTCATTAGGTCTTTGTTGGCTTTCACCATCATCGATGACTCACCAAGTTTGCTATCCAAGCTGCAAACCATCCTTTCTTCTGTTCTGCTCTCCAAGAGTAGCAAGTATTTGAAGGTGTTGAATTATTCTTGCCAAAGTGAAGGTCTACAAGCTATACTTCAGGTATGCAAGAGGTGTGCATCCATTTAATGTGTGATGACCCTGATGCCCTTAAATATATTTTTAGGTTCATCCAAGTCACGGGAAAGATATGAAAATCACTCGTTTCAGTAAACATAATCTTCAAAAATTAGTCTCAAGGTAACAGTAACCTAGGTCTGCTGAAAGTCACAGAAAATTATTTTATGATCAATGGGTTATGGCAGCACATGAGAAATACTAAGGGAAGGTCATGCTTACGTTTATTAATGATGGAGTTTACTGAGTTTTATTTCCTCACCATGGCTATATCCAAGCACATAAGCAAAATTAAACTATCAATCACCTTCCTACTTAAGTAAAACCTAGGACAATAATTCAGATACACAGATGCCAGGCTAAAAGAAGCTAAAACATCTGAAAAGGAATGTAGAATAATAAGACTCTGTATGAAAACCCAGATATTTGGGGTATAATATTTCTCTTGAAAGAAAAATTAGTCTTTTGCTGGGTAACCTTCGGCTGCCAACACCTGCCAAGAACGACTGAACAGAAGGCTCTCTCCGTTCTCCTCTCTAATGCTCTTCATGCCTGTGAGAGCCTTAGGGTGCATCCTTAAACCCTCGATCCCTTATCCCCAAATAAAATCATTTCTTCTTCATTATTTACAGTGTGAATATGTCAGTCTGTCTCAAACTAGAATAAAAATATTACAAACTGAATCTATCAGTAGATAAGCAACTTCAACGCTAATATTATTGAGTTAGGTTTGTCCACATTTAAATGTTCCTAGTGAAGAAGGGAAGTGATGGGAAAGTTAAGGAAGCACAGGAAGGCCTGGAAGGTACGAGCAAATACAAGGTGCATGTGTGTGAAAGTGTCATGACGAAGCCCAATACTTTGTTCAGTAAAATTTTAATAGCATCGTTGAAACATAAGCGGTGATTCTTGTTTTATGTTTAGCTTCTGGAAATTGAAAGTTCTAAATCATTCAAAAAATTTTCTTTTGTTTAACCAAGATCGACTCAATGCCATTTTTCTAAAAGTATAACTTTCTTAAATTTATGGGAATAAAAATCTTGGCAGGATGAACGAACTTTGGACTTGCAGCATAGGGGAATTACTATGTTCACCAAGCCTGGCTTCATTTCTACCAAAGTTTTCAGTTCTAGACTTTATACATATTTTAATAAGAATAGAATTTGAAGGTTTACTAAAAGTATTTTAGGATTCCTAAATATATTTTTAGTGATTTCAACAGAAGTAAGATGATTAATGCATGTCAGTCCCAGGTATCAACCGCTATGTCTTCCTCTCTTTAAAACTACAATGTTCTATCTTCATTGATTTTGTATTGATTTAAAGTCCCAATTATTAAACTAAGACCAGTGGGGACTTCTGATGGCCCCCAAACCTTTGGAATTATATGCAATATTTAGAATTTTCTGTTTATATATTTCTCTGGGCAGAATGACTATGGCTTCCAATTATTTTTAACAGCTTTTACACTTCAGAATGTTAAGCACCACTGGATGGGGAGAATATAAAGAAGCTCTGTAAGAGGAAGTGTTCAAGGAAAAATGGTGCTGTCGCAGAGCACTTTCTTGCCAGATCTTTGTCTGGGTTTAGCACATCTTAGGAGGAGACAAGTACCCTAAAGACTTTGGAACCTATTTGCTGCAACTTTGGATGCGCTTACTTCTAGTTTTACCATGACAATATTCATTTCAGATGAGTTATGAAATGCACATAATAATACATGCAATTGTTTCTAAATATCTACAGAAGCAATTAATAGTTGTAACTGCTGAGGAAATGCACATCTCTTCAGACATGATGTGACTTTTCCCCATCAAGACTTCAGAAAGACAAAGCTTATTTTTAAAATAAAAATTGAATAAATAAA
>NW_008337640.1:932623-993116 GCF_000622305.1 Nannospalax galili | reverse complement strand
TAACCGACTGTGACTAGTAATAATCAGATATATAGAGATTAGAAATGCATGTGCAAACATCTTAGTGTCAATTGTATCAAAAATGAATTTTTCTGTATGAAACTGTATATTTTAATTATGAAATGGAAATCTTTTTTAAAGTTTAAAACCTCTAATTTTATGTCTTATAGGGCTTGTACTGAGTATAATATTGTATAACTGTATTAATTCAACTGAAAACCTAAAAATTTACAGTCAACTTTGAAAGAGATTCATCTTAGCTCTGGAAATTTTTATTGAATATGTCAATGCTGTTGTAATGAAATGCTTCTTCTAATTATATGATTATTAAATAAATAATTTTTTTAAAAAAATTGATAACATTTAGGGAAACTTTCCAAAACCACAGAAATGATCATCTGTAGTAGTGATGTGATTTTGTGTTGACTTCAGAGAAGAGAGGAAATAAATTGCTTAGGATGTGGTCAGTCCTTTCATGGGCACACTCACTTCCCTGCAACAGACAGAAACATCCCTCGGAGAAATATAAGATGTATGAAGTATTTCTGACTAACCTACACTCAATCAGCAATTACTCAAAGGTCAGGCAAAGGAAGGAACCACATCAACTTCTGATATATGTTAGGAAGCAGTTAGAGAATTGAATAATGGATTCTTCCCATATGGCATGATAATAAAAGAATTTTTGATGTTTTATTAAAGTTCTGCTTCAACATGAACATACTCAGGCACAGTATGGGGCTACTGATGAAGTGGGGTGCTGCACATATGAAGTGCTGTGACATTAAAAGTCTTACATGTAAATTTCAATGTCTCTATACTATACATTTATATAAAATGAAAGTGCCCCCTAGTGGCTAATGAAGCTTTATTTTAAATTTGAATAGCTTTCCCCATAACCCACCTTAATGGCTTGCTGTCACTCATTCTCAAAATTTTTGTTTCCAAAAGCTTTGTTTATATAAGTACTATCTACCATTCACAACAATGCTAGAAATCTAAATTCATATCACTCATATTTTAAAGTATTTTAAAATATTTTATTTATCATTTGTATTTTATGCATATGAGTATATGGCCTGCATTTGTGTAAGTGCACCTATGTTGTGTAATGCCCGGGGAGGTCAGGAGAAGATGTTAGATCCCCTGGAACTGGAGTTATTGATGGCTGTTAGTCACCATGTGGGTGCTGAGAATCAAACCCAGGTCCTCTGCAAGAGCAACCAGTGCTCTTAACCACTGAGTCCCATATTCTTTAAAGTATTGATTCATTGAAAAAATATTAATAAAAACCTGTTTATTGTATGTTAACACCAATAACACTGTTATAAAAAGATAACTACATTTTCAAAGCAAAAATTTCAGGGAGATATCCGTTGCTTTATATCTTACTAGTCTCCTTAACATATAGTTTAATACCAACTATCTGGATTATCATAAATGTTTCAAAAGTCAGTTTCTTGTAATATCCTATTTGGGTTGATATATAATTAAAAATAATAGCCATCATAGATACGTGGCTGGAAAAGGAAAAGAGAGTAATTTAATATCGTTTCACATAATTGTGGATATTCTTTATCCTACTCCAAAACTTGACAAGTAATAGTGTGTTGAAGGCTAGTTGTAAAGTAAGATCTGAAACCACATCAATCAATTCTAGCTTATTAAAATATATTGACTTATTTTTCACTTTCAGTGAATGAATTTTCAATAAGTATAAATTCTAAAGTAATACAATAGACTCTTGAAGAATATTGCTGTCACTCTGAAGATCTTCCAAATGTTGATACATTCACTATACAAAAATTGGATTCACGAATATTACTAATTATTTCATCAGAAATATTTTTTGAGTACTTTTACACAAAATCTTGAATGCTGTCATTGTAAACAAATGCTGTTCACTTTGTTCATTTTTTTCAAAATGTCTGTAAATGACAATAGTTTGTCATTCTTTCGTGTAAATAATTTGTTCTAGGAAAGTGGCTAGTTCTGCTAGCAACTCAAGCACTCCACGTGAGCTTTTTCCTCAAGAAAACTGCATGCAGCAGAGAGACTTTATCCATACATTCCATTTCAGCACATAACATACTAATAAAACCATATTCAAGGGAAGATACTTAATATAACTGGTTTTTTTAATTGTTTTATTGCATTCCTAAGTAAACCTGTCTCTTCTTTTAGTGTGAATGCATGGCATTCAGTTTGGTGCTGCTTGCCACTGATTTTCTTTCACCAATCATACAAATGTCAATGCAGTGAACAGGATAAAAAACACCATTGTCTTATAAGACTCCCTTGAGAGTGACTAGAGGAGTCCAGAGGCAACACTTTAAGATGTTTTCCCCAATATTCTCATTGTAAATTATTGCCCATAAAAATGAATTTAGACTAAAATATTTTCATTCGACTCTAGAAAAGACAGGGGTAACTATGGGACACATGGCACATGTGCAGCACTATTTAGATACTCATGTTAAATAAAAGTATACCCAATGCTTTACAAAACAGGAATCCAATAGGTTTAATAGACCAAGTCAGAGATCTGATAGCTCCTATCTATGTCTGAGTTTATTAGAAATAACAATCACTAAGAGAAGTCCCAAAATTCTAAATCCCCACACCATATCTAAGAAACACACATCCAGGTAGGATTGATTCTTTGGTTCATTTCAAAATCTCCTTACTCCTCTTGAAACCCAAATCTGACCACCAGGTAGCAGCAGCAACTATTGGAGACTCCTGGGGGTAACTATGTACATTAACAACAGTAGAAAGAGCAGAAAGACATGACATATTCCTGTTTAGCAGAGGAATGATACCAGAAAATGTCAACCAGACTTCCATTACTGTTAATACAGAAGGTCTAAAGCAAAACTTTGTGAGTACTGAGAGAAAATTGCACTTTGATTCCTAGGTCCATATTGTATCCATAATATTATCTAGGGTAAGTTTCCCAAGGCATCCAGGTTAACATAGGATACCTGTGGTTATATTCTGTGGTCATACCTGTGGCTGAATCTGTCTCTTTCTCTTATCATAATAATACAGGATGCTGCATTTGAAGAATATGTGTCACAAGTGCCCTTACTATTTTTTCACATAACCATCTATCAAAAATTACACAAAGAATTTTAAGACCCAGTTTTTAAAAAATATTTTGCTATTTTTATTTTATGTGTATGAGTGTTATGCCTGCATGTAGGTAAGTGCACCCAGGTCGTGCAATGCCCACGGAGGTCAGAAGAGGCTGTCAGATCCCCTAGAACTGGAGTTACAGACAGTTGTTAGCTGCCATGTGAGTGCTGGGATTTGAACCTGGGTCTCCTGCAAGAACAGTCAGTGTTCTTAACCGCCGAGCCATCTCTCAAGTCCATAAAACCCACTGTTTTTTTTTAAGCTGATAGAGGTCTAGAAATTTTATTGCTATATTAAAACTTAGTAGAAACTAGGATAAAAATTGGATTCATTGATGCTGGTCTAAAATAAATATTCAGAGACTACTCATGAAATAATTTTGATATTAAAGCCTATGTAAAGTAATGCATAGCATATGCAATTTCTACTTTGACTTATCTCTGTATGAAGGTAAGGGATGGAAAATTTGCATTTAAATTTAAAAAGCAAATGAATTGGCATTTACTAATAAGATGTGATTGGCTTTATCTTAATGGATAGCAAGATGTTGATAGCAATATAGCCCAGAAAACTGGGAAATACTACCATTTTAATTAACAGCAGTTAGAGGTGAATTTAATAGATTTACTCTCAAAGATATTCTTATTTACCAGTTTCATACTGTTTAAATGACCTATGACTTTGGGTGATTGTGGTATACATAATGTTCATATTTAAAAGATAATTATTCAATTTTCAGTATTAAGACTGATACAGTAAAAAATTTAATGAGTTGAGTTGCAATTGATGCTTAGAAATAGTTGTTTTAAAAGAAGATTAATTAGGACAAAATATACACTGTCATTGAGCACAGGGAAGAAATAACCAATTACCAGAATAGTCTTTATTTCAAGAAATTATAGTAAATGCCTATTAAAATGTTAAGTTGAAATTTTACATACTAATAAGTATAGGAATATATAAAGAATAAATTGAAGTTCTACAGCTTCTCTTTAGATCTTAAGGCTCTGAATAGCATTCTTATCCTTGTTTGACTGGACTGCACAGCAGAAAATAGTCCAATTTTACACTTACTACATGGTTCACTGAACATTTAAGTATAAATACAAGAAAAAAACCCTGCTCTTTCACAATATTTTGACTCAGAACCACCAAATTGCCTTAGCATCTAGTTCTAGGAAGTGGCCGAGTCAAAGCAAGGAGAGGTAGGTCATACACAAGGTGGTCAGGTGATTTTCCTGGTGGCTCTAGTTATGTCAACAAAATCTTGGAATGCCTGTAAAGACATCACTGCTCCCTGGTAGCTGACATGGAGCTGACATTGAGGACCCAGAATTCTCAGAGTCAAGTAGACACAAAACAAAAGAACAGTAGTTTGCAGAGACCAACATCATATGAACTGGCAAGCAGAGAAAAGGCTGAGATCTGACCTGACAGAGCACTGGCTCTTTGTTGGAGTGAACCAATCGGTGATGTAACTAATGATGCAGAATGAAGGGTTCTACTTCTACAGGTGCAGACTTAGAAGCCATAGGGCCAAGGAAGCTGACTTTTTACAAGCAACCTCTCAAGCTGGGGCTTGGTGGCACACGCCTTCAATCCTAGCCCTCAGGAAGCACAGGCAAGCAGATCTCCATGAGACTGAGGCTAGCCTGGCCTACATAGTATGTTCCAGGCCAGTTGGGGCTACAGGGAGAACCTGTCTCAAAAGACAAAACAACAACAACAACAAAAACCCAAAAAAACAAAAAACAAAAGAAGTAACTTCCCAGATTCTCAAAAAAATGGTTTCATTGATCACCCAGTAAGAAATTCTTTCTCAGAAGTCATATGTAAATCAACAGAGGAAAAGAAATCTCTAGAAGGGTAGTTTGCTCAAAATAACCGAAGCTTGCAAGATATTTAAAGAGAGCGGTCTAGGGCATGGACTTAAGCAGTTAATAGGTGAAAAACCTCTTCCTATGGAAGGGACTTGCCAGCCAGACATACTCATAGATTTCCAATGTAATGAAGTACATTGTAACCACGGGTCTAAAACGTTATATGTACCATTATGTTATACACCTTAATTTTTAAATAAGAGGCACAAAGACTGAAAAATACAGCAGTACATTTGTCTTTGGACCAAGATCGTTGAACATTTTAAACAGAAAATTAAGTTTGTGTTAAATATTGCCTTCCAAGGCTTTTTTCCAGTTTCTATTTCATAAATACAAAAGTGATCTAAAGAAAAAGGTCCTTAGACTTATTTATCGTTTTCAACACGCCTTTCACTAAGGTCTTAGTGATAATGTGTGAAGAATCAAGCTTCTGAGTTAATGGAAGCCTTATGGGTGACCTCACCCTCGCCACGCAGCAGGGAGATGGAAACAGTACTTCACTGTGACAGCGAGGGAAAAACAAGCACCAAAGTCTCCAGAGAAGACTGCAATTTTACTACAAACCTAAATTCTTTTTAAAAAAATATTTTCTTATTTTTATTTTGCGTGTATGAGTGTATTGCCTGCATGTATGTAAATGCATCTGTTTTGTGCAATGCCGCAGAGGTCAGAAGAGGGCTTCGGATTCCCCTGGAACTGGAGTTAAGGACGGTTCATAGCCACCATGTGGGTGCTGGGAATTGAACCCAGGTCCTCTGCAAGAGCAGTCAGTGATCTTAACCACTGAGCCATCTCTCCAGCTCCAAACCTAAATTCTTATAACCAAAGAACATTTTAAAATTTCCAGGCACCAGCTGGCGGCAAGCTCCTGGAAGAACTTAGCACACTTATTAGACAACAGCTCCTTAAATACATGAAAAGTCTGTGTGTCCCAAGTGTTCCTCAATGGAAAAGGACAAGTAGATCCACAAGAAAATATTCGAGACTCTAGTTTTTTTTTTCCCCCTCAGAGTGGAAGGAAATCAAAGAATTAAGCTTATCTAGAAGATATGTAAGAGCTCTGGAGTAAGGGATGTCTACTGCAATGGTAGGTTAAGACTTCAAATTCATAGTATAAAAAACAAATAACGAAGAAAGTTTTAAAAATATTTTATTTATTATTTTTATTTTATGCATATGAATGTAATGTCTGCATGGGTGTAAATGCACCAGTGTCATGCAGTGCCCGCAGTGGTTAGAAGAGGGTGTCGGATCTCCTGAAACTGGACTTAGGGAAGGTTGTTAGCTGCCATGTGGGTGCTGGGAATCAAACCCAGGTCCTCTGCAAGAGCAGCCAGTGCTCTTAACTGTGGAGCCAACTATCCAGTCCCAGAAGAAAGTTTTTAAAATGCTTTCTGTGGAGGAGGCAATTTTATTTACTCATCAAATAAACTGTCTTACTCTTTGGTGCTCAGAAAAAAAATCTATTAATTTTCAAGTCATTTGCATTGTACATGCATGAATTGAATTGAACATGATAAATATTTCTTGTGCATATGTTTAATTAATGAGAGAATTATATTCTCCCATAATTTCCAATGATAGGAGCATTAACAGAACTTTTACATATATTTCCACCTATATAAACTAAATTAAGCAATCAAAGTCCCCTGGAAAAATACAGTTTGACAACTCAATGGTTTACTTTTAGAATATAAATATCCCAGTAGTATGAATAATGCTGATACCAGCAATGTCATCAAAATTAGATGTTCAGACTAAACAATAAAGTAAACAAATGGAACTATCATTTTGATTCATTGAAATAAGTGTTTCCATTTAAAAGAATCAGAGAAAGCAAGATTATATATACTAGGTTGTTAACCACAGTATTGATTATAATGACCAAAATAGAAACTCAACCAAACAATAGCAATGAAAAAGTTGTATATTCATTCCTAGGGAAATGATTAGACAATATGTGTTAATTTTAATAATAGAATTCCGATCACCATTTATGAAAATGGGAAGAGTTTTATAGTATCTTTTTTCCAATTTTTATTCATTTACTTTCATTTTATGTGTATGAGAGTTATGCCTGCTTGTATGTAAGTGAACCTGTGTTGTGCAGTGCCCACAGGGAACAGAAAAGGATGTTTTTATCCCCTAGAACTGGAGTTACAGATGGTTGTTAGCCACCATGTGGGTGCTGGGAATTGAACCTGGGTCCTCTGTAAGAACAGCCAGTGCTTTTAACCACTGAATCATCTCTCCAGCTCTAACTTCTATAATATTTTAGGGAAACAATGTAAGCTAGCTTATAAAGCCCTGCTGTGCCTGGAAAACATGGTTTCCTTATACACACCCATCACCTCTGGCTCTTACAATCTTTCTGCCCCCTCTGCCTAAATGATTCCTGAACCTTTGGAGAATGAGGTATGATACAGAAGCTCCATTTAGGGTTGATTGCTCCAGAGTCTCTTATTTTCTCAGGTTGACAAATTGTGGACCTCTGTGTTAATCTCTACTGCAAAATGAAGCTTCTTCAATGGGAACTGAGAGATGCACTAATCTATGGGAGTAGCATAAGTCAAGAGTCAGTTTAATACTATGTCCTTTTAGTGGGATTCTCCCCTAGGGCCTATGACCCCTCTAACCATGAACTCTTGACCCCAATAATGGGGCCAGGCATTGGTTCCATATTCTGGAAAGGCCCTTAAATCCTATAACATTTGTACCACTATTGCATGAGTGGACATACCTTTTTAGGTCAGTCATTGTTATACCCTGCAGGGTTCACACATAGATAAGACTGATGATTACTTTCTCCACTGGTTACGTGTATGAGTGCTGGAATGGGAGAGTTGACTTTCTTTAGGGATGGGGATGTGAGAGGCTTCCCATGCTCCAGTAGATGGTCTTAAAGTCATGGACATACAGAAAGCACTAAGTGGACTCAGTGGGTTTAAAAAAAAAAAAAAAAACAGAGGACATGAAGTTGGGAGGGAAAAGTTGTTGAGAAGACAGAGGAGGAGTTGTAGGGGAGGAAGTATGTTTAGAGTTTATCGAAACTATTTATATACAGGTATGAAATTCTCAAAAAATAAAAATTTAAAATATATTGTTTCAATATAAAAGTAACCAGAATACTTGAACAGATGTTTCAGAAGAGAAGAGAAACTCATGTAAAACACATGAAAAGAAACATAAAGCCATATCACCAGCAGGGAAAACATTAATAGCAGTAACAACAAAACACTGACAATATCCAATGTGGGTGATGATGTGGATGGAACATGGAACTCTCATGCTCTTGTGAAGTGCGGTCACAATAGGAAACACTTTGACCATGAAATGCAGCAATTTTAGCCTTAGTCCTTGGCAAATAAAAATGCATCCACCAGACACGGACGAATATTCAAAGCAGCTCTATTCATAATACTCTCAAACTCTAATTAATGCAAATGCCCAATAGCAGGTTAATGGACAAAGGATGGTGATATAATCCATACAATGGGTCATGACAATATTAAAAATAAATGAATATATATCCTATAAACACAGACAAGTATACCTTTCACCACTCATCAAAGAAGCTTCTTTTCACAACAGATGGAGACTACCACAAAGTTGCAAAATGGGTCAACAGAGAATAACTGACTATGTGGCGACACATCTACAGTGGGACCTCTATACCTAAGGTTCAGGGAACATAGTGGAATGGGGTCAGAAAGACTATTAATGCACCTCTCAACCAGCTGAGCTTCCTTATACAACAGATGGTGGTTAACCCAGAAAGCCACAACTGGTCAAAATGCAGAGAATAAGAGTGTTTATCCCTGAACAGGACACACATATCAGTCCTCTAGCACTCAAGGCTCAGGGATCATTGTGGAAGAGGGGGTGGAAAGATTGTAAGTGCCACTGGTGATTGATGATCACGGGGAAACAGAGTTTTCCAGACAGCAGTGAATTTATTCATACGAACTTACAGCAATGATGACAGCATGTACAAGACCCACACAAGCTCAAGCCAGACAAAAATCCCAGCATAGAAGTGGGGAAGAGGGTAAGAAGCCCTAAGCTTAACTGAGGAACCATTGGCAACCAATAACTACTTGAGGGTGGGGGAGGAGAGAGAGAGAGAGAGAGAGAGAGAGAGAGAGAGAGAGAGAGAGAGAGCTTGTTTTCTTTAAGGGTATGACACTAGATAGGTTAACCAGGCCCCAGTGGAGGGATGCACACCGACATTTTGGGACACAAACTTGATTTGATAGGCCTTTATAGGGGAGAGCACATGAAATCTGGTGGGAGGGGGGGCTGCTGTAAGAGGTGTGCAGGTAGGGGAAGGGGCCTAAATATGACCAAAATATATTTTATGAATTTTGCAAAAAAATCAATAAAAATAAATAAATAAAAGATTCAAAGTATATAAACAAATAAATGAACAAATGGAATTTAATAAGTAAATTTTAAGACAAATTATTTAAGGAAAATAAACACTATTTCATTTGTATGAAGTTCTAGAATAAGTAACACTAACTAATGGTGATAAAAATTAGATTAATTACTGGGGAGTAGGTAGAGATTATAAACAAAAATGGTGGAATTTTCTGGGTATATGTAAAAGATGTTCAATATTCTTGATTATAATAGTTATCAAATGTTACATAGATTTGCTAAAACTCACCAAGATGCACATTCAAAATATGTTCACCTTACTAAATGTAAATTATGTATCAGTGAAATTAATTAAAATAGATTCTTGGATACAGGGATTCTTAGGATTAGGAATAAAGGAATTGCTCACATCAGTCAACGGGGGGGGGGAAGCTTTTTACTATAGATGGATGGATGGCACTGAGGTTTTTGATGCGGTTGGTGTGGATTTGCTGCTGTTCCAAGTACCACACTTTGAGAACTTCAGCTTGTAAGAGGAGCAAAAAAAAAATTTCTAAGTTTTGACATTAGACAAAGAAAGTTTAGTTGCAGCAAGAGAGCCTCACTGTAGTTTGATACAAAGCAATCATTAAAGCTAAACTGCCTCACAGCTTAATGGGATAAAATTTGGTAGTTTGAGTAATTTGTTAGAAAAAAATAAAATTGAGTTTTCCATCTGCGTTCATGGTCCAAGAACTTCCTGGGAATTCATAAAACTATATGGCAAGCACTTGCCCTTTTTAACCCTCTCAAGATAAGGCAAAGTTTAATCCAACTCCCAAGCGAATATGATCTGAAAAGGTTAAGGATTGAGTATGCCATGATCATCCTTCAAGTTTTTAATTTTCACTTATGTGTATTCCTTCTTCATCAACAGAGAGTAAGTGCACATGGCAGCTTACAACTTCATTTTTTATTTATGCTGAGCACTCAGAAGTTTTAGATGTAAGAGTTGGCATAGATGTTAAGTAGGTCACTGACTGTACAGAGGATGGATAAGAGCACATCATCCAGAGAATAACATGAAAGAGCTCTTGGGAACCGCAAACCATCCTGGAAGAGCGATTTTTTTTTTCAAATAAGATTAAACTGAAAATATTGCTAGTTTTATGTTACTATATTACATCCATCCTTACCTTTCTATTTCTAATGTAAGTACACCAATAAAATTACATGTAAGATGAATAATTTTATTATATGACCTGGATAACATGTGAACAACAGAGCACTTATGGACATAAGATTGTTTTTATATGTGCAAATAAAATGTCATGTGTAGGATGTGCAGGCATTATACAGGCTATTAGCATCTTGACAACAGCCACATCTTATATTAGGAAATGGCACATCTCTCCATTCTTTTCTACAATTCTCTGTTCGTTACACAAGATATTTTTTTTTTTTAGTTTTCTGCTTCTGTGGTCTTTATCCTAGACATATATTTAGGGGGCCCTTTCCAACAAAGTACTAGAAATCTTGTCACAGTAAATTATTTTTCAAAAATGCCGAACTGCAAAAATGGATAGAGCTGTGCTATCAAAAGATTCTACACACACACTTTTCACAGTAAATATGGAAGAGTCTTCAAATGCATGATCCATTGTTGTATTGTGAGTCTGAGGTTGGACAGCAAACAATTTGATTATAAGGTGCTATGAATGTTACAAATTTAATGCCCTATTTTATGAAAAGGTATGGCTTTTATTTTTCTGTAATGTTTTTCAACAGGTATAGTCCAGGATCTAAATATTTTAAGCACATGACCAAAATATTTTTTTTTCTTATCTGAACTTTGTTTCCTCCCCCATTTTTAATCTTCGCATAAAATTACCTTGCAGAATGATATTCTTTTCTCTCTATTCCTGTCTGGGTGGTTCTAACGGCTTTTAATTTGGAAGTCTATCTTTGAGCTTACCACACTTCACTGGTTTCAGCTCAATTGTTTCTCTAGCCAGCAGAGCATTTCATCTCTACTGAAGGTCACTGCAGGCTGCCAAGGCTTTGAAAACATACCATCTTTTCATTCATGCTGCGGTCTAACCCTGCAGGGCCATTAAGAGAAATGGAAGCAAGCATGCGACTTTTTCTATTAACCATTATTGAGTTTATTGTAATAAAAAGTGAATTAGGCCATCAGTGAGAGCGGATCCTCTACAATCCCACCTTTCTTCAAGGCAATAGAGATATTTTTGTATGTTAGTAGTTTGCCTGTGTACCCATAATCATTTGTGTAAATTATACCATGTCATCTGCTTTTGGAAGTTACTCTTCCAACCGTATCACTACCAGTTGCAATAAACCAGTGATGCAGGAAGCAGCCTAGTCTAAGGACACTCATAAAGCAAGCACCACATTGGCCATCTGTTGGAGGAGGGATGGGACTAAACGTAATGTGGGCCTGGAACACATCCAGTATTGTTTATTCTGTCACATATCAGATGAGCACTGAAATCAAATTGATGATTTTTTAATTCCAAGGGGACAAGAAATGGGAAGCAGGAAAAGGAGCCGATTCTAGGTCTATTGAAAGATAACTTGATCCAAAGATAAAAAATGAGTAAAAGCAGGTAATTTTGCAGAAAGAGTAAGTTCATCATACAAACCAAATATTTAATTAGCGGTCTAACAGAAAATTTGAAATATTATTTATATTCGCTGTTATAAATAGAAATCAATCTCTCCTGCATGAATAAGTTCTAAATCATCAGGATAAATTAATTTCTAAGATTTTAAATGCTAAAAGAGTTTTTATTTACATTTTAGAGAATTTTAAAATTTAAAACGAAAATTTGAACTCATTTCCCTATGTCAGTGTTTCAGCTTAGCTTACATAACAAGGAAATAAACTGTGAGTCATGAAGGTGTGTTTCATTTGTTTTGTTGATGTTTTTAAGTTTTAGAGCAATGAAATTGTTGCATGGAAGTTCTACAGTACAGAAATAAGATTTTCCTTTTAAAAACAAGTTAAACTAATGTGTTTTAATAGAAAGCTCACTGAAATTTGATTCAAAGATCTGTTTAAAGATCTTAGAAGTTGCAATTATTTGTAAGGTGACTGTGTGAGTAATTAAATTTTCTAATTCTCAGTTTCTTTAAAATATGAAAATGTTAAGCTACAAATAAATGTCTGATATTTTCAGAAAGCCAAAGCTTTTTTAAAAAGGTAAATAAGGGACTAGAGAGATGATTCAGCAGTTAAGAGCGTGTGTTCAGTTCCCAGAACCCGTGTCAGGTAGCTCACAGCTGTGTAACTCCAACTGCGGGGGATCCAGTGCCCTCTCCTAGCCTCTGCAGATATCTGCGCGCATGCACACACACACAAGCACACACACACACACACACACACAAATCTAAAAATAAATGCAAATAATTTTATTTTCAGTTTTATCAAACACATGGGTCAATATCAGAGGCAATACCCTGAGGACTGTGTAAGTTCTTGTAGAAGTGCTGTCCTCGCCAGGTGACCCCTTCTCACTGTAGTACTAACCAATGCCACTGCTAACATATCTGGGGTAAACTGAAACCTGAAGTCCACCTACAGATCTTCCTTAAAAATGAAAGCCCTCAATGAAAATGGGAAAGAATTCTATAACAATTGTCAAAGCACAATAAGAAAAACATTCTTCAGTTTGGGGAAATATCTGTGGATATGATATTTGAATTGTACTTTGTGACTCTATTATTTGAGGTTTAATGAGAAAACATTTCATGGATCCATCTGTTATTTAACAGATACTCCTTCAGTTCAAAATGGCAGGCTTGGTGTCACCCAATTGGGAACAAAAAATGGCATAGTGCTCAACATTACAGAGCTTATACTTTAGTTGGGGAGAGACATCAAGTTCACTTAAGTATTCACAAATTATCCCAAGGACGACAGAATAATGATGGTGTCTGGAGGGGGGGGCAGTAATGGGGAGAGTTGGCTCTCTTCAAAAGGAGGGGTTTATTGCTGTTAGTGACATGTTTCCATATCATCTAAACATTAACACACACACACACACACACACACACACACTAATAGTAGGAAGCAAGATGACCTTGTTAACATCATTGTTAATTCAAATTGGCATCGTTATTAGATAAAGGGAGTTTTCTCCATTTGAAAGTTCATTTGACTGGCGAGAGTTAAGCTCACTGCAGTGTGAGCAGATGCCATCCCAGATCCCCTACCTTGACCTGCCAAGGCTCATTAATCTCTACCACTTAACACCTCGCTATTCATGACTCCCCATTCTGGGAAACAAACTACAGTCTGTCCACATCATGTCTGACCCATAATATAAGGTGATTAGAAAAAGTTATAATGTCTCTACTAACTGAAAGCATAACACATGTTTCTAAAAAGTTAGCAATGCTCCAACTCAATTTCAATCCTTTCTTCATGATTTCAAATTCCATGTGGATTACTCTCATTCATCTACCTAGCCACTTGCTGTTTTCACTCCCCACTGCCCATTTTCAAGAGTCTAATCTCAGAACTCTTTGAGTAGATTTTTTAAATTATATTTGTCTATTTATTTATTGTGTGTGCATGCATGTATGCCTCTGTGTGTGTGTGTGTGTGTGTGTTTGTGTACCTTATGTCATGCACATGGAGGTCAGAAGATACCTTATGGAAATCAGTTCTTTTCTTCTACCATGTGGGTCTCAGGGATCAAACTCAAGTTATCATGCTTGGTGGCAAGTGCTTTTACTTGACAAATCATCTTACCAGCTCCAAGCATATGATTTGTTAAAAATAACTGTCCTATAGTAGAGAACTGCCCATGGGCAAATTTATAGTCAAATATAGGTCATTGATTTTTGGCCATCAAAGACTTGTACATTATATCCTGTTTCCATATACAAATTCCTTCTTTCAAGTTGCTTTTCTTCTAGGTTGAATGACTTTTTTACTCCCATTTCCCTCCTGCAGGTTACATTTAAGCTTAGAGATTCCAACATTTTGGTCACCAGGACTCTGGTAGCAACAGTCCTGAGCTCAAATATCCACTTGGCCTTTTAGTACTTACAGGAACATGGGTGGGTAAATAAACCTCTTAGAGAAAGAGAAGTACTTTAATCAAACTGCTATGACACCTCAAAGGAAACCCACTCAGCAAGATGTCTTGACCTAACAATACCCACTAACTACTACCATTTCCACAAAATGAGGAAAACATCACTTTCTCAGTTCCTATCAGACCACAGAGAAATATGATACAGGTTATCCTCTCAACTTGGCAACTTTTTTTGTTGTTATATTTATTTGCTAAAAAGAAACAAAATAAAAAGCAAAATAAAATCCAAACTGTGACCATGGATAGATACATGATTTACATATTCATTTCTGCCTATGCTTATTATCTGGAGGTTGACAGAGGTCTGATGCTGTTTTCTCTGAAGAGATATTTCAACATCAGAGAAGATAAGAATTCCATGTTCAATTTTCTTAAACTTAATATATTTATTTAAATTATCCAATGTACAGACACCATTAAGCAGCTCTTGTGATTTAGATAAACTCCTCCCACATGAAGCTCAAAGACACAACCGCTGGCAGTAATCCACAGACAAACACAGCTCAAAAGAATGATTTGTGCCTTAAAGGTTTTTGTAAACTTGATTCATTTAGTCTAGCTTCTGATCATCAGTTGTCACTGTTAATTTATGTCTTTATCTGGTTATGACCATGTGAAAGGGCATGTAAAGCCTACTTTGAAAGAGTCTCACCCTTAAACTCTTCATAGCTTAACCAGGATCTAGTGGATAAACCCACATTAAAGGACATTTGTATCATCTATCTATCTATCTATCTATCTATCTATCTATCTATCTATCTATCTATCATCTATCAATCAATCTATCTATCTATCATCTATCATCTATCTATCTTTCTATCTATCTACCTATCTATTTATCTATCTATCATCTATCTATTCAGTGCATGAAATTGGGTGTGGATAGTAAGGATGGTGCAGATAGGGGTGGGATCTAAATAAAGTCAAAATATATTGTATGAAATTCACCAAAATTCAATAAAACAAAAAAGTATTAGTTGTAAGGGCTGGGAGGATGACTCAGCTAGTAATGTGCTTGCTGCACATGCATGAGAATCTGGGCTCAGATCCCAAAAATCTACATAGAAAGCCAGACATGGCAGTACACGCCTGAAACCCTAACACCAGGGAAATGGAAAGAGGAGGATTCCAGGACTTTCTGGCCAACCAGTGTTAGCCAATCTGTGAGCACCAGGTTCAGTGAGAGACTCTGTCTCAGAAGTAGGGTATAGTCAGGTATGATGGCACACACTTTAATCCCAGCACTTGAGAGACAGAAGAAGGTAGGTCTTTTTGAGTTCAAGGATAGCTTGGTCTATATAGTGAGTTCCAGGCCAGCCAGGGCTATAGAGAAACCTGTCTCAAAAAAATTCCCATGAAAAGTAAGGTAGAAAGTGACTGAGGAAGACACTTGATGTCAACATCTGGCCTCCACATGGACTCACACGCATGTGTGCACACACACAAACATGTATACACCTATACATGTATGTGTGTGTTTGCATGTGCATATGTGTGTGTGTATCATGAGTGGGACAGTTTCATGTTATTTTCCCAGAGAGCACATATCTTGCTTTTGTATATTACAAGTGATTTTATATTTTTATTCAAAGCTCTATCTTATTTTTTAATGAATTAATTGGTCTTTTTGAGACAGGATCTCTCTGTAGCCCCAGCTGGCCTGGAACTCATTATGTAGACCAGGCTAACTTCAATCTAACAGAGAATCTCTTGCCTCTGCCTCCAGAATGCTTGGATTAAAGGTTTGTGCCACCTCACTAAGCTTCTGTCTTACTTTTTATCATGCAATAATAGTATTATACTGTAGGAAAACAATTAATTGTATCATCTTTATGGGTGGACATGGAGCATTTTCTTGTCTTTTGCTACAATAGCCCATGTTCCATTAACTTAGCTCTTTTGCATACATTTTGTGGGTCTTCAAGGACCGCAGTTTTCTCTGCCAGTGGTTCTGCCATTATCTTAATCTAGTTTAGAGCCTCATCTTTCTTGCCCTTTATAATAATGGATGGCCAACCAACTTCAACCAATTCTTATTTATATCTAACCATTTAGTAGAGGGGAAGAAATGGTGATAATAATGATGATGATAATGATGATGATGATGATGCTAATGATAATACAACTAACAGAGCTTGTTACTGAGTGCATATAAGATCCTCCCTAGAAAATATATTAATAATTGGGGATGGGAAAGGTACTTTGTGGGTGACTACACTATTCTTGGAACTTTGCACACATTATCTAAATTCTTTCCAGATTTTCTTATGCTAGTGAGACTGAGATTTGGCTAAACTGGGAATTTGATCAAGGTTACAAAGTACTCAGGTCAGGCTGGATTGTCTAATTTCTAAACATATTATCTAATCTATAATGTCTGTCTTGACTTTCTTTTTTTTTTAAGAGATAAGGTTTTAGGGGTGGCTTAGTGGTTAAGAACAGTTGCTGTTCTTCCAGAGGACCTGGGTTCATTCCCAGCACCCACATGGCAGCTAACAACTATCCATAGCTCCAGTTCCAGGGGAATCTGATATCCCTTTCTGACCTCCAGGAACATTGCACAACACAAGTACACTTACATACATACAGGTAATACACTCATATACAAAAATAAAAATAATACATGAATAAAATATCATTTTAAAAAAAGAAGATGGTGGCACATGCCTTTAACCCCAGCACTTGGGAGGCAGAGGCAGGCAGATCTCTGTGAGATCAAGGCCAGCCTGATTTACATAGCGAGTGCCAGGCCAGCTGGGGCTACAGGGAGACCCTGTCTCAAAAAGACTCCTCACAATTTTTTTAACTAAGAAAAATAAAAAAGAGGTAAGTTTTTTGTATGTTATCCAGGCTAACCTAAACTCCTGGGCACAAATGATCCTTTTGCCTCGGCCTTCTGAGAGGCTGGATTGCAAGTGCATGATGTTTAGTTGTTTCCTGCCAATTCATCATGTCTTTTGAACCTTTCTGAATCTGTTCAGTGTCCACTAGCACAAGGAGGCCCCTGATAATAAATTCCTATGGGGGCCTTCTTACACTCTGTCGATCTCATGCGAATGCTAACTTGATGATGTCATAAGATGACTCTTTCAGTCTAGTATCCATCCTTCACCATCTGTATCTATGTCTTTTGTCTCTGATACTGCCACAGTTTTGCTGGTGCTGTAAGATTATATGGGAAATGAGGAAGGGTGAGGGAGATACCCATAACTCAAAACTTTATTTTTTATTTTTTATCTTTTTAAGACAGGGTCTCCCTGTAGCCCCAGCTAGCCTGGAACTCACTACGTAGACCAGGCTGACCTTGAACTCATAAAGACATGCTTTCTCTGCATTCCAAGTGTTGGGATTAAAGATGTATGTCACCATGCCAAAGCTTTATTTTTATCTGACTTATATATCAAGGAGTTGGGTGTATAATGTTTGAATTTGGGAAAAATAACACCCGAACATTTAAAACCCAAACTGCGAATACCTTGAAGATACCAATTCTGTAAGGACAGGTGCAATTTTTCTCTTTTGTTCACTGAAGTATCCCTCAACACCTAGAATAATGCCTAGGAAGTAATCAATAAATATTGTTTTGAAGAAATTAATATATTTAATTTTAGAGGCATCTATTACTGACGAATCAAGTGACTCAACTGTTCTGCATAAACAACCCTCCACCCTCACCCAGCAGCATTGTATGAATAAAATGTGAAGTTTGGGGGCGGGAGAGATGGCTCAGTGTTTAAGAGCACTGACTGCTCTTGCAGAGGACCCGGGTTCAATTCCCAGCACACACATGGTGGCTACGAACCGTCCTTAACTCCAGTTCCAGGGGAATCTGAAGCCCTCTTCTGATCTCCTTGGCATTGCATGACATGGGTGCACTCACATACATGCAGGCAGTACACTCATACACATAGAATAAAATTAATAAATAAATTTTTTTTTAAATGTGGTTTGTGGCACAGTGATTGAACATTCCAAACCTTGGATCTGTTGCCCCCTAGCTATCTAAGCCGTTTGCTATCTTCTAAGCCGGCCTTATGCACAATCACTTTCTCTACTAAGTTGTTCCTTGTTGCTGACATTAAAGATTTGTTTCTCCATCCTCCTCATTTAATTGTGCTAGAGAAACCAGCTCTGCTTCTCAACTGCTGTCTTCATCATTGTGTTCAGACTGAACACGGCAGCATGTGTTCTTGCTCCTAGGGATCACGTGCAAGCTGATGGGTCTGGGGATGGCTTTCCATTTCTTGGCTCCATTGCATTTGGTGATTGCTACTTGATACTAATTGAGCAAGTTCATTGTTGTAAAGATCTTTGAAGATATACTATCAGTATACTGTCAACATAATATAATATGAAATATACTTTACAGTCTTAGGTTTGGTATTGTGTAAAGTGTTCTAGAAAAATTACATACTAAACATGTATGTATATTCATGTTTTGTATTTGGCTGTTTATCTGATTGTGGTGTTTTCTGTATCATGTTAATGGAAGGCAGATGAAATTTAACTCAGTCTGCTACTTTCTGGTCACTTAAAGGCTCAGTGATGAGTTAGAGCAGTAGTTCGGATTAGTAATTAAAATAATACTTTGTGAAAAGCCACTTTTGTCTATGATTGCTATCATGGTTGCTTTCCTTCATGTTATTTATATGAATGTAACACATAGCATATTTTCATGCATGCAGTCCTTGATAGCATAAAGACTTTTCCCTGGAAGCATGTTTCATTCTGGTTAGTAGCATTAATACAAGCAATAAACTTGCTCACTGTTTCAGAATTTCTATCACCAAAACCAGATGAAGAAATCTCTCTGTGCTGCAAATGTATTTCCTGTGCAACTGAAAAATAAATGCATTTTTAAAGTAGCAACATAATGTGTCTTTGGAAATGTCTATATATTTTCAATTTGTTTCACTCCAACCCTCAAAATGAATAAATCTACGGTAGTCAACTGACTTCAAAGCAACTTAACCTTAATTTTAAGACCATCCTAAAAATATTGTCTGCATAACCTTCCCTAATCAAGTTTGAAGGAGACAGATGGATCTGCCTTTTCCTCGCACTGTGTTTATAGTTACAATCTACATTTGCTCACATAACACATTAAAAGAAGTAGTTGCAGAATTGACATCAGAAGAAGAGATTCCAAATTCTAAATACATACTATGAATTCAAAACGGCAACAGGGCAGTCTGTAAAGTCCCTCTTGATAATGACCAAAGTCCTTTTCAGCCAATGCAATCAATGTGGAGAAACCTGTATGTGACTGGGCAAGGATCCCGAAGGTCGTTCCTGTGGAGGCTGCTGTGGTGGCACCTGTGAGGATCCCTTGTAGCGTTATTTCCCTTCCCCTTGCTATCTACCATTCCCAGTATCTCTGAAGGTTTCTTTAGCTTACCCAGCAAAGTATTAGATAGATGAAGTAAGCACTCACATTCAGTGGCACTGACAAAGAGAAACTCCCCAAGTATTCTATTTCCTTGCTCATCAGTGTCAGACCCAGACTTCGGAATGGATCTGTTGGTAAACGAGGCCTTGAGACTTGTGCTGCTTCCAGGAGGAAACTACCAGAGCCAGTGTGCTCTCCAGAGCCATCTTTCTTCTCTGTGCCCAAGGATGGCCAGTGCTTCTGATAAACGGTCAGTTTCAGAGTGTAGACAAGTGAGGATAGAGCCTTCTGACTGTAAAGGTCACAGATTGAGAGGGAGAAATGTGCCTTAGAGATGTGAACACAGTGAGACTGGCCATTTGTCACAATATTAATACAACTGGTTTCCTACTAATAGGATAAAGAAACATATATCACAATGAAAGGGGGCTCTTTACTTATAAGTTAGTTATAAGGGGGGGGGAAATCAAAAAGCATAATCATTACTGCCCAGACCATTTTTAATGACAAATGAAAGAACTAAGGATTCTTCTTTGGGTGGCCATCAGGTATATGTGGGTTGGGAGACGTAAGTAAATCATTAACTAGTTTGTTACTACTAATAGTGCAGCAATGCTTAGATTTTATCCGCAGAAACCAAAGTACTTCTCATTGTAGCCAACCATAGACTGTATGATTACTGACAGGGACCATGAATTTATGAAATAGGAAAGCTGTGAGTTCGATTCCTATCCATATATATTCTTAGCTGCTCAACTCAGAGCAATGTAATTTAAACTGTAACTTCTTCATCTGTAAAGTAGAATACAAGACTCACCCCAAAAGGTTATGTGAGGGTAGCAGGTAATACATGTCACAAGTCCTGTGTAGTATGTGACTTATAATCCTACTCAATGCACATCTTACTTTCCATCTCAATGAATGGAAAACTAATACATACAAAGTCACCCAGGGTATAAACCTATGGTGCCTTAGGGAAGGCTAAAGAGTGCTGGTGTCATAATGACAAAACCAGTTGACACGTCAGTTTGGATGGGGAAAATTTCACAGGTTCCCACCTCAAGATGAAGAGCTCCAGCCAGCCAATGGATACTGAGAGATAGAGAATCAGTTTTCTCCAGATATTAACTCTCTGAGAGGTCATCAAATCACAAGCAGGCAACCCTAAACATAGGTATGCATGAGTGCCACTAAATGGACTCAGTGCATTATATATTTATAAATGTATTTATATGTACACATAACAATAATCAAAGAAGAGGATGAGATTGTGAGGGAGAGGCAGAGGACATGGGAGGAGTTGAGGGGGTGGAAATAATGCAAATACAAATCCTCATGTAAGAAATTCTTAAAACATTAATTTAAAAAGTGCTGGGTTTAGGTTTGGATTTTAATTTGGGGCAGAGAAAGTCTCAAAGATTTTTAAAAGAAAATACAATTTCAAATTGAGAACAGAAGAGGTCTGGGAGGTTCTTTCAGAAGGACATTCAGCCACAGTGAGCTACATAGCTGTTTCCATCTGTCAACATAGATCTCAAGAAGGGCGACCCCAGCAGGCGGGCAACAGGGCACTGACTTCTCCTGGTTCTTATCTCCCAAGAGTATAAGATTCAAAGGGAGAAAAATAAAGTGAAAGAATTAACGCAAAGAAGATGCAGTTAGTCGAAGGGTTGCTGTGATTGCTCTGGCTGTCATTGCATACGAGATGCGACTGTGATAACGCTTACCCACTCTGCTTCCTTTTTAGGCAACAGGCTGCCAGGTCCCATTGGCATTCAATTTAATGCCTGGGTGAGAAGAACCAGAAAGCTGTTAAGCTCTTGCCTCATGTGAGAAAGTTACACCTGTTTCCTTTAATATCTTTTCTGAAAACTCTCATCTCTGTCCTGGCCCTGGAGGGGCAAGTAGTTTCTAAGGCAGGCTTCCGGTTTCAGCTCATCAATTTTATTCATCATTTACTCATGACTTTTGCATTCAATCATGGTACAATGCAACAAAATATTTGCACCTTAAAATGTTTTGATGCAACATTAGCTTGATGGCTCTGACTCTAAAAAATTTAATGCCCTTCTGGCCAAATTACTTCACTATTCTATGGGCTAGGATTTATTTACCAATAAATATTTGTCCATCAAAGTAATTTTCCTTGTGCACTTGAGGTACTAGTTGTGAGTCACCGCCTTGCATTGTTCTTGCCCTTTTTACCAGAAGTCTATTTGAATTTTTTAAACAACTGGTCCAAATGTACACGGCTATGCATACCCTCTCCATGTAGTGATGATCTGACAGACATTCAGCAGGTGTATCGAGAGGCAGCCAGGTGAGTCAAGGATGGTTTGTGAATGAGCCCCCACAGCATCCTCCTCTCATGCAAATTAGTCAAGAGGATCTAGTCAACTGGACGCCAATGGGACTTGGCATCTTGTTGTCTAAAAATGAAGCAGAGCAGGTAAAACTCATGTTTTGCTGGGCATGGTGACTTTAATCTCAGCACCAGGGCAAGCGGATCTCTGTGAGAGCGAGGTCAGCCTTGTCTACATAGCCACTTCTAGGCCAGCTGATGCTATAGAGAGATACTGTCTCAAAAAACTGAAAAAAAAACTTTCATTAATACATGTATGTATATCATTAAATATTAGTGAATAAACCATAGCCCATAAAATAATGAAATAATTTGGGGGGAAGGGCATTCATTTTATTAGAGTCAGAGCCATTCCTTGCTTACACTGGGGAAGCTATACTTTTTTTTTTTTTGGTAGCCACAGCTGGCCTGAATTCACTATGGAGACCAGGATGGCCTCAAACTCACAGAGATCCATGTGCCTTTGTCTCCTAAGTGCTGGGATTGAAGGTGTGCACCACCGCACCCAGCTGAACTATACATTTTAAGCTACAGCCTGTCAAAATTTCCTGTAGTTTGGGGAACAAGCATTCAAAACATGGACCCGAGGGGCATTTCAGAGTCAAATCATAGCACTAACCAAAAGAGAAACAAAAAAGCAAAGCATACACTCACGGGGGATGGGGTGGGGGGAGAACAAAGAAGAAAGAAAAGAGAGAGCCAGTGAGCTTCTCCTAGGGACCTGTGGTCTCGGAAAACTGAGCCTTCACCTTGCTCAAGCCTTACCTCCCGAAGCCTCGTACAGTTATTTCCTCTCACAGCCCCTTTCTGCTCCTCTGCTCTTTCTTTATGACACCTCATATATGATTTCATTCAGCAAGTAGTTACTGAGCACCTACTACATGCCAAGAAATATTTTAACTTGCTACACTGGTGAACAAAAATTCCTGCCCTCAGTGGAGCTCCCACTGGAGATGATGAAGAGGGGAGAAATAACAATGAATTCATCCTTATGAAATTTTAAGGTAACGATTTACTTTCTTGCCTGAAAATATAGGACTGTGTTGTTCATTTCAGCTCTATACAGTAAGCCCTTAGCATTTGTCTGATGTTTGAATATGGGATTCTGGGTAGTGACAGGTATTAAAAGTCAAAGACATTCTTAAAGAGAACATCTGAGCCTTTCCCCCTCAGTACTAATTTATGAACTAGCACAGTAATTACAGCGGTCGTGTAGTAGTAGAGCTCCCAATATTATAACTCTAATTTTGGAAGGTTTTATCGTTGAAACATTGTGTTGTCAAACAATCTTGAGTTCAGTGATCACAACAGTTCTTTTCTTTGGTCAATGGCCCTGGCTCTGATAAACTCACAGCAAAGAATCTTTATATCTGGTTTGTTTCTAAAGCACAAAATAAAAACAAAGTTCTACTCTTAGTAAGACTTAAACACTAGAGTATCATAAGATTCCATAGTGCTTCAAATTTAGGGTACTAGTGAAGCTTTGTGGTTTAATATCCAAAATGACTCAAATTGTCTTAACTGAATGCCCATTTAGATACTTAGTATCCAGATACTCAGTATCTAGATACTTAGTATCCAGACAACCCCTGTGTCTTATAATTTACTATTAGTAAATTCTCCAAACACTGAGAGATTTATAAAATGTTTTCCTTCAAATATCTTCAAGAGAATGATTAATGTTTTCCAACAAAGATGGGATGTTTTCTAGCTTGTACACATTTATTTGGAGCCCAATGTGTGCTTGTGAACAGAGAAGTCATAGTATATTGATGAGTAAATGTCACACTATGGCTGGCCACAGCCTCTGTGGGGCAGCCATTGCTCTTCCCTCGAGATCTTTCAGACTCCCTCCTTGTCCACTAGAGGGTGAATAGGACACAAAACAAAACTGCTGGACAGTTTACTATTCAGTTCTTTTGAGGATCAATTTAGGCTTTCCTTACTCACACTCATCTTGCCTCACATTGCCACCGATACATAAGCTGATTTTCATGATGATAACATTTATAACAGCAATTTACAAGATGGTAGTGTTTCAGTTCGACTCTGTTTTTGGAACTTGAGAAATAAATGCTATCCAGATAACTTAAGGAAGCATTATGAAAACACCTTCTAGCAGCCCAGAAGGAGCAAGTTCCAGATGTACTAGATTGATTATTTCCTTAAGATTTTAGACCTCCCAGTAAATATTTTGGGGATTGGGTTCCATGAGTATGAGAAAATAAATTATAGGATTTGTTCCACCAATAATGGTTACAACAAGCTGACCCATATATACCTTGAGTAATATGTTTAATGTGTTTAAACAATGAAGAAAGTAAAGATCAACCGAATGATCTTTTTGGTGTTACCTTCATCGTCACTTTTAAAGCTAGTCACACCTATCTGTGCACTACATGTTAAAAATGTTGTAAAGAGAGTATCGTCCAAATAGTGAATATATATTTTGATGCTAGAAGTCTTCTCAATATAGTAAACCTTGGTAAAAGGTTGTGTTGAATAATGGAATAACAAGGAGGAGATGAGTCCAGCCTACAAGAGAGTGAGCAGAAGCGTATTTGATTTTAAAGATTTTAGAGTGTATATAAAATTATAAATTCGATCATAGGTACTTTTGAAATATTCACTAACCAAGAGATGTGGATAAGATTAAGAGAGAGAGAGAGAAGAGACATAGAGGAAGGATGAGAGACAGAGGAGAGAGAGAGAGAGACAGAGACAGAGACAGAGAGACAGAGAGAGAGGAAGAAGAAGAAGAAGAAGAAGAAGAAGAAGAAGAAGAAGAAGAAGAAGAAGAAGAAGAAGAAGAAGAAGAAGAAGAGGAGGAGGAGGAGGAGGAGGAGGAGGAGGAGGAGGCAGCAGCAGAGGGGTGGGGTGAGGAAGAATGAAGCAATTATGAACGCATAGGGATGCTGCTTTTATCTCTGAAACCCAAACACTTCCATACTCCCATCTCAACATACGCACAGACAACATGAAAACAGTGACATACAACTTCAGAATGGGAGCCAATGGTTGGCTTTGAACTACTTTTTATCCTTGTACAATCTGTCTGTTTTCTGAAAAAAAAGTAAAAGGAAAGGAAAAACACTTTACAGCTACTGTTTTTCTCTCTTTTTGTAGAATCAGAGACACTCCCACGCAGCACAATCTCAAGTTCAGCCAAACTGTGTGCGTGCCTGTTTTTAAATGGGGAAAAGCAGGTCTTCCAGTTCTCTGTCAGCAAAGTCACCTCACACTGCCAGTGTTAATGCTAAACATGTAATAATACTTTATTGTCATGAGCAGGAATCTGCTTTGCTAATTAAATGCAGCTGTCAGTAATTACTACTTGTCAGTTTAATCTATTTTCAGTGGCTCTACTTTAAATGATAAAAGATGGGCTTGATACCAAGAGGGTGGAATAGGCAAGGTGACTGCCTCAGATCAGAAACTCATTCTTTTAAAAATGATAAATGAGTAACTTTTTTCATTCAGATGATGTCTTAACTGCACTGTCCTGTGTGTTTTTAGCACACAGTGATAAAGTTTACAATTGAATTGCTTTTACTTCAAAATCTGAAATCTCAACAGTGCAACCCTTCTGTGTAATACAAAGAATTATGACTTTTCACAGTACTACCTGCATGATGCATCCTGATGGGAACAGTTGTTAACAGGTGGTAAATCTACAAGAAAAGCACCAAGTGAAGTTGCTGAAATCTCCACCATCAAATATTTGGTTCAGTGTACATGCACTTTTTAGTTTAGTTTCGAAACAGACAGGAATCCCTTTGGAGGGAGAGTCGGGACTTTCTTTTGTATAATTTTTCACTGTTACTCAGCCAGAGTTTCTTTGGGAAAAAGGGTGAGACCAGTTTAAGCCTCTGAAATCTGGGGGAAAAAAACATGATGTTTGTATGTAATATTAATTCATTGTAACTAATTCTGAAATGAGCCTAGAGCTCTAATAGCTCTGCATCTGTGTGACTAACAGCAAGGTCAGGACAAAGTTAATGGCAGCCTGATTCACTCTGTGAGATAGGTTCTATGGCTGCCACAGATGCTGGCATTGTGTCCAGGGTCAAAAGGATGCAGACCTTTTGCCCTTACCTCCCCGCGATTCCCCTGATGTTTCAAATGGGTGTGGTGGGAATGGAAGGTGGAAACTGGAGTTCCAGGAGATGTAAGATGGACTGGATCAAACAAGAAAAATAAACGTAGCAGGAAGTACAGTTCAAGGGAGGCTTGGCACATGAGTAGCTTCACCCCACCGCGGGTTCAGGACTTACCCCAGTCTCAGAACACCCTCATTGCCTCATCCTTCTTCTCCCACCATCTTTTTTACTACTCAACACTCAGATAAGATGGCATGTGATTAGATTAGTAGTTATCTTGTAGAGGTCCCCACAAATTTGACAGCTACTCTTCTGAATATAGCATGTTAATTAAATAGATACATTTTACCTTGTAATGGAAAGAAAGAGGTTTTAGAGGAAAAATAATGAAAAATAAAATAGAACTATCTAAGTGCATACAAAGGTATCTAGAGAAAAGACAGTAACTTGCATAGAGTCCGCAATCCATGGGGAAGGCCATAAATGGCTCCTTTCCCCACAAAATCCCATTTTGTCTACTGAGAAACTCTAGATGGTTTATTTTTAAAAGGGTTACAAATTCCAAGTGTTCAGAATTATGAACAGAAGAAGCCAAAGAGCCCCTGGGGTTCTTCCAAATAAGAAAGAAAATAAAGACAGATGTGGATAATGAGGGAACAGCTACTAGTTCTCAATATTAGGGGTTCTAGCATCTTCCCTATTTCCCCTGAAGAGCCGATATTTAATCATTGCTTTTGCTTCTGATTTTAAAAAGGAACCAGCATAATAAAAGAAGCCACTTAAAATGCTTACTTAGGTGGAAGATACCTTATCTGAAACATCTGGATTTCAGCTATTTTCCAGTTTTAGAGTATTTACAGATGCATGGTGAAATTCCCTGGGAATGGGATGAAGTGTAAGCAGGAAATTCATTTATGTTTCATGTGCATCTCATAATTGTGCTGCAGCTAATTTTACACCCTGTTTTAATGCATTTGTGCTTTGGCTGGTTTATAGTATGAGATCAGGTGTGGAATTTTCCACTTGTGTCATCATGTCAGCACTCAAAAGCTTTATTTTTATTACTTATTTATTCATTTATTTTTAATTTTAAAGTACTTTAGAGTTTTTATCTTTAATCTGTACTTTATGTACTATACTGGACAAATCAATGTTTTAAGAGAAGGGTATAATCAGACATGTTTAAGGTAGTATTATGTTTCATATATCTTTGAAGAGAATTTCTTACATTATTCATATTTGTAGTTACTTACTAGGGAATGGTTACACACATTGAAGAGACTCGTTTCCACATGCTTGCTATGAAATAGCAATAGAATAGGCCATTTCTATCTCTTTAGTAATAGATAAGGATCTGAATGGGATTATCCTATGATGTTAGCCTATCTTTTTGGTCTTAATTGAGTTTTGTATTTTGTTCAGAGTAAAATAACTTAATTTTAGACTTATCTCAAGTCTTCAAAGAGAAACAGTATTTTTAATTATATTAAGCCTATAATAATCGGTTAAATATAAATCTCTTGCTTTATAAGAAAATGAACTTAAATATGTAATGTGATTATCAAATGTATTTAGAAGACTGTCAATATAAGCAAAGTTCAAAAATGAGTTCATAGACTATGATGGAACTGTTTGAATCTTTTTTAGTCTAGCAATCATAAAATAACAAATTTCCAATTTTTATTGACTACTATTAGAGAAATAGAGACCCAAATTCACTCTTAAAATTAATAATCTTGATAGATGGATCCATACTGTAGACACTTTAAAATACTGAAAAAGGGGAATCATTGGGGGACAAGAGAGGCGGATGGGTTTCCTGGCTCTTCCAGGCAGATTGAACCATCTTCCTCACTGTTACATAGAACTGTCCTCCAACAGACAGACCGTGGACAGATTGCCATCTTCCCAAGCGTGGTTGTACCAGCTTTCTTATGATCATCACAGGTAAGCTTGTTGACTGTTCTGTTCTGCAAGAAAGGAGGGGCAGGGAGAGTCAGCCACATCTTCCAACCAACCAGTTGGCCCTAGAGGCAGGAGGGAGAGGGATTAAGAATATGTAATCTGAGGAAGCTGAGGAGAAGCTCTTTGGCCATTTTGTGCTGGAGAAATCATCATTTACACTGTCCAGTGTGGCCTTAGGAGGGGCGCACCCACACTCTTGTAAGTAAACCCTCACCTATTGCTCTGTAAATAAACCCAATAAACTCACTGTTTTCCCAGACTGTAGTTTGGCAAAATTGAGCCTTGGTTTGTTTTAGGGACTGAGGGAGGAGGGGGTGGACTTTGTTTAAGCCTCCCAGAAGGAATTTTAGTGACACTCACACAGTCCTCACTCTTTCTCCTTCCCATCATTTGGCAAATGACAGTTGGTTTTCTAAGTTCCCAATTAAGAGAGGGACTAAGTCTCTGTATCCGCTACACCCAGTGTACTTCCTGGCATAGAGCCATCACTCAACAAATGAGCACTGAAATAAATTAGAGAAGTTAACAAATAATGGTAATGATTCAGAGGAAGGAACAAGACAACTATTTGTCAATAAAAATGCAGTTAGTGCCTTCTGTGATCCAGACACTGTAGGTACACTGGCGACATGGATGTGGGAGTAACTCGAAGGGACAGTGTGTTGGGGGATAAGAAACAACCACAAAACTTCATAGAGTATGATCAGTACTACAGCAGAGGAGAGGAAATTTAGCTCACCCTGGCTTGAGGGTGGGCAGCAAAGAAAGAGGTGGGAAATAAATAAAGAGAGGTAGCGAAGCACATAAGAAGTTAGCTGAGCAGAAAACATTTACACCTGTGTGGACAAAGGCATGACAATGTGAGGGGCAAGGTTCGTTTCTTCTCAGGAACAAATATCAAATTGCAGTAACTTCTGGGAATGATAGGAGATGAATTCCAGACCAGCCCATTGGAAACAAAAGGTTGACCTGTGTGGAAGTTGAATAAGTTTGAGTTTGATCCTGAAGGCAGGGGATGCTGCAGGTTACTAAGCAGGGGGACTGTATGGTCAGGTTTATAGTTAGGAAACATTTCAGGAGAAACGAAGAAGATGGAGACTCAAGGCTATTAAGGAGCTCGCCATGATTGCGGGGAGACATATCAATGATCTGAACTAAAGTGGTGATACTGGGGCTAGTGAGACAGATATGTACTCAGGAGGCTGGATGCTAATGTCTTAAGGAGGAGCGCAATGTGGAGAAGTAATAAAGGTACTGTTTCCTTTCCTGTTAGGATTCTTGTAACAATTCTTGGTCTTTCACTGTTCTTGGTTATCTGAGCAGACAATATTGCCAATGTAGATGAGCAAAATAGCATAAAGTATTTGAGAAGAGGTGACATTAAGAAAGTGATAGTGTGTAAAGTTTCTCAAGCCCTTTGATAGTACAGAACTAGGAGCACATTATTTTGAAAAATTTCAAAACTAAGTGTTGCCATAATAACCTCTGACTGACTGGTCACACATTTCAAGCTGGATAGGGGTATGGCACTAAGAAAAATATTTTCTTAGTAAGAGTAATTCTATCCAAAGAAAATCAGCAAATAACAATTATAGCTCATACTAGGATTTTATGGTATGCCCAGCACTGCTATCAAGACAATAAGAAATATCATTCTTTGAAGAGTCAGATATCAAAGTCATATGGGTTCCAAATATCTGGACTAGGTTTAGAAACAACAGAGTATAACCATGCTTTGTAAGAAGAAAATGAAATGAAGTCTTCCAACCACACATCCATCCAGATGGCCTGTGACTCTTCCACTCTGTACCTGTCCTTCTTGCTGCCTCTGGCCCTTCCCTCTTGTCCTCCTAGGCAAGCGCCTCAGTTCTCTGCTTCCTGGGTTCTGAGATGATCACAGGAAGAAGCTCTATTTTTTTTTTATACCATGTGTTAAGTGCCATGGATACGTGGGTCAAAAGTCCCCAATCCAGCACAGCCTTGTCTTAGAGAAGCAGAGCCGGCTCACTGACAGGGAAGGGATACTTAGACCCTTGCTGGGCATTCTCATGAAGAAAAGATGAATGACAGGGAGTTTTGCCACCTTTCCATGTCGTGTCCTTTAGAAGAAGGCTTGTTTGGTGTCCTCTGTTTCCTGTAGCTCAGAAATAAAAGGTAGTTAGGAGCGCCATGTCACGGACATTTACAGGTGAGGAAATCCTACTCATATGCAGGGTTATTTCCCAGCACTGCATCTAGTGCAAGTCAGTTCAGCAAGATGCTGACAGAACTATTTAAATCTACTTAAAAACAGATCCTATAATTTGCTAAACTAAATGTAGTCTAATTCATTGCTTTAGTGACCATTACATATACATGGGAAAATAGTATGATATGACAAAACAAGAAATGAATTCTCATCTGAACTAAACATTTTTGAAGGGAGAGCAATACAAGGGAGACACAGGGAAAGAAAGGAGCATGGATTTCAAGATCCAGAAGTCTTAGGAATAGACTTAGAAAATATTGATTCAATGTGAGCTGACATCATTTATTATTTCATAAAATAAAAATAACCAAAGGACATGAATGTCTATGCTTTAGAAGCTTAAACTAGAAATGGACAGAATGAGTTTCTAAATTAAATGAGCTATCTCAAAAAAAAAAAGCCTAAAAATTGGGGCTGGAGAGATCACTTAGAGGTTAAGAGCACTGGCAGCTTCTGCAGAATACCTAAGCTGGGTTCCCAATGCCCCTATGGTGGCTAACAACAGTCCATAACTCCAGTTTCATGGGATCTGATACCCTCTTCTGACCTCTGTGGTCACTGCACAACATGAGTGCACTTACACACATGCAGGCAACACATTCATACACATAAAATTAAAATAATAAATAAAATATTTTAAAATAAAAAACCTAAGAATTAAGTTAAACTTAATTTTTGAAATTAAATAACCTGTTTAATGATCACAGCTAGGAAAAAAGTCTTCTCTTCACACAATGAATTCTACAAAGTATAAATTATGGGAGTCAACGGAATGCATCATAAAACTTTTAATTTAAATTGATCATATAAAGAGTATCAAAAATTTCAGTGGCTTTAACAAAACCATCTGTTCTTCCCTATTTACTGTATCTGTGTTAAAGATAGACATTCCAAAACATTGCCAGAATAGATGTAGCTGGACTTTGAGCAGCACATTGTGAAACATACCTGTTATCACTGTACTTGGGACACAGAAGGAGGAGGATTTTTCCAAGTTTGAGGTCATTCTGTCTACACAGTGAGTTCAGGTTATATCAGCTAGGACTATATAGCAAGAGCAAAAAACAAAATAAAAAGTACAAAACAGAGGCTGGAGAAATGGCTCAGTGGAAAAGAACACTAACTGTTCTTGCAGAAGACCTGGATTCGAATCCCAGCACCCACATGACAGCTAACAACTATCTGTAACTCAACTCCAGTTCCAGGGTATCTGATAGCCTCTTCTGTCCTCCGTGGGCATTGCACAGCATGGGTGCACTTACCTAAATGCAGGCAATATACGCATACACATAACATAAAAATAATAAATGAAAAAACAAAACAAAAAAGCAAAGCAAGACAAAACCAGAATATATATATAAAATCTGGGTTGTTTAAGAAGGATGAGTTAGCTGTTCCATATTCTCTCAATTTATACACTTATTTGTGGTACTTACTTGAACCCAAGGCCTTACACATGCTATTCCAATGCTCTACCACTGAGCTACACTCCCATTCTCTTAAGTTCTATGCTTGACAGAAGCCTTAAATCCAGTAACACTTTAATCAAATTATAATTTTGAAACAGCTTTCTTCATACTCTTTTCTTCAGCAGTAAGAATACACACAGCATCTGCGCTTTACAACAAAGAATCCTTCAATTCAATTCTATATATATTGGACATTGCATGACCACCACATTTAACCATCCTGATTATGTCATGGTGATGTTCAAGATAATGGTGCTGTCAGAAGGATCAACCACTGCCTCATATCTGACACACTATGCTAGGCTCTTTGTGTAGATTTTCAGGGGAACGTCTACAAACCAAATTTCTACTACCATATAACTTTCAAAATCACTAGGAATTAGAAAGGCTAAGTAATTTGCTCCAAGATGTCACAAAAAAAAAAAAAGAAGTGAAGCAGGGATTCCAGGTTGCCCAGCTCTGTTTGATCTGGTACTTATATCAAAATGAACACTTATACTGAGGCACATTGGGATTACTGTGAGCTTTTTCATTGACTTGAGTTAGTTAACTACGGCAAAAGCATTACAGTGACATTTTAATATGTTCCCAAATAGTTCCCCAAACTATACTCAAATAGCAAGACTGTTAATATTTATGATGCGATGGCTGTGCTACCTCATTAGCACTTTCAAAATTCTGTTACTTAATGTTAATTATGTCTTATATGCCTTTTTAAAATAAAAGGCACAATTACAGGCACTTTTCCTTTTGTCTATTTCTAAATCCAAGCGTTTGAGTCAGTTTATTCTTTCACACTCCTTACACAATCTTTCTCCACTCTATAAGGCCACTTCATTTCCCAAAAGGTTATGATTCCACTGATTCATAGATGATAACCTAGGATCATCAAGAGAAGGAAATGTCCCTTCAACACCAAATGACATTATGATTGTATAAAATACTGTGCAATTATAGAGGTGTTTGAAAATTATTTTTTGGTTCTTCTTGTTTTATTTGTGGACAAGCAACAATAATGTGAGTTTGAGAACCATGGGAACTACATGCAGATGAGTATGTAAGATTATGTTACATTTCATACCTTTCACAAAACTCAGATTTCTTTGGCACATACCCTATAGGAACACAACATTGACCTCTGTGCAAGACGTTCACATTATAAAAATATTATGGGAGATATAAAGCATTCAGTGTCAGATCCTCTATGCTATTAAAATTGCTTAAGTATGGCATCGGTTCTTAAAGTTACCTCATTTAAAAGTACTGAACCTTAGAAAATCATTGAGTCCATTAAAAACTGCATTAAGGTGCAGCACTGCGCTTCAGCCCTGCTGGTTCAGGCTATGCCACTGTTTCATTACCATCACTTTCTTATGAATTTCTTCAGAATTTACTCTAACCTGAACACCACTGTAAATCTCAGGACCCAGAATATATTTCACGTTATGACTGAACTTGTTGCCCTCTTGACCACTTATTTAAGTAAACTTTTAATAAACTATTCAATGCCAGGCATGGTGGCACATGCCTTTAATCCCAGCCTCAGAGGCAGAAGCAGGCAGATCTCTGTGAGATGGAGGCCAGTTTCATCACCATAGTGAATCCAGGTCAGCTGTGGCTACAGGGAAATCCTGTCTCAAAAAGACCAAACAAACAAACAAAGGAAAAAAGAAACAAACCTATTCAAAAGCAGTGGCCTAGCATGGGAGGCTGCCTCAGACCAAGTATCAGCTCTACATTTGGTAGTTATAGCACCTCAGCCATTTATTTACTAAGGTGAAGCCCCAGTTTCCTCACCTCCCAAGTGGGCATTATAATAGTACCTATTTTCCCTCTGCATAAAGACTGTGTGACAGTGTGGTGACAGAGTTAAACGACTTCTTATCAGTGGGGCATTTTGAAAAGTGTTAAGCAAATACTAAAGGCTATTTCTTAAGTAAGGTGTGCATAAAAGTTTATCATGCCAGGGTGGGAGAGATGATTTGGTAAGAGCAATGGCTGCTCCTGCAGAGGACCTAGTCAATTCCAGAACCCACATGGAGGTTAACAACCTTACTGACTCCAGTTCCAGGGAACCTGATGCCCTCTTCTGACCTCTGCTGGCATTGCATGAAATGATGCACTTAATGTACATACAGGCAATACACTCATACACATAAAATTAAAAAAAAAATGTTTATCACTCCAAAATTCTTATGCCAACTACTTAAGCACTTTTAAGTATTACTAAATGGATGAGGCTCACTTCACAAACCACAATGTCACATAGGGATTCCCTTTCTGTTCAAGTTATTATATAACATAGAGATATATTTATGAACAAAGATAAGTATAGAATATATACTCAAGGTACATATATGTACAAGTGTATGATTACACATATTGCCATATATATATGAAACTTGATTTACAATCAAAACAACAATTCAACCATTTCTTAATATGGACACACCTTTATTTCATAAAACTTTCAAGAAGATGGAAAATAACATATTATACCAGATGTTAATAAACCATAAGGCAGACAATAAAACTTGCATATAAGATTTAGAAAGGTTCATTAATCCTTACCTGTAAATTAATTACAGGGATCTCCGAATGTATTATTTTGTAAACTTTGGATAATTGCTAACTATTTTTAAGTGCATTTTACTTAGATGGGTGATTTAAAAAAGTACTTATTAAGCATGGGGTTGTGGCACAGGCCTTTAGCCTCAGCTCTCAGGAGGCAGAGACAGGCAGATCGAGGCCAGCCTGGTCTACATAGTGAGTTCTAGGCCAGCTGGAGCTACAGGGAGACCCAGTCTCAAACAAACAAACAAACAAGAAACCCAAACAAAAAGTAGTTATTAATATCTTGCTTTATTGCACTTCTCCTGCAAAGGTTAGGATAACATCATGACTTTCAGAAATAAGCTTGAGTTCTAGAGGAAGAAAAATTTGTCAAGAACTAAATTGGACTCCAGAAAAAATTACACTATTGTTTGTTTGAAAGAATTCATATTAAAGGAACAATTTTAGCACATTACTTTTCTAAATAGTAACATTTTAGTTCATAGCAAAAAGTTTAACAAGTCATTTTGACTTCGACCTTCCTTTACCCCTCATCCCCAAAAAGGAAGATTTAAATAAAGATAAAAATGTGATTTGAATAATTATTCCTTTTGCTTAATATTTTCTGTCCCCCCACACCATTCACTTTTCCTTAAAAAGGACTACACTTCCATTACCAAATAGTCATATTTAGTTACAATATTATCATGATATTGAACTACTGAAATAAAGCATTACACAGAAATTTAAAATTATGCATATAAGACCAATAAAATATGTAAGCACTCATACAACTTTAATGACACAACTCCAGTGTTACTGTTCACGTTTTATTCCTAAAACACATTAGGGTCATTTTTAGAAAGCTTTCTCTCCACCTTAACTTTCTTAACTAGAAAGAGTTATTAATTCATGAATGAAGGACACTACAGAAATGATCATCCTGCCAGAAATGCCAAGAAAATCAAAGAAAATTCTTCTCAACTAAAATTTCCAGAAGGTGTTTCCTTTTATCCCCAAAGAAGAACCTAAATAATATTTTTTCTTAACTTACTCATTTATATATAATTGCATTTTTAAGTGAGAGTATTGTTGCTGATATTATAAAAATATAGGGATGAGACAATTAGGAAGCAAAACACTTGTGTTCTGTGAATTCAAGTTTGCTTTTACAAGGCAACAGGACGATTTGCATTTACTCATAAATGAATACTAATGAAATATTGAGATCTGGCACTGCTCCACAGAAAAACACAGAAAGCCAGAGCTAGAAATCAGACCCAGTGCAAATACATTACTTACGCTGTGTATTCAGACAAAGAGCCAGAAGATTAGAGTCAACACCAGTTCTCTGAAGTTGAGTCATCTAAATGACATGGTGGAATTTAGGCAGAAAACCAAATTAGCTACTTTAATATCTCATGCGATTTTTGAGTCAATGGCTCTTTTTTGATCAAGATCTTGCTTCCCTGAGTTGCTGCTCTTCAGTTCCATTTACACAGTATAAGAGCAAGCACCCTGCTTCTAGCACTAATCCTTCCTTGTTGTTTTAAATTACACCCCAGCTCAGCTGTGCATATTGTGTACAATCATGCACTCAAGAAATACTTTTTGAATGAGTGCAAATTCACTGAGGAGGAAAGTTATTCATTCAAAAATATCTGTGTATGTCTGTAAATCAAGAAGGACAGGGACCCTGAGCATCACCTCCTCAGGAAGATGCCAGTGGGTGCAACTTCACACATTAACACCTGATCATGAGGTCCGGCTTAGTTTAGAAACCAGGACCCAAGTATTCGCTGTGATTTTTCTGCTGAGTGCTCTGCTCACAAATTCCCACATAATCTCCCTAGGCATGCCTATTTAAAAATTTTACACAGATAATAATGTTTCTATATGTTTTATTAATTGCAGGAAAAAACACATTAACATAACCCAGTGCAACTTAGGAGGGGCCAGTGCTATTTTTCTTCTCACTTTTCATACACCGCAATAGAGGCAGTTACATTTAAACAACAGTTTCATTCCCATTATTGTCTAAATGACTTGTGTCTTAGTGCAGAGTTCACTGGCAGATAACTTTCATTCTCCAAGAAGCCTGGTGATGCTCATCTAGTCACTTTGAACAATACCAGTTGCAAACACAGAGAAAACGGTAGGTAGAATTACTTTCATTTCCTCTGTCAAGAACTTCACTAATTCAAGAGGAAGTACAAAGGTAATTGTAGCATGTGTCCTGATATAATTGGCAGCACGTAAAAATCGACATACAGTCAATTTTGCAGTCCCTTTTTATTATCTTCAGCATTTTCTTTGAAAAGAAGCTGAATATAAAGCTCTGAGATATTTAGAGAACACGGAGCCACATCGTTCAGAAGCACCCACTTTTTACGACTTTTAGCACATCAGTTTAGAAAGGAGCAATGTGACAGAGGATGCCTGCCTACTCTGCTCCCACCCAAGACCCTGCATACTATTTATCAAACTCAGTTTACATAAATCAGCCAAGAGTCGCGGGGCAATTAAATGTATCCACAAAGTAATATGATATAAAGCACTTGGCAAATATTAAATCTCCCCTTAAGGGACTAGCGTTTTCCATAAAGAAACGAGAGAGAGAGAGAGAGAGAGAGAGAGAGAGAGAGAGAGAGAGAGAGAGACTGGTGATAACCAGGGAGACCACAAGAATCCCAACATAGTAGTCTCCTTGGGTGGGTGCCCTGAAGCACTCAAGGAGGGAAGCCTTAGAGTGGCGCCCACCATGGTGAAATGACTCAGGAGTTATGGTATTGGTTTGCTTTTGCTTGGTGTTCAGCGGGATTTTCCCTGTGAAGGCATCCACACCAGGCGGTGGTTCCTTCTCCAGTGACTGAAACTAGGTGGTCCCCTAAGTCCCAGGGGCTGGAAGGAATTGGTGCTTCAGTCAGGCACAGCCAGCTAGCAGAGCTCTTAGTAGTAACAATTTGACCATCCCTTTGATTGCACCCATCTCGTGTGTGTGTGTGTGTGTGTGTGTGTGTGAGAAGGCAGGATCTGTGAGCCAGAAAGCAGATCCTCACTAGACATGGAATTTATTGGTGCCTGGATGGAGCCTGGGCATCTATGAGAAATAAGCTTTGGAGCTTTTTTTCTTTACTTGTGTGTCTGTGTGTGTGTGTGTGTGTGTGTGTGTGTGTGTGTGTGTGTGCTGGGAGGGGGAACGGTTGCGTAAAGTAGGGGCTGGGGGGAGGAAACTGATGCCAGGAGTGGTGGGGGTCTACTAAGGATAGGCATCCCGCCCCCCGAAATTGAAGGAGCGGGTGCCTGCCTCCCATTTGCTCTTTGCTTGGGCCTCATTCCCCCAGCAAATTTGCGCTCCAACTCCAAAAGGCACTACACAGCCACCTCGAAAAGTGGCCAAGCAAGAGGCCCCAAACTCTGCCAAGCGATTTCTGAACGCATGTTCTAGCTCTCTCGAGAAGAGCGCTAGGCGTAGAGCTCTGAGCAAAACAGACAGACAATCTAAAATCACCGGAGGAATCGCTCACTTGGTTTCTGGACTCCCACTAGTTTAACCCTGAGCTCTAGTAAACGTCTCAAAAGTCTTCCCCAGGCGGCTCCTAGGAGAACCGCGCCCCACAAAGTGCTTCCGGCCCGCACACACAGATGCCTTCTCTGGATGATGCCCCAGGTCGTTTTTCCCCAAATCCAGGAGGTCGGAGCCCTGGGTCACCGAGCCCCTCCCCCGCGCGCGGCGGGCAGCGCGCCCTGCTCACTCACCGTAGTCCCGGGTGGAGACAGCCTAGGCGCCGACTGGAGCCAGGGAAGCTGTGGCAGGTGACCTGTCTCTCCCCACCAGCCGGCTGTTTCCGCGGTCGCGGCTGCAGTTGGTCCAGGAGTTTGGGATGCTCTGGCTCCGGGTCGGCTGCGAGCCAGTCCGCGTGAGAGAGCAGGCGAGCAGGGCTGCGCGCACGTGTGACTGCCCGGCGGGCGCCACACTCGGGCGGAGACGTCTGGGTCCGCGCGGTTCGGGGCGGGGAGCCGGGGAGGCGGCGAGAAGTAGTGGAGTTTAGGGCGCGTTTCCCGCACTTCCCAGGGAGGCTGGAGTCAGGTGCGGCAGGGCGCGCTCCCGCGGCGCGGGCACAGCGCGGCCAGCCGCCGGAGCCTGAGTCCCTCAGCTTGGCGGACCGCAGGAGCTCCGCCGGAGGAGACTCGCATCCTCTTGGCCCCGCGAGGGCACCCGCGCTGTCCTGGACCCCGCGCTCGCCCGGGAGAGCCTCTGGCTTCTGAGGTGACAGTCTGGCAGCTTGGCTTCCCGGGGATGAGTCAGTCCAAGGGAGCAAGAGTCAGTGAAGCTGGGCTCTTCCCTCCCTGCGTCCTCAGCCACCGGTGCCAAGCTGTGCGGACCGCCGGCTTCCCGCCGCTCGCGCTGTCACGGCTGCCGCCCGGTCCCCAACGCTCCAGCAGGCTGTTGCCGCCCGGAGACGTGCCCAGCTGCGTGAGCGCGTGTGTGTCTAAGCAGATCTCTTCCCCTCCATCACCCGGGCTCGCGGGAGGGACCAGGTCCCTGGCGACCAGCTGCAGAGTGGCTGCCGGTCCACACCCTCCCGGCTCTCTTCCCATCCACCCCGCCCCTTCTCCTCGAGCTCCCCTCCTCCCTCTGCTCCTCCTCCAGCGGCCGCTCCCGGACTCCTAAAGGCAGTGGAGAAACCGCAAGGAAAGGGAGGAGGAGGAGAAGGGTGGAGAAGAGAGCGCAGGTGTCTTAGGCAGGAAGATGGGCTCAGGCACCGGAGCGGTTTGCTGCAGGGGGAGGGCCAGGCCTTAGGCATAGAAGTAGGAGGGGGAGGATTTACTCTGCGGTGGAGGATCAGCCACCCAGCCTGTGTGAGTGCCACCCTGGCGCGGGAAGCTCGGGTGAGCAGCAGCACAGTAGGATGGCCAAGTAGGTGGTCAGGGTTCTCAGGTGAACTGAGGTCACAGCTTAGGAAACCTGCAGTGGTGACAGGACACTGAGGCGCAGAGATCGAGGAGACCCTGTGTCTGAGGATCTGAGACACGTCTCTCGGTGGTAAGGGAGAGCTAGAAACCGTACCGGGTACACAGGTGTCCAGGGAGGTGTGTTGGCTTCAGCACTCCAGGTGAGAGGCTGGAAGCTAGGGGGGCCTGGCTGTGTCAGCGGCAGCGCTTTGGGCTGTCGTGTGCGTTTGGAGTCACAGGGGGCGATCATCGCCTAGCTGGGAAGAGAACAGGGCTCAGTCTTCTTGCAAATCCAGAGTCCCAAACCTCATAGACTCACTCACCTTTCCAATTCAGTAGGCCGGTCCGGTCGGGTCGGTCCTCTTCTGCAAGAAAACATCAGGCCGGGGAACTGATTCTGTGAGCTGTGTACTGTATCTTTGTCAGGTGAAAGAGATCCCACCCGGAAGTTGATTCGTGCTGCTTCTCTCTTAACTCTAGTTCTCAAAATACGTCCTTGTGTAACCAAAATTATAAGAAAAATATCTTTTTCCTTGATAAAGTTAAATTCCCCACCCTCCAGGGTTGACTGGAAAAACAACCAACATTTTCCCCTTTCTTCTTTCCCCCTATTCTTTCTGTAGAGGTGTTAGGTCTCTTGGTTACTGTTATAGTGTAAATGCAATACACAGAAAAGTCATTTAGGAAAGAAGTCATGCTATTGCTCAGTATAGTTTGTTTGTTTTCAAATGACAGTCATCTAATGCAAAGTTGAGTCAATTTGGGGTCAGTTGAAAGGACTGGTCCATTTCATTAGTGCTATTAAAATGATCACCAGCAACAGCCTTAGAAAGAATTGCTGTGCTTTCTCCTGCATCCATTCTTTTTTATTATGGTAATTTCACTCTGTTAATTTAGTCTATCAGAAAATGAAAGGTCGGTTGCAATTCATAAGATGCAGTATTTCCAGATTCTCATTCAAAAATCAGCCCTACCTCCTTCCCTGGGCCCATTTTCAGCATCGCCTCAGAAGGTCATGAGCTCAGATCTCAAGCTCCATTTTCAAGCTATCAGACAATAACTCGAAGAACACAGCTGTTGAGTTTTAGAATAGATAAGTTAAACCTCCATAAACTTATTTACCAACTACTCAGACAAAATCATAAGCTCAGCAGCATCAACCAAATGTATATTGTGTAATATATCGAGCAGGAGGAGAGATGGCTGTTTGCCAGATATGTGATCCATTAACCTCTTTAGCTCATTGTTGGCAACAATAGCTACAATCACATTCTTATGTTTGAAAGACAAGGGATTTTTTTTCCATCTCAAAATCACAATGGCACATTATAGTCTAAAAGAAACCTCAAACAATAAAAGTAATAGGAAAGGAAGAAACAGAATTTGCTTTTTTTCTGAGCAAATGTTGCTGTTCTGCTTTTCTCAAGGAGGGAAATGCTGATAAGCAATAAAGTTCATGAAGGCATGACAATGGATTTTGAAGAAAGCTTTACTTCATCTATCAGTCCTCTCAATTAGTAAACTGTACTTGATTTTTTCATTTGTATCATCTTTTTATTAGTGCACACCTTCTTTGGAATGGGGAAGGTTATCAAGAAGGAGGATGAGGAAGATGAATCTAGTTTCATTATTCTGTTTTACATCAGGTTGATATCTGGCAGGAGAGGATGGCTCAGTGGGCTGTTCCTTTTCAGCAGCTCTAACTTTTTTCAGAGGATCTTTATCCAGTGCAGCCAACGGGCTGTGGGATTGTCACAGATTGTTGCCTCACTGCTGCAGAATCACATACCAGGCTGGGAATTTGGTTCTATCCAAGAAACAGAAGCACGGTTTGGGTCAGGCCATTTACTCACCAAGAGGTGAGTTAAGGACTCACCTGGTTAAGGGATGCAAGCTTCTAAATTCCTACAAATGTTCTGACTTTTTGGCCAGGTGATGTGCAGGAATGAGTGAGTGGGAGCTACCATTTTAGGAGAAATATTTTGTTATTGTGTTGAATTAAACAAATGACTAAACACACAAAATGGCATATCCAGAAAATATTTTGAAAATAGTCGCAGATTCAATGGTTTGGCTTAATCATCAAAGCCAGATAACACAATAACTAGAGTGTTGGTTAATTAGAGTGTTCATCTGGTGAAGAATATTTTTTTCTGAACATCATCACACTCTCTTGTCTCATAAAAATGCAACCAATAAATATTATTTAGTTTACACTTCCAGATGGAGACTGCCAACTCTATGGCTTATAAATGTTTATCATTATTAGGAAATAGAAGGTAACTGATTTACCTTCGAAAATCAATTTTTATTTCTTTCAGTGAGCAATCAGTGACATCAACATTCAGTTGGCCAACCAAATTATTCATTGAAAAGACTTTCTATGTGCCAACCACTGAAAATCAGAACATGATTGAAAATAGCCCCTGATTCCATGGAGTGAGTCTAGTGATCTTTAGAGTTCCCAGGAATAGATGCAGTGATCCATGGCCCTTCTCTCAGTAAAGGTACCCTGTTTCTGCTTCTCTGTGCTGCATCACTCTAGCTGAGTATTTCATGTGTGAAAGATGTGGTTTTTGTAGTGTGATTTGCTGTGCTTGCTCATGGAAGAGCTAAGAGTGCAAATCCAGGCTCTAATATAAGGGAACCATTTCCAGTGGAAGGGATGGGCCTCCAGATGGGATGTCAGAAACTGCATGGAAGATTAAAGAGGATTTCTTCTCTTTGGGATCTAGACCAGTGCTCACAACACAAGTATGATGCAAAGTAAAAATGTGAGTCTCATGTGAAGGTTAAAATATTCTAGGAGTGGCTCAAGGAATACTAAGAAGAAACAGATGAAATTACTCTTAGCTATATACTTATTTAAGCTACTATTTTCACAGTGAAAAAATTCCAACATGTGATCAAAATAAAAATTAACTAGAAGGTATTTTACACTTTCATACTATGCTAGGCAGAATTGCTCCCAAAAATGTCCATATGTTAATCCCTGGAACTTGTAATTTTGTTGCCTTACACAGTTAATCAGAATTTCAGATGTCATTGAGGTTACAGACTTCACAATTAAATCATATTAGTTCTTGTTTTAACTAGTTAAGTACTATTTTTGTATAACTCAATTCAGATAGTTAAAATAAAAAGTTATATATCTTAGAGAAAGCCAGTGCTTTTATCTGAAAGAAAAAAAAAACTTTTACACAAATAGGAATTACTTCATAATCATTACTTTATAGATACATTCATGCAGTTTAAGCATTGTTTAAATTCTGATGTTCAAACATAAGTATGTGCACAATTGTTAACTGTTAAACATACATTAAAAAGTATTCATCATAATTTTCTATATTCCTTAATTTTATCTCAATGACGTTGTAGTATGTTACATGGTTTAAAGTAAGCCTATAGCATACCACTGAACACCATCCTGTATCATATATATGTATATATATAATATAAAACTTATTTTCCATGTAACTATTTCTTCACTTCTACTGCTTAATGTTATTGGTACCTGCCAGAGATATTACTCTCCAGGGTCTTATGTTCTAAAAAGAAGGAAATAAAAATATAACACATATACTATAGTGTGGGTCTGTGGGTGTCTTTGTGCATGGCCCTTCTGATGGAAAACAATGACTCTATCTCAAGGCTGGAGTCCTTGTGCTTGGCATCCTTCACCAGGGATGTCATCTTCTGTTCATCTCTCATGTCTCTGTCAACACGAACTTGTAGAGTCTTTAGGACTGATCTGTCTGTTATCCTATGGGCCGCTTTTTCCCACACACTGAACTTGTGGAACATTCAAGGTCCTGTCTGAGGTACTCTTATTTGCATTCCAGCACCTCAGTGACTGGTGTAGAACTCTATTCTTCCCGTCTTACCACCTTAACCTTCACATATGTCACAAACCGCATCTTTCTGTGGAGATAGTTTTCCTTATTGCTCTATTGCATAAATCTGAGGTTACAGAGAAACGATGCATAACAGTTTGCCTGTTCTTTCCCTCTGCATCCTTTTTCTTATCCAGAAAATACTGGAGACATTCACGGGGGAACCCAAGAAGCCACCTCTTCTAACTTCTATAACTGCCCTTTTCATCTTTGTCATAAAACTCCATTTTGTTTTGCACCAGAGAACTTTTTATAAGCATAAGAAATGTATTCAAATTTCTCTCCGTCAATTATAGATTCCTATGAGGGTTAAACTTCGAAGCCAGTTTCCTCTAAGCCTTTTAAAATTCTTCCTGAGTAGTGTAAGGTTTGGCCTCCAATACATAATCATGGCTTATTTTACCATTTTGTACAGTTGGTGAGTGATGACTGCTTTGGGATAATAGAAAGGAGCTTCAGCATCTAGGAGTTTTCTGCCTCTCCGTGAGCATTCCCAAAAGTTTCCTTGCATGACATCTTTCCTCCCAAGTATTGGGGATTGAACACATGTACACAAACCAAGCAAGTGCTCTACCATAGATATGTGGCCTCAGCTTTCCCAAGAGTTATTTCTTTATTTGTATTTGATACAGGATCTCATGCAGTCCTGTCTGACCTCAGATTTACAGAGATCTAAGCGCTTCTGTCTCTCAAATATTGGGATTTTAGGTATGTGCTGCTAACATCCAACACTAAACCACATGGACTCTCACATGAATTCCTGACATGAGCGGATTTTCTCAGAGTAGAAACAGAAGATATGTGACAGAAGGAACAATCAGGCAGCTCATAGCAAGCAAGAAAAGACCCAATATGTCTTTTCTGTTTTGAAGATGAAAGTGACAATATAGAAGAAATATGGACTACCTTGGGAGCTAAGAGGCTTCTGGCTAAGACTGAGAAAGAAAATGACTCCTGCATTACAACCCAAGTAGCTGAATTCAGTAACCTGAATAAACTTAGAGGCGAGTCTATGTCTAGAGCCTTCAGAAAGGATGAAGTTATGGATACTTTCATATTGGCTTCAGAGACTTTAAGCAGAGGACTCAGCTCAGCCAGGATATACTAATATTTCTGCCTTATAGAACTATGAAATAATAGATGAATAGTTTTACTTTACTAAACATGTGGTAGATATTTATAGTAGCAATGGAAAACTTACACATGTATCAAGACTTGAAATATGGCATATATTTCACATGTGCAGCACATTTTAATTTGGACCAGCCACATTTCAAACAGCCACATCTACCCAGTATATATAGGACCAGATAGTGTAAATCTAGACAAAATGTCACTATGTCTGAAAAGTGTCAGGTTTTGGTTGGATATAGCATCATACGGAGAGAAAAGACAATCAAGCAAGAGAGGAAGTTGGCAAGTTTTTCCTGATTCCCCATCATCTCCCATGTGACTAGATTATCATTCCTCATACAGAAAACAGGTGAAATGTCACAAGCCATGGTCTTGAATTCATTGGTTTCTGATATTGTGGATTTTATTAATTTCAGGCTATTAAAAGTCTTTTACAATATTCCTTTTGGTATTAGTTAAATTTTGGACAATTAAGAGAAGTGTTATCTCCCTTTAAATTATATATATATATTTAAAATATTTTATTTATTATTTTTATGTGTACGTGTGTATGCCTGCATGTAGGTAAGTACACCCATGCAGTGCAATGCCATGGAGGACAGAAGAAGCTGTTGAATCCCCTGGAACTGGAGTTACAGATAGTTAGTAGCTGCCATGTGTGTGCTGGGATTCAAACCTGGGTCTTCTGCAAGAACAGCCAGTGTTCTTAACTGCTGAGCCATCTATCCACTCCCATTCCTTTAAATTATATTTAAGATGGAGCACCATTATTTAATCCCAACACTGTGGGGTGGGTATGGTGGGCAAATATAAGCACGAAGAGCTCTGAATGATTAGTCAGATTGAGTCAGCATTACCAAGAAGTCTGTAACTCTTTCCCAGAGAATTTGTTTTTCAATCCCAACTGACTGAGGCATATGTTTTATTTTTATTAAGGGTGCATGTTAGATGTGAGGTTGAATAGACTATGACATCTGTTGCCCCATGGATATCCAGGGTTGAATTCTGATATGGCAGGCTAGGCTGGTGTTTCCCTTCTCCCCCCTTTTCTTCCCTAAACCAGCCCATGTGTGACACTCTGGCAGTTGCTCAGTTGGTAGAAGAAGACTACCATCTAAATAGAAGAGGAATGTTCTCTGGCCAAGGGTGTAGGAACAGCTGTGCTACTTAGCTCGACCCTTGGAACAGGCTAGAGACAAGCAGATTTTTTTTTATTTGTTTATTTGTTCATTTTGTTTGCTTTCAATCAAAATACTTATTAGTCAATTTGCTAATATACATTATAGGAAATATAACATGTTAGACTTTAGAAAAACTATAATAACAATGTACTGTTATTATAAAGAAAAGGCAGCATGGATCAATGAATAAAACTGGGTATGAACCATGATTTTTTCCTTATGTATTAAATTTTTGTAAATTTCATACACTATAATTTGATGGTATTTGATCCCCTCCTCTATCTGCACCTCCCCTTATTGCCCCTCACCCAATTTAATATACTCTAATATACATACACATATGTATGGATTATAGAGCCTAATTTGTGTCTCCAAATGTCCTTCAGTGTGGATCCATCCACAGGAGCCTGGTTAACCTATCAATAGTCCCATGCTTTAAAGAGAGTGTCTCTTCCCAACCTAGCAGCCATCTGTTGCCACAATTTTGTTAGGTAGGGTTAGTACTTCTTACCCACTTCCTCATGTCTATGCTGGAATCTTTCTCTAGCGTTAGCTTGCATGGAACTTGCTCATACTGTCACTGTTGCTGTGAGTACATATGAGTCTGGAACATTCTATTTTATTTTGTGGTCATCCATCACTTCTGACTCTTAGAATCTTTCCATCCCCTCTTCCACAATGATCTCTGACCCTTGGGAGGTACACATTTGAAATAGATGTCTGATTCAGGGATAAGCACTGTGCAGTCTCTTGTTCTCTGCACATTGGCCAGTTGCGGGTTTCTGTGTTAATCGCCATCTGATGCATAAGGAAACTTCTCTGGTAGGAGTTGTGAGATGTGGAGAACTATAATAACAACTGACCTAGAAAGATATGCTCACCGGTGTGAGAATGGCATAAATATTATGGGAGTAAGCAACCACTCTTCAATTGGATTTAAGGTCCACTTTCTAGGATGGAGCCACTATCTGACATTGATATCAAGCACACAAACCTGAGGCTAAACAAGTCACAGACCATAAGGAGAACCTAATACTAGTTTTCTTCTAAATAGTTATCACATTAAACTGGCTCATAATGATTTATTGTTATACCCATAGAGTAGAGCATATACTTTATAATTCTAATGAGTACATGTTTAGCCACCTCACAGCATCTTTACCACCTTCCCTAGTAAAGAAGAGCATACTTTTACAAATCTAGATAATGAGCTGGGCGTGGTGGTGCACGCCTTTAATCCCAGCACTTGGGAGGCAGAGGCAGGTGGATCTTTTTGAGTTCAAGGCCAGCCTGGTCTACGTAGTGAATTCTAGGACAGCTGGGGCTACAGAGAGACCTTGTCTCAAAAAGACAAAAAAAAAAAATCTAGATAATACTTTAGCCTTTGTAATCTGGAATGACATTAGGACAATTTTTTCCAGAGAGCTAGAAAATAAGACCGAGTTCAAATATTCAAATATGAAACCTAAAACAGGAAGAAGTAGAGGGATGACTTCCTAAGCTGTGGGGGAAGAGTGATAGAAAGAAAGTAGACTTCACATTGATCAGTTAATGAAAACTTCCCTTTTTAGAGTTAAACTTTTTGTAATTGCTACATAACATAAACTTGTACATATTGTAATGTTTCTGTTGATGCATGTATTGTGTATTATTCAAGTCAGTTTAAACATGCATACCACAAATATTTGTCATTTTTTGTTTGAATTGTTTTTACATTTTTTTTCTTTCTTTATTTTGTTGGGGAGGGGTATGCATGCCACAACACACATGTAGAGGTCAGAGGACAACTTACACAAATTGTTTCTCTTCTTCCACCAGAGATGTAATTCAGGTCTGAGACTTGGTGACAAGCACTTCTGCCTACCGAACCATGTCTCCATCCTTGTTATTTCTTTTTGCTTAAAAAAAAAAAAAATTAGGTTCAGAATCATCTTGTCTAGCTTTTTGAAACACATAGTTTACTTAGACAAATCTACAGATAGATTTTAAATACTATTAAAATCTGTATTTAGAATAGGAGGGTTGGCAAGTTCCATTTCTGTTCATCCAATGGTAAATCCAGTCACAGGTGGCTTTGAAATACTAGAAATGTGCCTAACCCCACTGATATTTCTGTAACTGTAAATTGCATATAGAATTTCCAAAGAACTATGAAATATTTCATTACTCTTTTATATTAAGCATCCTCAAAAAGGAAAAAAAGGAAAAAAAAAGAATATTTTGGATATGTTGAGCTAAACGAATTATATGACTAAGTTGTTTTACCTTTAAAAAGTCATTTATAACGTGGCTATGGGAAGAGATTAAATTAGATATATAATTCATGCTGAATTTTTTTTGGATGTCACTGCTCTAAGCCAAGTGCTTTTCCTACTTTAAAGTAAATAGGAATCATCTGGAAATCTTATTAAGTCAAAAATTCAGCCACCCCTAGGCCAGCTTCTCTTGCTGGCCATGATGTTACTTTGACTATGAAGGTTTATCATCTTACCTGCAATAAAGAAGTATTTATTAGGAACTTTTAAAATCACCTGACTGCTGCACCATAAATGAATTAAATAAGAATCTGGAAGCTATAAGTTGAGTATTGATATTTGTCATAACTCTCTAGGTAGATTTAATATATAGCATATGTTCTAGTTACTTTTTATTTCTGTGATAAAACCACTGACCAGAACCAACTTGAGGAGGAAAGGGTTTATTTGGCTCACAGGTCACAGTCCATCATCAAGGAAAGCCAAAGCAGGAACTCAGGTCAGGAACCTGGAGCACAAACCTTCGAGGGGTTCTGCTTACTGACTTGTTTCCCTGGCCCATGCTCAGCCTGCTTTCTTATACAACACAGGACCACCTACCCAGGGGGTGGAATCGCTCACAGTGGGCTGGGCCCTCCCACATCACTCAACAATCAAGAAAGTGCCCTACAGACATGGCCACAGGCCAATCCAATGGAGGAAATTCCTCAACTGAGGGCCCTTCTACCTAGGTGTATCAAGTAGACAACTGAAGCAATGCAGCACAGCATATATGAGAATTACTGCTTTAAAATTTCTTGAGGGGCTGGAGAGATAGCTCAGCCGTTAAGAGCACTGACTGCTCTTGCAGAGGACCTGGGTTCGAGTCCCAGCACCCATATGGCGGCTACAAACCATCCTTAACTCCAGTTCCAGGGAAGTCCGAAGCCCTCTCTGGCCTCTGTGGCACTGCACAACATGGGTGCACTCACATACATTCAGGCAATACACTCATACACATAAAATTAAAATGATAAGTAAAATATAAAAAAATTCTTGAAAAGAGGTGAACTATTTTATTATTTATTCTATAGAAGGTGAAGAAGTTATGTATCAGGAATGATCAATTTGTCACTAATGAATCATCCCTTGTTTGTTAAAGGAATTACAAATCTTTGTAAACCGATTAGATTTATGTCATTGTGACTTCTAGGAGCTTAGCGACCAGGGACAGGGATATGTCACTACTGAAATATCTGCAAAACAGCATGAGGTAGGTTCAGCATGAGCTGTAGTTACTAAAGTTTACAGGATTCTAGAAGTAGAGGAGTTAATGCTGAGCGGGACAGTCACTAAGTCTTTCTGGAAGACTTCTATGTCTCTGCTCTGTAAAACATAAAGAAGTTTGCCTAGTGTCATCTTAGAGGTCTACACAGAGAACATAGGAGCATCAGCAAGCAGAACTGCAAGGGAGGAGTCATGGATAGACTCTTCTTAGTTCCCCATACTATGGGATGAAAAGGGTTGTTCCAAGGGTCATTGTATTAAGTATTAATGGGTGTTGAGCTCAAAACAAGTCCAGATTAGAAGATTTAAATGAGAATTTCCATTGAGGGTCTCAGCTGTGGGGAGGCACTAATTTGCATTACAACTCTGAATTATTTGACTATTGAAATTTCTTAAATAGTGACATACTGAAGTAGTGATATGCTTTAAACATTTTGGAAAATAATGGGCAATAAATCTTTGGCATAAGAAAAACAGAAACAGACTTAGAGAAGTGTCCAGGAGCAGAATAATTGTCCAGAATCCAGACTAAGAAAGTTATTTCTTTTTGCTCCATTGTAATAGGACATGGGTTTAATAGCATGAGATTAATAATATTGGATTTTATTTTTTGCCCAAATTCTCAATGCCCTAAATACCTAGTGCTTGTCACATGAAGTCATGCTGTAAATATTTAGGTGAATAAATAAAATCATAGTTATAAAAGCCCTTTAATTGGTCTGTCTGGAAGTCCAGATAAGCTCTAGTGGTATATCCTCAGAGTAATTATGGTGTGGGCTAGAGGAGACGCACCTGTGAAGAAATCTCAAGGGACTCCTCAAGGGCCTCCCGCAGAGTAAATCTCCCTTATCAGTTGTTTTTTGATGTTTCTTTGGTGACAAAACAAAGATGATCATACAATCTACCATCTGAACTAGGGTGCTTGAGAGAGAATAAAGGGAAGCTACTGGGGCTAGAGAGATGGCTCAGTGGTTAAGAGCACTGACTGCAGAGGGCCCGGGTTCGATTCCCAGAACGCGATGGCTCAGTGGTTAAGAGCACTGACTGCTTTTGCAGAGGGCCCGGGTTCGATTCCCAGAACCCACACAGTGGCTACGAACCATCCTTAACTCCAGTTCCAGGGGAATCTGAAGCCCTCTTCTGACCTCCGCAGCATTGCATGACATGGGTGCACTCACATACATGCAGGCAATACACTCATACACATAAAATAAAAATAATAAGATATAAAATATAAAAAATGATGTCAGGACAACCTTCTTGGAGTTTCAGGCAAACTGGGATGAATCGCCATCTTCAGAAAAACTCCTAGTGTTAGCTATGCATTTGAGTGAGAGGAATATAGAAATGATTGTCCAGCATCTCTTAAGTTTATGGGAGACCATGGAAATAAAGTGGTACCAGATCTCTCCAAAAATGTATAGGGGTTGAGGGTGTTTTATATCTCTACCAAATTGAGTTCTTAACTATCAAGGAAGATGGGAAAAGGTGACTGTTGAAGGCTGCATGCGGAATGTGTCCTTAATAGACTCCTTTCCTTTTTCTGCTGATTAGAATGTGGCTATTCTAGTTAGTGCTTCGGCAACCATCTTGGGTTAAGAAGCAACATGCTTAGGATAGTGGGGCAGCGAGACAAAGGAAGATCTGACTCTCCAGTAATCACAGAATGACCCATGAGTTTTGTCCTTATCCTTGATTTCTTGAGTGAGGAACAAGTAAATATTGACCTTGATTAATAATCCTGGGTTATTTTGTATTTTTCTATTATGTTTGGTTAAACATATTTCTAGTAGATCCCATACCTACACTGTCCCCAAACCGTCATGTGAAAATAAAACCCTATTGTTGAAGATACTGTACAATTTGGCTGTAGGGCATGGAGAAAACAATCTCAAACCAACTAGGAAACTTCTTCCCATTAGCCAGCTTTCATAATGCCAGAAGGTGCTATGTCAGCTCCTAGGGGAGCAAACATATCAGTGTTCTTACCCAGCACTGCACCTTGCATGCTGCAGTACACACCTTAAGATATGCCCATTGGTACAACAGTGGCATGGGGTAACTGTGTTCTGATTGGATTTGAGGCCTGCTCCATAAAGGGGATTTCGTGCCTGGTACTGTAATCATTATCAAAAGCCTGTGAATGGGGAAGTCATAGGTTCTAGGGTAGAATGTGTTATTATCTTGCTAAATGGTTATTCTGTCAAAGTGCCTTCTAAATATTTGTTTGTACACATAGACTTAGCCTAAAAAGCTTCTTCTTGCAGTCAGCAGCAGTCAACCGAGAGAGGCCTAACTGCTCAAAATGATGAGAGTAAGAGAGCACTCAGTCCTAAACAAAATATCTATATCAGACTCAGGAACATATTTGGAGGAGGAGGCAGAAAGGATGAAGAACCAGAAGATGTAGAGGAGTGCTGTGAAAAGCTGCTTCCTGGACATGGCATGGTCGTTGTATTCAGTAACTCACACCAGCTGTCATTACCTGAGCAAGGCCTGCACAAGATCAAGTCAACCAAAATTCTTTCATAAAGGCGCAGATGATCTTCAGTCCCCTGCCCTTCCTGAAGACCTATTGGAAATTGGCAGTTGATAGCTGCTTGGGGAGGGAAAAATCTTTCTTTTTTTGAGGATGTGGCTACTGGCAGGATTCCCATGCTCCAGTGGATATGGGAAGCACTAACTGGACTTAGTGAATTATTAAAATAAGGAAATGCAGCTGGGGGGGGATGTGCTGAGGGACATATGGGAGAAGTATAGGGGGAAAATGGGGCAAATATGATCATATTTAATTATATAATGTATGAAAATCTTGTGAATAAAGAAAAATAAAAAATAAAATGTCATACAATTTCCAAAACTATTGGTAGAGCCACATATATTAACCATATATATAATTTAAACTTTTAATATTTTATTATTTTTATTTTATGTGTATGAGTGTTATGCCTGCATTAGGTGAGTGCACCTGTGTCATGTGGTGGAAGCCAGAAGAGCCATCTCTCCAGCCCCCATAATTTAAACTTTTAATATTTTATTATTTTTATTTTATGTGTATGAGTGTTATGCCTGCATTAGGTGAGTGCACCTGTGTCATGTGGTGGAAGCCAGAAGAGCCATCTCTCCAGCCCCCATAATTTAAACTTTTATAGTAGCCGTTTCAGAAGTAAATACAGATGAAACTACTAATACATTTTATCTGACCAAAGTTATCATTTCAACGCGTGATCAAAATGAACAGAAAGAATGTGTTTGCTTGTATGCTTTGCTTCATACTGTCTTCACAATCCCACTGGTGCATTGCACGTCCAGAACTCCTTTCTCCATTTGGACTAACCATGTTTCACACTTACGGCCGTATGTGGGTAGTGGTATCATGTGTGGTAACAAACTGACTCCTCTCACCCTCAGTATGGTCTCTCTCCTTTTCCTCGTGCTTTCCCTCCATAAAAAAACACAGGAAAGACTCTGTATCTTATGCAGAATGGCAAAGAAACAACAATAAAACTCATTTTTACTTTCTAGAAACTTTTCATTGATTTCATTTATTTCTCAGTTCTATTGATTAAATTTGGAGTAAGGGAACTCTAGCCATGCACACATGACAGGACAAGGCTCTCTGGTATGCCTTTTAATAAATTGGGTATTTGCATGATGCTAAACAGTCAGCAGTCATATCTTTAGGGTAATCTTCTGACATTGTATCCCTAGACATTAGGTGCTTTAATATAGTATCAATGACATCAACTGCCATAAAGGACTGACTGTATATAATCCTCCCTCCCTTCCTTCCTTCCTTCCTTCCTTCCTTCCTTCCTTCCTTCCTTCCTTCCTCCCTCTTTCAGATGATTTAAGAAAATAATTTCTTGCAGAATCTAACTTTCCTCTCCAGTGCTGTCAGCCTCTCTTGCTTTGATATGTCTTTATGAAGACTAAGAGAAGTGAGGGAACTGCTGGCCATTTGAGAGTTGTGAAGCTGGGGCACCTCCTTTCTTCCTTCCTTCCTTCCTTCCTTCCTTCCTTCCTTCCTTCCTCCCTCTTTCAGATGATTTAAGAAAATAATTTCTTGCAGAATCTAACTTTCCTCTCCAGTGCTGTCAGCCTCTCTTGCTTTGATATGTCTTTATGAAGACTAAGAGAAGTGAGGGAACTGCTGGCCATTTGAGAGTTGTGAAGCTGGGGCACCTCCTTTCTGCAGAGGATTATGAGTTCCCACATTGACTGTCATGTGTAGGATGATGGAGAAACTTCTATCAGGTAGACACCACAGAACACAGCATGATCTCAGTTCCCACAATCCAGATCCAAGCAGCAAGAGTGATGTCAGTTTCAAAAGGAAGAACAATGTATATCCTGTTTAAGTGGAATAAACCATGAGATTTGAGCCTTTTGACTGAAGTTAAGAGGAGCCAAAGGCATGAAGGTTATAACAGATGAGTTCTGATCGATTAATTCCTCAACAGGAGGGAAGAAATCTTCTGGATTAAAAGTGATGCACATAAATGTCAGTCTTTTCTTGTAGAAGCCAAGAATCTCAGATGACATGACAGGGCTCCAGCAAGGTAAGAGAGAAAGCAGGCAAAGGAGATGATACATGAAACAGAAGTGAAAGCGACTATGGGATTCACTAGCTCGTGTAGACGTACAGACAGAGCAAATGAACAAGGAGAAACAGAGCTTGTGTCAGTTGTCCAGAAGACCTTTGGGTAGTCATAATTCAGTCTTCTTCTGCTTAATATTCCTGTCACCAAGGTTCTGCTTTGCTCATTTACTTACTTGCAGTTGTCTGCTCTTCACCAGTGTTTGCTGTCTTTGGCTTGTATGTTCTTAGTGACTTGGACAAAGCCAATGGGTGTTAACGTCTGTGCTGCCAAATCCCAAACCTCAGCCTCAGAGCATGGTCTGAGAAAACGAAAGTCAGGAAGAAGGAAAAACAAAAGGCCATTCTTTTTTTTTTAATTTTTCATTGAATTTTTGTGTGTTTCATACAGAAAATCATCTTTCCCCCTTCCACTTTGGTGCCCTCTCATAGCCCCCCTCCCCACTGGAGTTCATACAGTCTGGCATTTGTGTTAAGGCCTATCATGCAAAGTTAGTGTCTCCAGATGTCCCTCAGTGCAAGGTCATCCACTGGGGTCTAGTCATCCCATCTAGAGTCCCTCCCTTTAAGAAGACCAGCTCTTCCTCACCCAGCAGTAATCAGCTGCCAATAATCTTTGATTATGATTGGGGGCCTGCTGCTCATTTCCACAGCTCTGTGCTGGATTTTTGTCTCCTTGAGTTTGCATTTGTCTTGTGTATGCTGACACCATTGCTGTAAGTTCACATGAGAAGAGTCCCAGGAGCCTGTAAGACTATTTCCATATGGTCATGCACCTCCTCTTTGGCTCTTACAATTTTCCTGCCCCCTCTTCAGAAATGGTCCCTGAGCCCTGGGTGGGTAGATTTTGATATAGAAGTCAAGTCCAAGGACCTACACACTGCAGATACTTATTCTCTGTGTTTTGGACACTTGTGACCTTTTGTGTTGGTGGCCCTCTACTGCATGCAGGAGCTTCTTTGATAAGTGTTGATGGATGAATTTGCATCCTAGATGTGCCACTTAGGCTTGGGCAATTCACAGACAGTCTTCGTGTGTGACCAATTGTGGAACTTTATATTTATCCCTGTCTCTTTAAAAAGAATCTTCTTTGATGGATGATGACTGGGATACTTGTCTATAAATTTAAGGATCCATATTTTGCACATAGTAAGAGATTATGTTTGTCATGTCTAGAGATGTGACAGCCTTGGAGTTTCTCCAAGTTTTATGACCTCTTCAGCTATGTGTATTTGGCTAGGCTTATAGTACCTCCCCTTCCTCCCACTGAGTGGGCTTTAAGTCCAATTAGGTAGCGGTTGATTACCCCCAAGATAAAAGTGCCATTGTCGTTTGCTGTGCTGGTCATTGCTGTGGTTTTTAGGCCTTGAAGGTGGGGTTGGACCATCAATTGATGTTCTCCTTTAGCAGTCTGCATAGTGCTCTCCAAAGCTCTCATGAGAACTAGCCTTCAGGGGAGGTGGCTTCCAGGTCAGTTCCAGCTCCGTTGCTCCAAATCCTGTGTCCAAAGTATGTCCCGTCTTCAGCAACAGGGTCTTGCCATCACATTCTGGGAGGCAATCAAGGACTGTGGCAATAGCCTGTGTAATTTTGGGAGTCTCTTGGATTACTGTGGTCAACAACTCAAAGGAAGGTTTCTCCTGTCTGGCACTGTTTCTTGTTATGTAGTCTTTCGCTATACTCATGGACTCATGTAGAGATATCGTATGTGTAATTTTTCAGTAGTTTTTGGACTAATACAATTCCCTCTGGTTTTTTATTCTAGCTAGGCACTATTTATCTCTCCTCTTTCTCTCCCTGTCTTTTCCTCCTTCCCTGCCCTCCCCATTTAAAGTGTCCCCATTTTCCCCATTTCTCCCCTGATAATTCCTATATGCTATGATCCCACCTCTTTTGAGCTTCTTCTTCGTCTCTTTTATTCCCATAGTTCTTTGTATAGCCCTCCTTCTCTCCCCCCACTTTAACTACCCCCCTTTTTACACATTTGTCCCTTAGTAACACCCTTATCCTACTATTCTTCTCTCTCAGGTTCCTTCTTTTCCTTTAAGAAAAGCAAAAGGCCATTCTAAATACTCCAGTGTTGAGAAGTCATTTACACAGCTTGATTCACATTATAGTTATATGGTCATGCTAAAGATGGAGGCGGAGCCAAAGAGCACACCTGATAATCCAGGAACATGAAGTCAGGACTGAAACGCAGCCTTCATGCAGGTGACTCACTGTGAGTATCCCAAGTCTCAGAGGAGTGGCATCATGCATGTTCTCTTCTAGTCATACCAGACATTACTACTCCCTGTGTGCCCTCATTCCTACAGAATCCTGTCTGTTTCCTCAGCTCAGCACTTAACAGGCAACTGATACTGAGCTGACAGGGTCAGCATGGAGCCTTAGAAACCATTTGCCCTCCATTCTTGCATTAACTGCAAATGTTTTATTCTTTCTTTTAAACAAGTCTAACAAGCGTGGATTAGGATGTTCTAATTCCATTTCTAGGACAGAAAAAAACAGTTGGAGAGAGAGCAGGTAACTGAGCAAGGTGGACTGTAAAGCCTATTAACATCATCTCTAACCAGAAGTCAGTCGGCCCACTCACTGTCAGTGTAATCTTATGTGGTATGTTCGGTGACAGGGAGAAGGGATGCTAGCATAAGACAGGTCCATGTTCAAGTTAAGGGTTTTCTGTTTGCTGCTGTATGCCTTGGGCAGTGATCTGTATCATTGGGGGCCCAGTATTCTTATTTCTAAAACTGAGACAGCAACATTGCCTTCCTCATCCAGTTGTAGAGTTTAAATGTATGCAAAGTAAGTACTTTTTCCTTCCCTTTCCCCAGACATAACTAAGTTCTCAGATTATCTCTGACTTTTATAACTTCAGGCTGTGCTTATAAAGCTCTTTTATAATATGGGGACTAGGGGCTGGAGAGATGTCTCAGCAGTTAACAGCACTGGCTGCTTTTGCAGAGGACCCGGATTTGATTCCCAGTACCCACATGGTGGCTAACAAGCATCCGTAACTCCAGTTCCAGGAGATCCAACACACTCTTCTGACCTCCGTAGGCATTGCACAACACTGCTGCACTTACATGCATTCAGGCAATACAGTCATACACGTAAAATAAAAATAAATAAAATATTAGAAATGATAATATGGGGACCGAGAGCTTAGCCATCCAGGCCATGAGATAAAGGCCATCAAGGAAGTTTGAATTATTTGGGGAGATAGACTGCAAAACATAGGTCCAGTGGTAGGTTAATGAGCAAGGAAGAATTGGGCGTGAACAACTGAGGTAGTTCTAGTGGCAGCATGGGGTGGGCATTCAGCACTTATGGAAGAGGCATCCTATATTTCCAGCAATGATGAGACTGAATCATCAAGAAGCTTAACTATGTTTAATAAACCATCTTTAAATAGGCAGGATATGAGTAATTTTTGTTTTGAGAATACTCCATTTAAAATGATGAAAGCTAAAGAAATTAATTTCCATGGTTCGGTTTGGTGGAAAATTCATTAATTTCTAGTGGAACACTTTATTCTCTGATGTATCAGATAAATGAGGCATTGCTAAAGTGGCAGATGAGAAATAAAAAAAAAGAGGGAGTGAGAAACAACGAACTGAGAAAGGAACGGAAATATGGTGCTACCAGACTGCATCATGATAATCAGTCACAGGTGTAGAGCCCTCCGTGCTGTGTGATTTAATCTTCACAGCGACCTCCCCCAGCTGGTGAAGCAGGTATTGTTCTCTTTATGTCTGATGGTGCAGCTGAAAACACAAGAGGATGTTATGTGTCCAAAGTTACACAGTTCCTAAGTTACACAGCCAGATATGGAATGCAAGTTCTTTGGCACACAGATTACTGTGGTCAACACACACACACACACACACGCACACACACACACACACACGCACACACAAAGAAAGAAAAGAAAAGAAAAGATAAAAGAAATTTGCTCCCATACACATATGTAGTTTCAAAGAATTTTATCTAATGACACAAACTATTAAGAGCTGGAAGTAAACATCTACAGAGCAATGTGAACGCACATGATCTGAATATGGGATTTGCAGTGCAAAGCAGGCCTGCTTCACCGTCCCTTCACCTCCTCTTCCTTCTTCCTCTTTTTCCTGCTCTCCCTTCTCCTCTAAACAGATTAAGGCAAGTAGGACATAGCATAAAGGATGACAAGGGGAGAGAGAGAGAGAGAGAGAGAGAGAGAGAGAAGAGAATATAAGAGAATAGGAGACAGATATGTAGGGAAATTTTCAGGAAGGTGTAATATGCCTTTGCTAGAGTCAAAATTTAGAGGTAAGAACAGTACAGGAACAGAGGGTTGGCTTAGTGGGTAAGAACACTTGCTGCAAGCATGAGGATATAAGTTTAAATCCTCAACACCCATGTAAAATGCTGTGCATGGCTGTGCATGTTTGTAATTCCAGCATTGGAAGTAGAAAACAGGTGGATCCTGCCTAGCCAAAACCCACAAACTCTGGTCAATAACAGACCCTATCTTAAAGGAATAACCTAGAAAGCAATAGAGGAAAGTACCCAAGATCTTCTGGTCTCTGCATGCACAGGCACACACATGCACCTGCATCCAAATACCTACATGAATGCAATACACACACGCACACACAAACACACATACATACATACCACCACCACCATCCCCCAAACAAAAACCAAACCACTAAGAGATCATAATGAAAATTGTTTTGAGATTTGTTCTGAAGACAATTGGGGTCTAGCAAAGAGTAAATGTGTCAAGTGGTTTAGATATTGTCTTCATCACCAGCCAGTGAACAGGCTGTTGAGATGGACTGATCAGTCTTCCTTGGATCCTGAGCTAACGTCTCAGCTATAAACCCATGATCAGCTGCTATTGCTGAATGACATCAATTGGCCAACATACATGTTGCTCACCAGGTCACTGTAAATGGCTCCCAGAGCCTGATGCTGGAGGGATCTGAAAAGACATCTGAGGCTGACCTTGTTCCCTCAGTGCTGCTCCAGAAGTGGAGCTCATCTGCAGAATGTGGGCTCTGCTCCAACCAGTGTCCTCCTTCATCGTGTGACCTGCAGGCACTCAACCAGCTGGAGCGGCCACTTCTCATGTGCTTGGGCATAATCATAGTGCACATCTCGAAGGTTATTCTAAGCCACTTCATGGAGAGAATGGCTCATAATAAGTTCTCAAAAACTATTAGTTCTTAAAAATGTGTTTTCTTCTTTCCTCTAAAAAATTAACATTATTTCTCCCATGTCAAGTTTTAGTGAGTTCTCTGACCTACATTATCAATTTTTGAACTATGAAAAATAAGCCTCAATCAAACCTAGCTATTAATTATTTCATATTATTCAACATAAAAATTTCCCTCTTAAAGATGTGACAAAAATCTGGTGGTGTCTGTAATACCTGTCTTAAAAGTTTTATGTGGCTCTTGAGCTAATGCAACATTCTTCTGTCATTAGAGAAAGATTGCTCCATGAATCTAAGGCTGTAAATCTGGAACATTTATGTTTTTATTTCTCTGAATGCTCTCCACAAAATTATAAAGAATATAATTTTGAAAGTTGGTGTTGATTATTATGTTTATATCTGGTCCCATAAATGTGAAAATTTTAAATCTCAGTCATTTACAGTGATGGAAGGATAACAGTAAGAAATCTGTCCCCAAAATATGTGAGAAGAATGGAATTTCAGTAATCTCGAAGTTACTATTTTAATCTAAGATAGAAATGAGAGAGAGGCATCATCAAGCAATAAAGTTCAGAAAGCACATTTCACAAAATATTCTGATTGTTTTACACAATCATTTATATAAGCTACTTGGTAATATAACAAATGTAATTACTAGAATCAGAAAAAAATGACCCTTTAAAATTATTTATTTAATAACCACATGATTAGAAGAAGCATTTCATTACAGAGTTAACATATTCAATAACAATTTCCAGAGCAAAGATGTATCTCTTTAAAAATTGGCTGTAAATTTTTAGGTTCACAGTTGAATTAATAGTTATACAATATTGAACTCAGTATAAACCCTATGAGACAGAAAATTGAATGAGGTTTTAACTTTTTAAAAAGATCTCATTTTTAAATATACTGCTTCATACAGAGGAACTTATTTTTAATGCTACTAATACTTAGATGTTTGCACATGCGTCTTGTAAGAGTGAAACCACTGAGGACAAGTCAGCCTTCGGGTTGCAACAGCAAGAGGTTTATTTAGTACACAGGTACCTGTGGGCACAAAGTCTCCTCGGAGGACTTGCGCACCTACAGGCTGGGGTTTGGCACTTTTATAGAGCAGAAGCAGGGTACAGAAGCAGAAGCGCGGTTATTGGTTAATTCAAAAACACACAGAGTAATTTCAAAAGCACACAGAAATATGGGGTAAGGGTCGGGGCTAAGGGGAAGTGGGATTGCTAAATGGGAGGTGACCTCAGGGACACAGAGGTTCTTCTCCTGATTTCCTGGTATCGAGCCCCGGGGATTGCCAGATGCAGATGGCTTGACCACTACGTCCTGTTTTTCTGATAAGCTAGTTTCTCAATGCTTGACTTCTTGTCAGGCATTCCTATCAGGTGGCCTCATGGCGCCTAGGTTTTTTCA
>NW_008337640.1:918600-928202 GCF_000622305.1 Nannospalax galili | reverse complement strand
GATCTCTCACTGCCTCTCTATCTTCTGCCTCTCTTTTTTGTCTTTCTTCTTTCTCCTCTGGTGTTTCCCTTTTGTTAAAGATCCTCTCTGCCTCCCTTAAGAGGTCCCTAAGACCTTGCCCCTGTAAATTCTCCATTCTTTGGAGTTTACTCCTAATATCAGGAGCTGATTGCCATATGAAAGACATGGAAACACTTACTTCCTGATCGGGGCTGTCTGGATCAAAGGGAGTGTACCTCCGATATGCCTCTTTAAGTCTTTCTAGAAACACAGTGGGCGGCTTGTCTGCTCCCTGTGTCACTGACCTTACCTTGGCCAAATTGGTGGGGCGTCTCCCTGCCCCTTGGAGGCCCGCTACAAGCACCTGGCGATAAAGACGTAGGTGTTCCCTACCTTCAGCCGTGTTGAAATCCCAAGCAGGTCTGGTGAGGGGAAAGGCAGCCTCGATCTCGTTTGGCAGTTGGGTTGGTCTCCCGTCTGCCCCCGGGACATGCTTTTGGGCTTCCAGAATGACTCTCTGCTTTTCCTCCGTAGTTAGGAGGACCTGCAGGAGCTGTTGGCAATCATCCCACGTGGGTTGGTGGGTAAGGAGGATAGATTCTATCAGGGCTGTTAGGGCCTGCGGGTCTTGGGAAAAGGACGGGTTATGAGTTTTCCAGTTATACAGGTCTGAAGTGGAGAAGGGCCAATACTGTAACTGGTTTCCTTCCCCTCCTGCGAGTCGGAGGGGCAGGATGTGTGAGGAATCTCCTTGTCCTGTCTCTGAGTCACCCCGTGATGGGGGAGGGAGTGACCTCCGGTCCCTCTGCTTGGGCGTCGTCTGGAACAGCCGCAGCAGCCTGCGGAGGAGGGTGGTAGGGAGGGGGATTCTCACTCAGCAGATCAGCGGAACACTCTCATCAGGGGGTAAAACAGGCTTTGGTTTCACCACAACAGGATACAGGGAGACGGTCGAAGGGTCCGGGTTAGGGGCAGAGGGGAGGGGGATTCTTCGTGAAGGACTGAGAAAAGGAGTCACCCACAGTGGTGGGTCAAGGGAGAGATTTTCCCAAGTGACTATATAGGCCACTTCATCCAGGTGTCCCATCGGTCCAGGAGAGAAGATTTTTGCTTTGATCTGTAAAATAACATCAGAATCGAATGTCCCATCGCGGGGCCAACCTAAGTTAAAGGTTGGCCATTCTGAGGAACAAAAAGTAATCCATCTATGCTTCTTGATCTCCACAAACTGGTTGTGGGCACGAGTTTTCACCTCCTTCCAATGATCTAAAGTCAAACTCAAAGGGGTAGTTAATCCTTGTCCCATTTCAAAACTTTGGTTCAAACAACAATCAACAATGAACAACAGACTCTACTGACACACAGACAGACACGCAGTGCGAAGAGGAGAATTTCAGATACCGATGGCAGGGAGGTGCCCCTGCCCAGATTAGACCCACAAAAAACTACAGAGGGGATCTCACTGATCCTGGAGCGTCCTCCAGGTCAGCAGGCAAAGCTCATGGACTCGTCAGTCCAGCACTTGCACTGCCCAGAAGTTCCGACGGGGCCCCACAGACGCTGCGCGAACCACGAGCAAACAAGTACACAGACAACACAGACAACAGTTAGCCGGCCGACTCACCTCCCCGCAAGGCTCGAGTTGCCCCCTTTATCCCAAGCTATAGGGAAAAATGGGAGATACATTCTTCCACCTGGGCATATGAGTGGCCTCAACAAAAGCAGGTTGTTATAAGCCAGAGGAAAATGGATATAAGTTTGTAAGAGTGAAACCACTGAGGACAAGTCAGCCTTCGGGTTGCAACAGCAAGAGGTTTATTTAGTACACAGGTACCTGTGGGCACAAAGTCTCCTCGGAGGACTTGCGCGCCCCCATGCTGGGTTTTGGCACTTTTATAGAGCAGAAGCGGGGTACAGAAGCAGAAGCATGGTTATTGGCCCATTCAAACGAGTATAAAGCATGAGGAAGTTAAGTTGCTAAATTCTGGGTGGGTGACTTATGGTACAGATCTGATTTCCTGGTATTGAGCCCCGGGGATTGCCAGATGCAGATGGCTTGACCACTACGTCCTGTTTTTCTGATAAGCTAGTTTCTCAATGCTTGACCTCTTGTCAGGCATTCCTATCAGGTGGCCTCATGGCGCCTAGGTTTTTCAGTCTCTGATCTCTATGTATCTGATTAGTTGGTTACTTTCTGAGATCCACCTGAGCATGGATATAAAATCATTGGGTAGATTTCAATGGTAATGTGTTTCACCTCCACTAATTAACATGGAACAAATTTTTATACTTCTTCCTCAAATATAACTCATTTTTTTGTTGATTTTTTTGCGTATTTCATACAAAACATCCCAAACAATCTTATTCATCTATATTCCCACATCCTAAATGGCACCCTCCCATAGTCTCCGCCCCCCCTCCACTGGAACCCATATACTTTGTAATCCCTGTTACTGTCAACTGTGTTGTTGGCACCCCCAGCCATGCTCCAGTGCTTGTCCATCCACTGAATCTATTCAGCCCATCTAGAGTTCCTTGTTTTATGAAGATCAGCTCTTCCTCATCTAGTAGCAATCAGTTTCCAATATTCCTTTAGGTAAGATTGGGGTCTGCTGTTCGAAAATGACCCTCTTTATCAAGCTAAACAATAGACCTGAATTTGCCTTCCTAACAATAAGACTGTAAAGAATTATTTGAAGAAAACCTAGCATTTCTTAATTACATGTAGTTTAGTTGCTTAACTTTATATGAGATTAGTGAAGTGTGAGTTGATGAGGTTTTATTGCATAATATAAGTTAAAGCAATATCCTCATAAAATAAACAATCCAATTATCTTTTTTATATCATAGCTTTCAAACACCTAGGGCTTTGGTTGCATTTATGCTTGAATGTAGATAACTACTTCCACAGAAGAAACAATGAAGGAACCATAAAGGTTGAAGGGGCCATAGACATATCTCCTTTAGAAAGTGGGAGCCTCCTAGCAGGGATTATCTTCCTAGGCTCTGGAGTGAGGGTCAACTCTGCATATACACAGACCCTGCTCCCTCTTGCAGACTTTGTGCCAAGTCCTTCTGTGAGACAGAGATGATTTTTCTCATAGTTACTGAAAAATGAACATTCATGACAGAGTCTACTGCACAACAAACCCTTCACTTCCGCTGACCCAGAACTCAAGGAGGTTTTTCTCCCTCTAACCTCACGGCAACAAGTCTATCAAGCACAAACAGATATTAATTCACCTGGACATTTACTAAATTGCTGAACACTTTAAAAATATCTGACCTAAGGGATGGTTTTGTTAAGCTTTTCCTTGCACAAATCCCTCTTGGGATAAAGTATCTGCTGAAGTTCAGTGACTGTATCGTTATCGTTTTTGATGTCTTTCTGGAACTTTTCAGATCACTCACGTCTTTTGTTGCTCTTGAAGTTTTCTGGCATTTGAAGTATTATTGGAAAGTATTTCCAGTGCTGTGTACTCACCTGTCCTAAGCTACTCATAGGTAGCCAGAATCCACTTATTTAAGTCATAAAGCCTCACTTTCTTGTTATTTTTCCCCAGCATTCCACATGTTCTATATCACAGAAAACACATACACTGCCTCTAAGCATGCCTCTGCCTTTTCTATGAGCACAAGCCTTTTGAATTGTCTTCTTGGGTTGCTGGGCTAGCTTCCCAAATGCTGGGCTTGCTTCCACTCCACCTCATAGCACATGCTCCACCCAGAGCCCACATTGCTCCTGCTGAATCAAGCATCTGGTAATCATGCTGCTCTCCTGGAACCCTTCCACCGGTTTCTCATCTTGCTTAGATTAAAGGTAGACTACGAACTCTGACAGATGATGTTCTTGGTGCTCTGACCCCTTTCTACCTCTCACCGCATGTGCTGCCCTCTTGTTCCACTCCCTGTGCCTCAGCCACGCCAGCTTTCTCCCAGTTTCCGGTCTCAGGCAAGTTGTTCTACCTGTGCCTTCTGCAGGGAGGACAATCTTCTCATGGCTACATCCTTCTTGCCCTTTGGGTTTCGGTCTTGGGAGATGTCCTCCATGCACACTCAGTATATGACATCTGCCCACTTATTCTTTATCATATTGCTCTTTAAATATCTTGCATAGTATTTATCATAACAAATTTTCTTGCTCATTAGCTTAGTGTTTGCTTGTCTGCTTCTGTTATTAGTATTGACATATTTGGTCATTGTTCTGCCACTGTGACAAAATGTCATGAACAAGGTAACTTATGGAAGTAAGAGTTTATTGTGGCTAATAACTTCAAAGGGATAAGATTCCATCATGGTGAGGAGGCGTGGCAACAAGCAGCAGGCGTTGGGGCTGGAGCAGGAAACAGAGCTCACACCTTCATTTGAAAAGTACAATTAATTCTTATCTTGTATATGAGACGAGTGAACCTTTGAGGGACCATAAACTTGTAACATAGATTTAAACTCAAGCTTTTCAAAAAGAAAAAAAAATAATCACAAAGCTTTTCTTGCCTGGAGATAGTATCCCATCAAATGACCATGGCCTCCTAAACTGGCCAAATATTTGAAAACTAGTTTAGTCACTTGGCAGTTCTTGAATCTTTTTAGCCTTTCAAAATGAAAACCTGGAGTAAGGTTTAAGAATCTGTAGTTTTAAGTACTGTAGATTATTCTAAAACCTTTCATTTTAGATATCACTGAGTTAGATCAAATAAACAAGCAAACCAAACCAGGGAGAGGAATGTGAAACTGAATGTATGTTTTTCAGGAAGCCTTTAAGATATCATCAAAGATTAGTAGGTACTTGGTTAGTTTAGTGCCTCTGGGAGACTACAGGGTGGAAGGGTGGGAGATGGAGGTTACAGATCCTAAAGTTTTTAGTTAGGAGAAAGCACATCTTGTAGCTTGCTAGGAGAGTCACAAAGGATGGGATGGGGTTTTAAATTGACTGGAGTGCTCACCAAATGATGTGTTGAGAGGAGTGTTCATTCAGTGTTTTTAGATTGCAAGTAAACTCCCAACTCAAATTGACCTTTGACAACTATGTTGATGCAAAGTCTCTTGGATTCTTTGCATAAGTCACTCAAAATGATTTTGAATCAACAAACTAATCACTCAAAGCAAAATGCGTGCAAACATCATTTTACAAGGGCTTTATTTAAGCTATGAAAATTAGTTTTATAAGTCTCTTCATACTACTTGCCAAAAAATGAGAAGTCTCCATGAGATAATCATAAGGTAATAAAAGCAAACAATGTATTGAAGAATGTTCTTTTCCTTATTGGAGAATATAAAATTTGATGAAGTCCAACTACTTTAACAATAAAATGCTGACTCTGTACCCTTCTTGTTAGAATTGATTCCTATCCCATAGAAGAGATGAATGGCCTCCTGAGGCTAGGAGACTATGGGAACTCACATCTGGTATCTTGCACCTGGCTGACCTGTTCTTGGAAAAGGTCAATTTAGTGAAAAGGGTTTTTTTTTTTTTTTTTTTTTTTTTTTTAATCTCTGCTGGAGGGAATTGAACAGCTGTCAGGGGAGAAGGTTTTCATCCTTTCAAACCTATTCCACATCCTTTAACAGAGGCTGAGAGGGCCATGACTCTGCATTTTTCACCCCTATTACAGGCTGCCCTATCTCCTTTCTCTACTGCAGTTAGAAATCCAGTGATTCCTGTATTTCCCACGTCACATTGCCGAAATGAACTTCCAGAGTATTTTAACTTTTATTTTATTTTGACAAATACTGTAGTATGGCCTTTTATATTCACATTTGTTCTATTTTGTAAGTTGGACTTTCTCTTCAGTGATTGGTCATAGTTTGCCATGATTATTTTTTCTTATTTCCAAAATTAAGTGAAGAGGTTGAGTGAAGAGAATTAAGGAGATCCTTTGTAGGCCAAGGCACAACTAGGGTCATCTATAGAGATAACCAATGGCTGTCAGTTCTGAGGTGCTTCCCTAATGTGCAGGGAAACAGGCAGAATTTTGCAAAGTTTCAGTGTTTCAAAGTGTCTGGATTCTGGGAGAGGTGCATGTTGGCCTGGATTGAGTGGCTGTTGCCTAGTGAGATCCAGATGTCTGCTGTGAGATCCAGGTGACTTCTCTTTCTGTCTCATGGGTATTGTATAACGTTGATATCAACTTAGTTATTGCAATTCTTATTTCTAGCCCATCAACTTAAGATATTAATACAATCTGAAAAACATGTTTAATAATATTTTTAAACTCTACAAAAAACTCACCATCTCTTACCTTTCCTATTTCTCTATTCCATTTTAAATGTTCTGAGATAAAAGGCAGGATCTACCCAGATAATGACAATTTGCTCTTTGATGTTTATGGAGCCTAAATCCTCTGTCACTACTGACCTGAATTTTTAGCTTATCTGTTAAATGCTTAGCCTTCTCCTCCCCTCATCCAGAGAAGGCAAATTCATACTGAATAATTCGCCTTTCATTCAAAGTGAAACATCAATATGCTTCTAATGTTGACCCCTTTAAAAGACAGAGGTCGTGATTCTTTAAGATTATTATGTTTAATTATTTTATGTTTTAGCTATGGAACTTTCTAAAAGGCTTCAAACATATACTTTGGATTTTTTTTTTAAAAAAAGGTTTTCTGTACAGAGCAAATATTTAGTTTAACATGCTTAAGTTTCAATGATTCATGTCAAAACAAAATTATACATTAGCCAAACAAGCCTGACATGGAGATGGGTCAGAGCTGAGTTACTCTGACTCCAGACTCAGTGCTGTAAAGTCTTCTGTATTATGTATGCCATTTCCCTACAGGGCTCCTTTGCTTAGCATTCAGACCATGGGCTTGAGCTGGGGTATACTACAAATGTGGAGAATACTCCATTCCTGTTAATTTATCATGGCTGAACTGGCATAATGAATGGAAACAAATGGATCTTCTTCATCCGCACACCAGTTACCATTATATTTTCAATGGTTTCTGTTTGAGTTTTAGGAACAGAAGCCAATTACAAAAAAGCAGGTGGAGGCTTGTGGTGCGAATTTAATATGGCAACAAGAGAGAGGCTGCTGGACATCAACTTTGATCTTGCAGAAGGAGATCATGGGACCATAGAAATATACACATGGGATGACATATTAGAGATTACTGAAATCATATGGAAATTTAAATCTGAGATTAGTGTTTTTCTTAAGCAGAAATCGTGATGGATTAGAAGAAAAGCAATACTAAATCTTACTTCTTGACTTCCTTCTAGCATACCTCAGAAATTCTAACTACGCATAAATGGTAAGTTTTCAAGATAACTTTAACCTAATTTCAAAAGCTGCTGAAGATTTGAGAATGACATTTAGTAAAATACCATTATTTTAAAAGAGAAAATCATCATAGCATTATTGGTTAGGTAGTAAAATCCTTATGTGCAGAATCAATTTGATAAAGTGTGGCCTCAACATATAATTATTACCATCAGACAAGCATTTATAGTTACTTGATATCTATTATGTATCAATAAATCTAAATGGAGGTAGATTACAAGAACATAAAAGATTTTCCCTCATAGCCCACACATAATATATTTTTCTTATTCTGTTTGATTGATTATGGAATCAATTCTCTGTATAGTTTCACCTCTAAGGTATAAGAAAATTCATATTGATAATATAAAATGACCCATTTGACATGAATTTTTGTATTGATTAAAAAAAATTTGTTGCTTCTAAACACTAATGACACACCTTATTTCATCTTGGCATTGATTTTTCTTACCTGTGAAATGAAGTTTTTATCCAAATCACTACAATACTTTACCTTTATTTTATTCATTTATTTTAAAAATACACATATTTAATGAGTATCTGGTGTAACTACTACTAAGATCTAAATAATGACAAAAAAATCAATTAACTGTCATACAACTTGCACTGCTAATCATTTGGAAAAATGTATAAAAATGAAGATTTGAGAATTATAACAAGAAAAGGCTTATCCCGATAGTCTAATATTAACTAGAACTAAGCACAAAATCTGCATTTCAGTAAAGGGATAGTAAGAATTAATTCACACTTAAAAGTTACTGAGTAGTGTTTTTTTTAAGTTGGAGCAATTGAAGACACCTGTCCAAGAGGTTTCATTAATTTGTTGCTATTGTTTTTCTAAAGCGGAATGACACAGAATAGATGATTTCCCTTTTTACAGTTTCTATTAGTTACTTTTCTTTTGCAGTGACAGAAACTCTGACCAAAGCAATTTATAGAAGGAAGGTTATGGTTCCAAAGGGGCAAGAGTCCATCGTGGTGGGGAGACAAGAGGCAGACCTGGCTGGAGGAGGAGTGGAAGCTAAGCTGTCACATGATCACACAGGCACAGGAAGCAAGAGAACGACTGGAGATCTGTCAAGGCTTAAGAACTCTGGAAGCCCATCCCCAGTGAAGTGCTTCCTCCAGCATAACCACACCTTTAAGACCTCCCAAAACAGCGCCACAAACTGGGGACAAAAATGTCTAAATACTTGGAACCTATGGGGCATATTCTCATTCAAACCATCACACGGTTCTATTATGATAATTAAGTGTATTAACAGCGTAATTGTATTCTTACGATCCCTTTATTAAAATGCAGGTTTTGTGCTTAGGTTCTAGTTAAATACTATAAATAATTCTGCAGGTAGTGCAATTGGTTGTCTAATTAAACACTTAACCAAACATTTGCTATATGCCAGACATTGTATAAAAGCTGGGAATATTGAGTTACATATAGTGTCAGTTTCCTTGGTAGGGCGGGGGTACATGGCAAAAAACACCATGGGATGTAGGAGGCTAGGTATGAGAACAACAGTGCAGGCCTATCCTGCTTCCTGTTGATGAGCAGGAAGATGCTGCCGGGCAGTTAGAAACCAACAACACATCCACAGCTCCAATAGAAGGACTCCAACGTGACATAAGGGACCAATGGGAGGAGGGAAGGGGGTATAAAGGAGCTGCCTGTGTTCACCATAGATGAGCTCACTTGCACATTGCCTAGTGAGTGCCCCCGAGTCTGTGTCATTGACTTCGGGCCTACTTATCCCCTGCCCCAGCGGGGAGGAGGTCAAAGGGACCTTGGCTGCAACAATGGGAGTTCACAGTGTTGTTGGGAAAGTCAGGCGTGGTGGCCCACACCTGTAATCGAAGCATTCAGGAGGCCGCCAGCGGAAGGATTGCTGCAAGGGTTAGGCTAGCCTGCATTACACAGTGAGTATTGGGCCAGCCAAGGCAACATAGCAAGACCTTGTTTCAAAACACCAAAAATTCCAAAACTGGAAAAGATGACCGCTTAATTCTACTTAGACACTGTGGTAAATTGTTTGGGATATACTGTAAGGCCACATGAACATGGTAAAATCAGTGTACCTCAACATTTAGAGTAGCAGAGGGGAGATTAATGATGATTTTTGTTCCAAGGGCCAGGAACCTTTCATCATCTTGATGACAATATACTTCTGAAAGTTCCCATTTTGAATATGTTTCCACCGTTTTGGCCGTGTCATCATAATACAACGAGTAAAAGATAATGCAAATTTCTCTAGGGCAAACCAATCCTTTACCACTTCTACGAAGATTCTAAGGCAGAGCACTCTCCTCTGAATACCTCCTTTTT
>NW_008337640.1:904753-918576 GCF_000622305.1 Nannospalax galili | reverse complement strand
TTTTTTTTTTTTTTTTTTCTTCCTGGTCCTTCCACATCTGGCTTAAATATCTTAGGGAGAATCAATGTCACAGAGTTCAGAAAACTCTTGTTTGGAAAGAAAGAACAGTAATATCATCTGTATATGATTATACACATTTATAGTCTTAAAGGTTAATCATATGGTAAGCTAGGGACAAAACAAGTCTTAGTAAAATTTTAAAATATCATAGATATGGGTTATCACACATAGATCTCCAAGTATGTGAAGAATCACTCAAAAACCAAAGTCTCATGTCTCTCAATAGAGTGACTAGAAAATAGGAAAGCAAATATCCCGGGAAGATAAGATGATGATTAGCAATCATTTCCTCACTTCCTGAGAAAAGGAGTTCTTCTAATCAGAATAGAATGATATGATTTTGAATAAGTGTTCATTATAATTATGTTTAACACATAAATATTAATATACTTAATATCTAAATCTTCTATTTATCTCTTATATTAATCTAGAAACTTCCCTCAACTCCTATATGCTCCAGTTCATTTTTTTTGGCTTAAAGTTAAGTGGCCTCATTTTTGCCCATGGAAGTATATACTCTTGGCCCCAAGATGGAAAGTTATTTGCTTTAATATTCATGAGTCAGCAGGGTGTTTTATGACTAGCAAGAGTTGCAGCTTAAGTGCATATCTTCTGTACATATAGAGGTCAGAAATAATTTGCCTCATGATATAGGAATTAAAATCAATACTCTTACTTCCTTAGGAAAACAAACATAGCATAATGTAAATGAGAAACGAGTGAATTATTAATAGATGGGCTTATCTAAAATATAATACCAGCTAAGCAAGGTCAGCCCAGAGATTTGAGTGTAGGAAGAAGTTACAACAGGAAGTGTGAGGAAGCTAGATAAATCACCACAGCTGTCTTCAGAGTCACTTTCATCTCAGCAGTTTTGAGCCATATTACAAATGCCCCGATGACATGACTACGTATCTGGTAAGTCCATAGCTTGAGGATAAGGGAGCTGGAGAGCTAAGATTCTTGTTTGAGGTGCCTTGGTTTTCTTACCTGGAGGCTACTCCCAGGGTTCTCATTAACCACTGATTACCAATCAAAATGGAGAGAATACCATCAGATATGGTTTGTATTTTCAGAATTTTTCTTCTTATGCTGTTTTATTTGCTCTTTATCAGGATTTAGTCGAATTCTAATTCTCTGGGATGATCAGCAGCTTTAACTCTGTACTTGATATATTTGTAACTATTGAACATGGGATGAGAACAAGCTGTATGGGAGAAAGGGGTAAAAGTGAGCATTTTCTCCTCTCTCCCCTTCCCTTCCTCTCCCCTCCCCTTCCAGGAATGAAGAGTAAACCCAGGGCCTGTGCATACTAGACAAGTGCACCAACTGCCAGTCTATTCTTCTTTGGTATTTTTTTGTTTTGTTTTGTTTTGTTTTGTTTTTTGTTTGTTTGCTTTTGAGAATTTTATCACCTAAAACCTTTCTGGATCATTCTCTGGTTTATATTTTCTACATAACTTCTAATTCTTGTATCTTATTTTCTAAAACGGAAATGCATTTTTTTTCTTTATATGTGCTTTCCCGTTTGTGTAGGGGTGCATGTGCACATGTGCATGTGGTGGCCGGAGGATGGCTTTTAGTATTTTCCCATTAGCACTCACTGCTTACTACTTTTTCTTTTTTGAGACAGGGTCTTCTTCCCCAGTACTGGGATTATATACACCACCATGTCCAAGATTTTTTTTGATGTGGATTCTGTGGATCTTTTACTGACCTGGAACTTGCCAGGTAAGCTAGGCTAGCCAGCCAGGGAACCTTAGTTATCTTCCTGTCTCTAATTTCACACCACCATGTCTGATGTTTTTAAATATGGATTCTCAGGTCCTCATCTCTGCACGGAAAACAATTCACAAGCCTTAGCTACTTCCCCAGGCTCAAGAATACATACTTCTATGATCTAGAAAAATTATTCCCCCTTGGAAGAGGGAGGCTGCTTGAGGGCCTTTTGAAAGATGGATGGATGTATGCTTTGTAATCAGCATGATGGAATAATTTTCTATATTAGCTTTCTTACCATCTGTACATATAATGTATTTATACCTGTAGGATCTTTTCTTACAGTTGAATCATTATGTAGAAACATAACATTACTTTAGTGTCAGAAGTCACTTAACTCAAAGTGCTTATAGTTTATATGAAATGAGTTAAACTTAATCATTATGTAATAATATACAATAAACATATTTATAAAGTTCATTTGAGGCCTAGGGACAATTGGTTACTGTTGGCCAGTGAGCACAGTGCCATGGCATAAGCTGCCAGTGAAGCAATAACCATGTGGCTTCTTCTTTCCACTGTCCTGTGACACTTTATGCTGAAGTAATTTTCATAGCAGACAAACAGACACTTAAGATAGATGTAAGTAATTATATGGTAATTGAGATTACTGTTTATTTTTGATTGGGCATAATAGTTCTTAAAGAGCCTCTACCAGTATCTCAATAGAGATAAGGTTAAAGCTGATCAGCAGAGAGACTATTATCTCTGTGGCTTGGGGCACTGTGTATAGGATCATAGAGTTTTGATGCCTTTATGCTAAGCCCCATAGTAGAAGACATTTCTTGAACTTACATATAAGATTAATTTGTATAACATGTTCACATTTCTAATGGCATGCAAGGTTATATGCAATACAAACTCATCTTTCAAGGGCTCCTTTCAGAAGGAAGTGCATAGCTCATTGGCCATTAAAAAAGAAGCAAATCTCTAACAGAGAGGATTGGACTTCAGGACCTGTCTTACAAATTGGAGTTGAATTTTAGAACAAAGGGTCATTTGAAACTAGAGAATCAGCACTTTACCAAAAAAGAAGATTAAAGGCCTACAGAAAGGAAAGCCTTTTCGCAGCTATTATGCAGGCACGTAAGGGGGAGATTGCTCATCCCAATGGCTTACTTGACCACAAGGGAAAACAGGAGTGAGAATGACACTGTTTTCATCACACCTATCCCCCTAGGAAGTCAGGAGACTACTTCAGTCTTATGTAACGGACAGCAATTCTCTTCTTCTGTTTTGCTTCATCCCCAACCCTTAATAATAATAAAGAATCCCTAAAGACTATCAACTTGTTCAGGATCCTAGCAAAAATCCCCCTCCCACATGTCATACAAGCATTCGAACACTGAAATATCAGCTAGTTCAGTTGCTTGTAACCATCAATCACTGCTATCTATTCATTACTAGTTAGAAAAATCCTCTTTCCATCCATGACATTTTACCCTTCCCATTTTGAGCACTTTCTTGTATCTCTATTGTAGAAGAAACCATTTTCTTTTCTTTCCTCATACCTAACCACATCATGTAACTCTGGATTACTTCCTAAACCTGAGAAGCAGGTAATCTCAGCTAACGAGGTTGCTTGAATTTGGCCAATCTATTTCCACATGAGGACTTTATCTTCACCACGGCCATGTGTCTATTTAAAGCAACCTTGCCTCCGCTCACATTTTATTAGCTAGTAAAAAATATTCCATGGCTTACATAATTGTGAGAAAGGTAGTCAGATTATTAGATCTTTGGAAGGTCTAGTGTGCATAAAATGCTATTTCTTCCATAGTGCTGTTATAACAGATCAGGGAGTCCTCTGACAGAAGAGCATCTCGTCTCTTTAACATCATGTTGTTTTGAATGATTGTCATGCAATGCTTCCTGACAGAGCATGATATTTTCTTTCTTTTCTGGATTATACCCTGAGGTTTCAGGTAGTCCTTAGATTTAAACTATGTGACTGAGTGTGGTAATGATGATCGAACCCAAGGCTTCAGGCATTCCAGGCAAGTAATTTACCAAAGAACTGCATTCCAAGCTCTTCTTTGGGGCATTTAACATTAGGGCAACCTAAGTGTGCAACATCCACTCCTTATATTTGATGGTGAGAAATTTGTGCTCCTTTAATCAAGTGTTTTGCTGGAGGAAATACTGATAGCAATGTACATGGCACATATGCCAAAACAGAGCAAGTTTTTCCTGGGGAAGGCTCTTAGGAGATTTCTGGGAGTGAAAAATACAAATGAAATATGACAGGACAAGCTCAAGATAGTTATTTCCAACCGTGACATTTATGTTGATTTAGGTTTCGGTGCCCATGTGTCTTTTTCTTTGCTTTAAAAGGAAAGAATGAACCGGGAGAAGAAAACAAGAAGAAATAATTATAAAGAGTCAGGAAGGAGAGTCTAGAAATTTCTTTCTCCAAGTAAAGCTGACTTTACTGAACTCTTGATTCAATGGCTTCCAATGGGGTCCTGGGTAGTTATGCAGTAAAGTAGATGATGACAGATAATACTCTTAGGTCAGAGCCTTTGGGATAGCAATGTGCGTAGAAAGATTTTTCCAGGGAGATTTGCTTCTGCCCACTAATTGTGGTCATGTATTTTATGGCTTTGGGAATACAGTGGCTACTAGTATAAGTCCCAGTGCTGCAAGAAGTGGTGTTTGTGCCTGATTCAGCAAAAGCTGCAGCTGCATGGACTTCCCAGGGAGCTTCTGAAACTGCTCTTGATAAAGTCTCTTGTGACTTCTTAACTTTTACACCCAATCACATATTTTCTTACCTTGCACAGCATACTTTGTTTACAGTTGCCGCTATTGATCACATCTACCTTTTAAAACTCTTCTAGTTTTAGCTCCTACTTTGCATGTTTATCTTTTCATTTGGCTTTTCCTTTTTTCCTTAGGACTATCAGTAAAACACCTTTGCTGCCAACTCTTTAAATATTAACATTGCCTAGAATTTTATTCTTGGCCTTCCTTGCTTCTCCAGCATATTTTCTGAGGAGAACCTTATACATTCTAGGAGCTTTCAGTTACCACCAACGACCTTTGAAATGAGAAAAGAGGTATCAATCTTACACCATTGTCTCTCAACAGCACAGTGACAATCTGAGGAAAAGCAAGACAGTGGGCGCTCCTAAGTACTCAAGGTGCCTGACCATCTTTTTATTTTTCGGTATATATTACTTCTCTTAATCTCTCCTAGGACAATTTTAGATCTTCCTATTAACAGATGACCTTACATTTTAGTTCACAGTTTGAAATAGGGCGATTGGACAGATGGGGGTTTCAAGAAGAGGAGATTGATGGATTCTGTTAAATGTATAACATTGGCTTTAGAAATAAGGGCACCATTAGTTATTTGTTAAGATTTCAGCAGAGAAAGAAACTGGATGAATTCACACTGCTATGGGCTAGCAGATCTGGTAGGGATCTTGGACGGGATTGTGGTATGAGTGGAAGGTTTCAAACAAAAGAATAACTATAAAGAAAGGAACACCAACAGGGCAATAGTTAGAGTCATGGGATTGAGGGTGGTTGTTAGAAGGTGAGAGAAAATCAGCGTCTTTTAATCTGAATAGGAAATGGGCCAGTAAAGATAAGAGTTTGCAAATAATTCCTTTGCTCTGACAGCATTCTCTGCCTCTTCCCCTCTGTTTATCCACGTCTTCTTCATCAGAGACATAAGAAAGATGGTTTCTACATTCTAGGTTGGGGGTCTGGTCAAACAGTGGTGTTGTTTAGTTGTAACAGTCACTATTCATAGACTAGTATTCAAGAAGAACTAGCTTTATTTTTTTTTTCTTTTTTTGCATCCTTTTGTAAAATGCAATTAAAAAATATGTCAGTAGAAGCATGCATTTAGAGGCTTGTGACATTGTTTAATGGCTATGAAAGTTTATAAATGCTTACTCTAAGATTCTCTACTGCCTTTATCATGAATCGGTTCAAATCAGCCCTGACTATCACTGGCCCCTCTTTAACATGTTAAATCATCCTGGCCTAGAATATGTACAAGGATTAGCAGGAAAGCAATGGTGATTAATTACACCTTGACATGAGGGATTTGAACCCCATCTGTGGTATCCAAACAGAGACATCCAGTAGGTAATTAGAACACATGGTAGATGTTTTCAAGAAAAATGAAGGAGCCATAAACTCATGTGACACCAGTCAGCTGTAGAATAGACAAACAAGGTAGGCATGAGATAGAGCACATCTGAATTATGATAAACTGTTCAGGAGAGAAGAATGAGAACTTAATTTTGAGTATACCAATATGGAAAACCCTCTAAGATATATTATTGAGTCAAGAGAAAGCCAAGATTTTCTTTAATATAAACCTTCATATTTGAATGAAACACACTTCTGTAAATGATTTTTCTCCCAATCCCAGAGTTTTCATATCACATAATCAATTAGGCAAATATTTCCATTCTATCTCCCCAACTTGTTCAATGAAAAACACACTAAAATATTTTCTTCCTGACCCCTAATATTGAGGAAAGAACGAACTTGAGAGAAAGGAGGAGACTTTAAGTCCTTTCTGAATGATATTGGGAGAAATATATGATGTGAGGAAAGGTGGAGAGCATCCCACATAATGAATCATATGCAGAAAGTACGACAGAGAATTCAATACTGTGCTTCTAAAATCTCAACAGTGCTTACTGTAAATGATACTTTTGTGGCCTTTCCTTTGCCCAGATATTTGTCATTTTATAGTTGATTTAGAAAGAGATTCATGGAAAGGCATAATTATTTAAAAAAGGGAACAGGCAAAGTGTTCTTTTGCCATGTCTATAAATCTCTATAAATGCTCTGCTGAGGACTCTGCTCTGGCTGTCTGCATCACCCATGTAACAGGACTATATCATAATGCCAGCAGTTGTCAGACCTTGAGAACCCTCTATGATATGAGATCACAGGGACAATCCCACCACAGCGTTTCTGAATGCACAGTATAAACACATCCAGTTGGTACATTGACATCATGTCAGAATTGTTTCCTGTCTTTATGTTTTAAAAATATTTTTAGTATATTTCATATATCTCGATCTTGATATACTTAGACCCTCCCTCTTCTATCTGCACCCCCATCCTTACATTTTATGTTTGTTGAGGAACTTCAATACGTAAAGTTAGACAAATCAAGAAAAAAAAAACCCTAAACAGAACAGCAATGTCCAAAGAAAAACAGATTTTTGAAAGGAAATCTGAATAGAAAATTTAACGTAAAGATTACAAAGACATTAAAGATGGTGTTCCCTGTATTCAACTACATTTCCATTAGCTCTCTCTAGTGGTCTAGAACAGTTCTCAGAACAATTTAACATGTAAATATAAAAAATAAATCACCTAAGCTGGTGATTTAAAAATCTCATGGAGAGTCCTAAGAGAATATTTCCTCTGATGATAAAGTCTCCAGTTGGGAATGCTTCACTAATTCTTCAGTCTGTTCATCTGCCTCACGGTATCATTATAGGCCCCTTAACAGCTATTATTTTTAAGTGGAAAAAATTCTTAATGTTTGCATAAACTTAGATGAAAAACTCAACATTAAAGATATTTTATCTTTTAGAGTGGTTGTGTTTTTCTGGTACATTTAAAAAATTATTTAATGAAATATGGGATCAATTTAATAAGCAAACACTTTGATGTATTGTTTTGTTTTGGGGACTGCCTTGAAACTAGCTTTGTGCCTCCAGCCTCATCCCTCTCTGCAGCCTGAATTCCTTGGTCAGCAATTCATAAAGACCAGGCAGCTTTTTCCTTCAGAGTCCGTGTTTCCTGATTGTCTCTGAGGAGGGTCTTCTGCAGAGTTATGCACATGATTATATCCACTGCCAGAAGGAAGAGACACTACCCTCTGGTTTATTAACAACCCTCTTTTCTCTCTTGAAACCAAACAAACTTCTATAAGGTTTGGAATGAAGTCTCTCTCTCTGGCTAATGAGATGCAAAACTGGACTTTGTGCCTCAAGGGCACAGTAGTCCCTTCATTTTCAACATAGTATATATCTGGAGGGAAGACGTGGAATTCATTCAGTCCTCAAAATAACAAAGCCAATCTCACTTTAAAATTTTACGCATATTTTTATTGAATTTTTGTGCTTTTCATACAATAAATCTTAATCATATTTAGACCCCCTCCCCCATCCAGACCCTCCCATAGCACCTACACTCCCAACACCAGGTTTCATACATTCTGTAATATATATGTTAAGATATATCAAGTCAAGCTTTTGTACCCAGGTGTCCCTTGGTGTGAGTGCATCCACTGGAGTGTAGACAGTCTACCTAGAGTCACTCCCTTAAAGAAGATCAACTCTTCCTCACCAAGCAGTAATCAGTTGCCAATAGTTCTTTGTGAAGCCTGGGGCCTAGTGCCCATTTCCCAGTTCTATGGTGTGTTTTTGTCTGATTGAGTCTGCGTGGGTCTTGTGCATATTGTCACCATTGCTGCAAGTTCATATGACCAAGTTCCCAGAGGCTGAAAGACTCTTTTTCCTTATGTTCATGCACCAACCCTGGCTCTCACAATCTTTCTGCCCCCTCTTCCACAATAATTCCGGAGCCATGAGTGGGTAAGTTTTATTATAGGAGCCCTATACAGGAACATACACTCTGCAGTCTCTTATTTTCTACAGTTTGGCCAGTTGTGACCACCTGTGTTCATGGTACTCTGTCCTTATATTTACAACAAGTGTACCATTCGCCACTTGTCAAAGAAACTTCTTTCTGCAGGAGATGGAGGCTATTACACCGTTCCACAATTGGTCACACAGGGAAAATATTTGTATGAAAGATGCCCAGCCCCAAGTGATACATCTACAGTCAAATTTCTATACCTAAGGGTTATAGGACATAGCAGAACAGGGGGTAGAGAGAATACTAATCCATCCTTCAACTCTTACCAGAGAATCTTCCTCATTTTAAAATTTTAGAGAAAATTAAGATGTTTAGTAGACATAGAAAATATTTTGATAAATGAAACATCCTTTTTGCATGTATATATATGTGTGTTTGTGTGTGGTATAGGTATGTACAGTGTGTATGTGTGTGTGTGCATACATACTCCCATGTGAGCATGAGTGTGGGTGAATATGCCGCCGGTGTACATGTTGAGGTCAAAAGACAGCATCTGATGTCAGTTCTCACCCTCTACCTGTTTGTGACAGGGTTTCTTGTTACCACTGTGTGGCCTGCAAGCTTTCAGGGATTCTTCAGTTTCCACCTCCCATCTTTCCATAGGACCTCTGGGACTACAGATCCACACCGGGCTTTACTTGGGTTCCGGTGGTACAAACTCTGAGCCTTATACTTGCATGTCAAGTGCTTCATCCACTGAGTCATCTCTCCAGCCCTGTAGCATTGTTTTTTGATAAGGTGATTGGACTTTAATATACTGTATGTTTGACTGTATATTTGAAAAATTTCCATCCGTGACTTAAACTACTGGCCACTCTAAGCTGTTTTGCTCTGTTGTTTCTTGCCTTTTGAAAAAACAGTAGTGTATTTGCTCTGTTAATTTATTATTTTCTGTTTTTCTGACAGCACCTTTGCTGATGGGTAAAGGTAAAAGTCTTTAGGGTAAAGTCTGGTCAGAATGATGAAGCCATTGCCTATTTACTCTTCATCACATTTTGGACTTATTAAAGCCTAATCCTAAGATCATTTTGCATTTTATCCACTCTTTCCAGGCAGCCTGACCCAGGTCTGTGGTATATGCTTGCTTAATATTTATTTCTAACCTGAAGCTGTCCTATGAGCTCCAGAATGCTCTATGTCCAGTAGCTTCTTTGGTATCTCTGTATGGACATCTTGAAGGCATTTTAAACTATAACCATCCCAAGAGTGAACTTATGATGAATACCACCTTCCAACGAAACAAAACAAGATCAAACAAGACCTTTCCTATCATTGTATTTATGAAGCCATGAGAGTCGGAACCCTGAGCCCTCCATGAAAACTTGCTTTTTCCGTATGTCCAGTTAATTTATCACCAGGTCCTACTGGTTTCTTTTTTAAACAACTCTCAAACTAACTTTTCTCTATTTGTGATGTGATGTGATGTGATGTGATGTGATGTGATGTGATGTGATGTGATCTGGTTTCACCTGATGCAATCTTTACTTGGAGAACAGAAAAAGAATCATGCTAGGGTATTTCTTGAAAACTTTAATTGTAAGGCTTTACATCTCATGCTATTCCCTGTTAGACAACCAAATGGTTTTCATTAATCTTGGCATACAGCCTAAAATATCTAGCATGGCCTTTCAGTGGTGCATGGGTTTGCTCTACCTTTCCACTAGTATCATCTGTCACATCCAGCTGTTTTGCTTCACATCTCAGCAGATGGTCTTGCAGTCTTTGGAACATGGGACTTTTCTCCCTTTATACAAAATTCCACCCCTCCTTCATACACAACTTTTCTTACCACTGGTAGCAGTCTATGGATTCATCCTCTGTTCAGATATCAGCAAAGTCACCACTTCTCAAAGATGGTGTCTTCCACCCTGCTATCATGTTAAATTCAAAACGCCCTCCTACAAACTCACAGGGCTCACAAACTTTCTTGTCTTAACGGCCAACATAGTTTTACACTTGAATGACTATTTTGTTGACATCTTCCATACAAGATGGTGAACTGCATACAGGCGGGCACTATGCCTACTTTTACTAAGTATTTTGTGCTCTGCTCAGCATAGCGATCACATGTATATAGACTTGAGGGTGACTCAGAGTTCTACTCGTTGATGCTGAAATTGAAGCCTTTGGCACGTCAGACATCATGTAATATCCTGCTGTAAAAGAAGTACTTTCTTTATGTGGATGGAAATGCATTATTCTTTTGAACATTTGAACCACTTTTTCACTTTTTTATTTTTTAAAAGTTTTTTAGAATTTCGTAATAAGGACTGTATTTACATCATTTCTCCCCTTTGCTCCTTCTCCCCCTTGGCCCCCTCCTCAAATTTGTGATTTGTTAAATTATTTTTGTTACACACATACACACATACATTACATACATATATTATGTAACACACATATATTTACACTTATTTGGGACTGACAATTTGGGACTGGATAATCTATCAGGGAGCTCGTCCTTGACAAAAACTGATTCTTCCTTAGAAATTATTGATTGCCTGCAATTCTTCATCTACAGGTTGGACTTTGTGAAGTGTCCTCTATCCACACTGGCAAGTCATCTGCAGATGACACTGTACAGGTCTTGTTTAGGAAGCCATATAGCTAAGATTTCATGAGCAGCTTTCTTGTCATGTATAGAAGACAATTTCTGTCAGTAGGTTTCCTGATCCTCTGACTTAGAATTTTTCTGCCCCCTTTTCTATGATATCTCCTGGGTCTTAGGAGCAGGATTTACATTGTAGATGTATCAACTGGGCCTAGGCATTCCATGGTTACTTATTCTCTACATTTTGACCAGTTGTAGATCTCTGTAATAGTCTCTACCAGTTGCCAAATGAAGTTTCTTTGATGTGGAATGAGAGCTACACTTATCTGTGGGTATAAGGATAAGTATTTAGAAAATAGTTAGAAATTATATTGGTTTAGGGAAATGGTGAGTATAAATTCTTTTTTAGGGTCTATGACCTTTCCAGCCCCGGGTATTTGGCTAGGTTTAGAGTACCAGACATAAATTCCCACCTACTGAGTAGATCATAAGTTAAATTAGACAGCTGTTCATTACTCACAAGATAATTGTGCCACTATTGTATCATTGGGGACATCTTGCCAGGCTGATCATTGGTGTGATACATAGACTTTACAGCTGGGTAAGACTATTGGTTGCTTTTCTCCCTTGGCAGCTTGCATAGCACCTTCCAATACTATGAGAGCTAATACTCTGGGAGGAGGTTCTAAGTCACTTCCAGTTTGATTACTCCAAGTCCTGTGTCCTAAGTGTGTGGTATTTTCAACAATAGGATCTTACCATCAAGATCACAGAGGCTACCAGAGCAATATAGGTTATTTAACTTATGTTGTTTTGGAAGTCTCTTGGGCATCCTTGATCAACATCTGGAAAGAATATTTCTCATACCTGGCAGTGGGGTTTTTGTTAGATAGCGTATGGCTCTTTGGGAAAGCATTATCACTCCATGTGAACCATGTTTCCCGAGCCTTAGGTATAGTGGTTGCATTGTGTTGTATCAATTGAGCTTGGGAACCCCGTGGTCACTTATTCTCTGAATTTTGAGCTGTTGTGGATCTCAGCGTATATATAGATATATGCATATATACATATATATTAAAGCAAAACTGCCATTTTCTTGAATGAATATAATTTCTAACTGTAGCCTATTTATCCTTATACCCACAGATAAGTGTAGTTCTCACTCCACATCATAGAAGCTTCTTTTTGCAAAAGAGATTATTACAAATATCCACAAGAGGTCAATATGTAGAGATAAGTTATATATATATATATATACACACACACATATATATATGCGTGTGTGTGTTCACATATACATAAATGTTATATAAGTATTTTTAAAAGACTTATTTTTCTTTTTTTAAATTATGTGTGTGTGTGTATATGTGTGTTTGTGCACATGAAGGAAGGTGCCAGAAGTGTCCAGAGGTGTCAAATCTTCTGGAACCAGAGTTAAAGGTGATTGTGTGCCCCCTGACATGGGTGCTGGGAACCAAACTCAAGGTCTCTGAAAGAGAAATGTTTTCTTACTGTTGAGCCATCTCTCCAGCCCCTTCCAGTGACCGTCCATTTCCTTCTGTGCCCCTTCTTCCTCCCCCCTAGTTAAAGTCCTGCACCATTTTACCCCATTTCCCTCTTGATAGTACTTGTGTCCTTGATAGTCCTTGTCTCCCATCTCTAGAGTGCCTTCTCCCCCTCCCCTATGGTTGGACTAGTTTTGTACCCAGATCAATTTTCAGAGCAATGCTAATCGGTAGGCTACATTGGACTTTGCTCTTCTTGACTCTCAAAGCTATCCTTTGTTAATAGCTGTCTACTTTTTAGGACAGGTCTCCATGGTCCTCAACTCCACTGGTAGAAGCTCCTGAGTAGTTTGGTCAGTGTCAATCAAATTAACTTAGTCTTTCTATCTTCCCTGGCCTGATTCAAATCATTACAGCTTCCTGGAAAACTGCCTGTCAGATTTTGTGATTTCCCCACACAGGCTGAGTCCCAGGTCTCAAGAGTAGCCTTTGTCTTCGATTCTTACTCTTAAAGCAAGTATTTATCTTGCTTCTCTGGTTTTAGAAATAAAGGAAAAGTGTGGAACAAATGTCATTAAAAACACTGAACTCCATAAAATAATAAATTTCATTTTCTTCGGTCATTTGTTGATGCCCTTTCAAATTCTTTTTGCCCATTTTGCTTTTCAACTTTAATAACAGGGTAAAGGACAAAATGACAATCTATAAGGTATGTAAATTGGAGCACAAAATACAAATGCTGCTCTTCTAAGAGAAAAATCCTTTTAGTATTTTTAAATCTTTTGGCATTTCATCTCCAGTAAGTGTGGATTGTTCAAGCATAAGGGGTCACTGCATTAGGGATGCAGCAGGGCAGGCACTTTTTGCAAGCCTGTGATTAGTGACAGTGGTGGTGGTGATGGTTACTTAAAGCAAGAGTTTTGAGTGTAAGGATATTCCTCAGGAGTGCAAATTGCAATTGACATTAAAATGTTTGCACATGCATTTCTAATCTCTATATATCTGATTATCACTAGTCACAGTCGTGCATTAAAGAATTATTGTTTTTTTAATCATTTAAAAAAATTTAATAACTCCATGACTAGAATAAGCATTTCACTACAGCTTTAACATATTCAGTAACATATTCCAGAGCAAGAGTATATCTCTTTCACAAGTGGCTGCGACTTTCTAGGTTCACAGTTGAGTAAATACAGTTATACAATATTGAACCCAGTATAAGCCCTGTAAGCCATAAAATTGAATGAGTTTTTAACCTTTAAGAAAGATCTCCATTTCAGTTT
>NW_008337640.1:904353-904709 GCF_000622305.1 Nannospalax galili | reverse complement strand
GTTGGTGTATGCATCTCTAATCTGTATGTATCTGATTATTACTACTCATAATCGGTTGCAGTTGGATCCTTGGTGCCTTGTATGTCTATAAAATCATCGGGTAGATTTCAATGGTAATGTTTATCACCTCTACTAATTAACATGATGTAAATTTCCATGCTTCCTCTTGAAATATAATATCTTTAAAAAAATTTATTGATTTTGTTTGTATGTGTGTATATCACACAGAACATCCCAAACCATCGTATTCAACTATACACCCACTTCCCAGATGGCACCCTCCCATACCCCCCCCCCCCACACTAGAGCCCTTATACTCTGATATCCCTACTACTGTCTACTGTATTGTCAGAACC
>NW_008337640.1:899250-904249 GCF_000622305.1 Nannospalax galili | reverse complement strand
TCCTTTAGATAAGATTGGGGTCTGCTGTTCATTTTCCCAGTTCTATGCTGGGTTACTATCTGGGAGTCCTTTTGGTCACCATGGCCAACAACTCAAAAGAAGGTATCTCCTATCTGGCATTGTTGCTTGTTATGTAGCCTTTAGCTATGCTTATGGGCTCTTAAGAAATTATATTGGCCCCTTTAATCTTTGGTTATACTTTCCTTTTGGGTGTTTAAGACCATAAAGTTGGCCCAGATAAACCAATCTATTTTACTCGTAAGGTCATTTGGGGATCTGATCCTCAGGCATCACATGGGCTTGGGAGGAGCCCCTGGCTCCTTTATTTTACCAGTCCTGCCTATGTGAAGATAAGTCAAAGGTGCTGCATGACCATGGTTGGCTTTGTTTGGAAGCATGGAGGAAATGACTCCTCTGTGTTGACCCTCCTCTTTGTAGACTGGACACTTGTTCAAGTCCATCTCGTGGGGTCTCCTCAGCCTCCTTGATCAAGAGGACAGGTGACCCACCACCATTACAGGACATTTTGAGAGATGTCCATAATCCCCTGGAACTAGTTGACTTAGGAGGGCAAGGAGCAAAAACTGTCCTTTATGTCCCTGTGACCAAATTAGTACAGGCCTCAAAGTATTTCTGTTAAACATCCAAGAAGGTTAGTACCAGCAGTCTGGTGGTACTTTTAATTACTGTGTGTCATGTAGATAAATCTTGGGCAAAGACCAGTTGTTCTCAGATAAACCTTACCTAGACATATTTCTTGATCTGCTATGTATAATTTGTCAGTAGGTTGTAGGAGTAATATGGTTCCCTCTGGTTTTCAAAACTAGTTAGGCATTATTGATCTCCTGCATTGTCTCACCCCTCCATCATGATTTTCCCACTTAAGGTACCCTTTTGTCCCCCCTTCTCCCTTAATAATACCCTTCTCCTATGGTCCTACCTCTCTGGAGCTCCTTCTTTCCCTTCATCCCCTAGGCTCCCTGTATAGCCTTCCCTCCCACTTCCCTTAAACTAACCCACTTTTTATCCATATCTCCCTTATTAAGGCCTGTTTCCTACTGTTCTTCTCTTTCAGGTTCTTTCTTTTCCTTTACCTCCCTGTTTCCTTTCCATTTTCCTGGTTCCTGTAGTTATGTCTGGATACATACTCACTTATCAGGGTTTGGTTCTAGGATACACATATGAGGGAGAACATAAGTCGTTTTTTTTTTTTTCTGAGTCTTTGTTACTTCACTTAGTATAACAGTTTCTAGTTCCATCCATTTACCTGAAAATTTCATGATTTCATCTTTCTTTACTGCTGAGTAAAACTCCATCGTATATATGAACCACATTTTCATTATCCACTCATCAATTGAGGTACGCCTAGGTTGCTTCCATCTCTTAGCTATTGTGAAAAGAGCAGCAACAAACATGGATGTACAAGTGTCTCTGCAATAAGACGAGTTCTTTGGGTATATGCCAAGGAGTGGTATAACTGGGTCAAATGGTAGGTTCTTTTGTATTTATTTAAGAGTTCTCCACACTGCTTTCCATAGGGGTTGAACAAATTTGCAACCCCACCAGCAGTCGATGAGTGTTCCCCTTTCCCCACATCCTCTACAACATTTGGTATCATTTGTTTTCTTGATCTTAGCCAGTCTGACTGGGGTAAGATGAAATTTTAAAGTGGTTTTGATTTGGATTTCCCTAATTATTAGTGATGTTGAACAACTTTTAAGATGGTTCAAAGCCATCTTTACTTCTTCTTTTGAGAACTCTCTGTTCAGCCCCTTAGCCCATCTTTTATTTGGGTTGCTTCTTGTCTTGATTCTCTGTTTTTTGAGATCATTATATATTCTGGATATTAAACCTCTGTTGGATGTGTTGCTGATGAAGGTTTTCTCCCATTCTGTGGGTTTTCTGTTCGCTTCCCTGGTTGCCTCCTTTAATGAACAGAAGCTTTTTAGTTAATGAGGTCTCATGTGTTAATTATTGCCCTTATTTCCTGAGCAATTGATGTCCGGATTAGAAAATTATTTCCTACACCTATATCTTGTAGTTTTTTTCCAATGTTTTCTTCTAACAGTTTTAGAATTTTAGGCTTTACATTGAGGTCTTTGATTCATTTGGAATTGACTTTTGTGCAGGGTGAAAGATAGGGGTTTAGTTTCATTCTTCTACAGGTGGAGATCCAGTTTTGCCAGCACCGTTTGCTGAACATGCTGTCTTTCCTCTTTCCCCTTTGTCAAATATCAGGTTGCTGAAATTGTATTTACTCATATTTGGGTCTTCAATTTTGTTCCACTGATCTATGGGTCTATTTTTGTGCCAGTACCATGTTGTTTTTATGACTAAAGCTCTATAACACAGCTTGAAATTTGGTATAGTAATCCCCCCCTGACATTGCTCTTAGTGCTCAGGGTTGTTTTGGCTATCCGAGATCTTTTGTGCTTCCATATGGCTCTTAGGATATTGATTTCCAATTCTGTCAAAAAATGTCATGGGGACTTTGATTGGCATTGTGTTGAACCTATAAATGACTTTTAGTAGGATGGTCATTTTCACAATATTAATTCTTCCAATACATGAGTCTGGGAGGTCCTTCCATCTTCTGATGTCATCCTCAATCTCTTTCTTTAAAGATTTAAAATTTTCGTTGTAGAGCTCTTTAATGTCTTTGGTCAGGTTTATTCCAAGATATTTTATTTTTTTGCAGCTATTGTGAATGGGAGTGTTTCCATGTGCTCTTTCTCTGATTGCTTGTTATTGGTGTATAGAAAGGCTACAGACTTACGTGGGTTAATTTTGTAACCTACCACTTTACTGAACATGTTAATAATTTCTAGGAGTTTCCAGGTGGAATTTTTGGTGTCTCAGATATAATATCATATCATCTACAAAAAGGGATCTTTTGATCTCTTCTTTTCCAATTATCACTCCTTTAATTTCCTTCTCTAGTCTTATTGCTCTTGCAAGAGTTTCAAGTACTATGTTAAAGAGAAGTGGAGATAGTGGACAGCCTTGTCTGGTTCCTGATTTCATTGGGAATGCTTCCAGTTTTTCTCCATTTAGAATGATGTTGCCTGTGGGTTTGTTACATATAGCTTTAATTTTGTTGAGGTATGTTCCCTCTTGTTGGGAAACCCTGCTGTTAGGGTTGTAGTTCTCCATGTCCAGATAGCCCTGAGGGGCTCGGCGCCAAATGGAAGGACTCCCCTTTTCAGCAGGGGGCCTCCTGCTCTCTTCCTGGCTCACCTGGAAAGTGCCACCAAGCATGGATGCCTGACCTTACCTGGAACATGACCTTTGGCATAGTTACCTGGAGTAAAAACTGCTCCCAGGTTTTTTCTATATGATAATCAGGCATTGCCTGATAGTCTGGAAGATAGGAGCCCACTACCACATGTAAATAAAGCACACTATGAGCACCTATCAACTGAGGCTTTTGCTACTGCCTCCACACTATAAATTCTCTAGTTCTCCCACTGAATAAATGGAGCTGTTTTCACTGTGTCTGGAGTTGTATCACTGCTGTTTCACTGCACTTGGGATCAGTCTCCCCGGAAGGGCTGTCTTCCGTCAGTGCTCACTGGCCATCCTGGCCCCATTCGCCGCTTCTACTCACCCTGCCCTCGTGGGCCGGTGGCCAATGACCCGCGAAGAGAGGGAGAGACCCCCGCAGCTGGTGCCCGAACATGCGGCTCCTCGAACGTGCAGAGTCTGTGAGTATCCCTCACATCAGGAGGGCAATGACAGCTTTGCCTTTAAGCCGTCCCACCCTTGAGGATTGGCAATCTCTTTCTCCTATCACCTCCCATCAGGAGGATAAAGGCAGCTTTGCCTCTAAGCCACCCCACCCTTGGGGATTGGCAGTCTCTCCTCTTTTTCCGCCTTTTATTTTCGGTCTGAGTCTTCGCGTGGGGCCATTAAAGACAAAGGAGTAACTGAGGCTTTCTGGTCAGGGCTACTCCCTGATGTTAGCTAAAGGTCCTTAGTCCTCTTAACGGACCCTGACTGCCTGCACGGGTGTAGACAAGACCCCCATCTATACATCTTTCTAATACAAAAACCCGCTAACGCAATGACCAGTTAAATGCTCTTAGAGCGGTTGCCGATCTCTTAAACTTGCGGGCAGGCTTGCGCTGTGGCCTGAGTGGAATCACCTGGGATTTTGATCCCAGGCATGTTCCCTTAGAAATCAGCACTTCACCTCAGTTTCCTTTCCTATCTTAACACCGCTAGAAAAAAATCCCCAAAGTTCTAAGGGATCTTCACATAAGCCTTAAAGTCAACTTCTAAAATAAACTTCCCTAATCTGTTTTGTTATCTTGCCCCTGGGGTACTCAAGCAGAAGCTAAAACCAGTTAGGTGAGAATTTAAATTAACTAGCCCCTGTGGAGCACTTAAAAATTCAAGGTGGCTTGTGCCATACAAACAAACAAACAAATTTTTAAAAGCCATTTTTTCTCCTGTAAACCTTCTCTTGGGGAAGGGGCTCATCAGAGGACCACCCCATCTCTCTCTCTTTGCTTTATCTCGGTTATAGCCTTCGTGAGGGTCTGGATAAGGTTTGTGGGCAACTGAAGCCTCTTGGTCAGGGCGGCTCCCTGATAGTGGCTGAAGGCCCCCCTGCCCTCTTTCCAGACCCCAACAACCCAACTGGGTGTAGGCAGTAACCTTTTCAACTATCATAAAATCTGGTAACGCAGCAACCAGTTAAAAGTCACAAGGACGGTTGCCAGACCCTTAAATCTGCAGCTAGGCTTGTGTTCATCAGAACGTATCAATCCCCTGGTGGCAGACTGCCCCAGGAATATTGAAGTGTAGGCAGTAACCTTTTCAACTATCATAAAATCTGGTAACGCAGCAACCAGTTAAAAGTCACAAGGACGGTTGCCAGACCCTTAAATCTGCAGCTAGGCTTGTGTTCATCAGAACGTATCAATCCCCTGGTGGCAGACTGCCCCAGGAACATTGAACGCCACTGACCACACTTCTTTTCTATAATGGGTAATTC
>NW_008337640.1:895558-896237 GCF_000622305.1 Nannospalax galili | reverse complement strand
AAATGAATCAAATGTTGTTGAAACCAATGTTAACACTCTCAAAAAACTTCGTAATGATCTATTTTCAAGATTTCAACCCTCCGAACAATTAGGTTGGTTTAGTAATCCCTTGTTTTCATGGCTCCTACCCTTTGTTGGCCTCCTGGCCATGCTGTGTGTCATTTTCATGTTTGCTCCCTGTTTCATAAAATTTCTTTGCCAACAAATTACTACCATTGCTAAAATTGCTACCAAACAGGTCATGGTCAATTGTCAAACTTTGGATTCTCCCGAGATAGATGAGTTGGCTCTTAAGGCTTGTGATGAAACTTCTCCATTTAAAATCAAACAGGGGGAGATGTTGGGAAACCCTGCTGGTAGGGTTGTAGTTTCTCCATGTCCGGATAGCCCTGAGAGGCTCAGCGCCAAATGGAAAAACTCCCATTTTCAGCAGGGGGCCTCCTGCTCTCTTCCTGACTCACTTTGAAAGTGCCGCCAAGTGAAGATGCCTGGCCTTATCTGAAACATGGCCTTTAGCATAGTTACCTGAAGTAAAAACTACCCGCAGGTTTTTTCTATATGATAATCAGGCACTGTATGACAGTCTGGAAGACAGAAGCCCACTGCCACATGTAAATAAAGCATACTATGAGCACCTATCAACTGAGGCTTTTGCTACTGCCTCCACACTATAAATTCT
>NW_008337640.1:873878-894896 GCF_000622305.1 Nannospalax galili | reverse complement strand
GTGTCTTTGTGGTTTACTTATTGGCATGAAAAGCTGGTTCCTCTAAGCTTCTGGTTCTCTCTTTTGACTTTATATTGGAGTGGCCAGATTGCTTTTGTCTTCAGGCATTCCCACAGAGGCCCAAGTTGGATGAGGATCAGATGCTCCCAGGCTTTCTCCTAAGGTCTGGATCTCTCCAGGAAAGATTTTGGCCTCAGGAACTCTGGAGTTGGACTGGCTTGGGAGCTGGGCCCAGGAAAGATGCTGGTCTAGGGCAGCTTTTGACCATGCCACCCAGAGATGCAAAAGAAGTTGGGGGCGGGAAGTGACCCCAAGGGCCCCTCAGGATTGCACTGAGGAGCCAGGTTGGTCTGGATGCAAAGGACCAGGAAGAGGAAATGTCAGCCTAGGTGTCCAGGAAAGAGGCTGGTGGGTTGTGCAGATCCAGGGAAGCAGAGGGAGGTGAGGGTGGGGCCAGGCCCAGAGTGCCTCTGGGGACCTGAGAAGGGCCTGAGTTACTCTGGGTGCAAAGGATCAGGAAGCAGTGGTGGTTCCCCAGGTTTCTGGGGCACAAGACAAGGAATGGGACAGGGCGCAGACTAGGGGATAGACCAGCGGTGTCGATGTGAGGGTGAATGAGGCTGGGGGAGTCATGGCGCAGAGGGTGCGATAGATTTACCAGAAGATAGAGGCCTGCGGGTTGGAGAGAGGCCTGTGGGTTGTCCTTTGTATTTTTCTACATAGGAAAAGGAGATAAATACAAGTTATATCATTGATTTCCCCAACTCCAGAAGATTTTGAAAGAATAGTCAATATTTTAACTATATTCATGTATGGAACATAGAATTAAAAATAGACTTAATTCCTGAAGAATTTGATTTCAATAAACATTTATCATTTAGGCATCACTATGTGAAGTTTGCTGAACAAGTTCAAAGTCTATTAGCATAAAAGAGAAAGACACTCTTGTAAACTATTTGTTGTGTGGTAATACAGATGATTTACTATTACTAACTCCTAAGAATTTATCTCATTAAACAGTCATGTGTTCAAGACCAATGTTGAGTGTGTCAATCGAATGATCATTTCCTAATAAAACATTACTATTTATCTAGTGAAGAGTATTTGGGTGGCAATGCATGGTTTAATCTAATGCTTCAGCAGATGATTTGGGGTTGGTTAATAAGAGTCTATCATTCTTTTTCATATGTAAATATGAAAGAATGTGAGACCTGTAAGAAGCCTTGGAGAAACCCTAGTCTAAGCCACATATTTCAAGAATGAAGTGTTGGTATCACTTACTGGAAGTGAAGGGCTTAGTCCCCAAGCTAGCACAGGAGTCACACTTTCTTCAACACAAAACTTCTCATTTGCTATGATGGTAAACTTTAAATCTCAGATTGGCACAGACTAGAATCATCTGGGAAGAGGGTTACAATGAGGAATTTTCTGGCTCAGGTTAGCTTGTGGACATATCTGTGGGGGCTTGTCTTAAGGTAGCTGAGCACAAGCAGCAGGTAAGCAAGTAAAGGTCTGCTCTCTTGACGATGGATGGGATTCGACTAGCTGCTTAAGCTCCTGCCTTGATTTCCCCTTAATGACGGACTGTAATATATCCTGGATTTGTAAACTGAATAAACAATTTCCTCTTCTGTATTGTTTTCGGTCAAAGTGCTTGTCATAGCAACGGAAATAAAACTAGAACAACTCCTTTTGTTATTTTTATTATGTTGAAAAATTCTGGTATTTTAAAAATGATGACAAAATACTTTGCTGCTAAGTGATATCATAAGTAATAATGAATATAAGGCAATTCAAACATAATAATTATTTTAATTACTTATCATGCATATTAATTCTTCTGTATGTGCATGTGATTTGATGTGTGTCTGAACCTGTGCACTTATATGTTACATAAACATATGAGAGTGTTTGAATTATGTGAGTGTTCATGTGACTACAGCCTGTTAGTGTGTATGTGTGTATGTGTGTGTGTCTGTGTATGTGTGTGTGTGTGTGTGCATGCAAATGGGAGAAAAATGGGTTCCTATTCCATAACTCTTTGTAATATGTGTTGTGTTCCTTAGCAAAAATCTGTAGGCTAAAACCTAGCTCTTACCAGATTCTAGGCTAATAGAAAGTCTGCCACATTTATGACTGCATAAGGTTCAATCTGAAATGCATCCCCGTTACGCAGTATATTTTTGGTATCAAAGACTCTTTAGTCACTTGTAGTCTTAACATTCTTTAAAAATAAAACCATGATTTCTTTTCTGAGAGCTGCAGTGCTGTCTCCTTCAATGCCAAATGAAGAACTGCCTTCAGAAGGAAATGCTGGGGTATATCAGCAGTGTGGCGTGGCAAGGCTGCTTTGAATTGCATTAGATATGGTTTTATTCTGCTCTAACTGTTAACAGAAAGTTCAGAAGCTCATGTTTACTCATTTAGAAATAAAAATCACAGAAGGCAAGTGCTGAGAATGTCTGCCAAGCTTGTTCTTTATTGCCCTGGACCTCAGTTCCCTTTTCTCTAAAACAAGGGCGAGAAGTTATTTTTCAGATATCATCTTTCTGTTTGCTTTTACAGAAGAATCAGATTTTAGGATTTATGTTTATTTTTTCCATTTTGAACAGTATGTGCAGCCAGACCAGCATGACAAGGAATGTGTTACTTGCTCTGATCTTAAAATGAAATATCTGGTGTGGTGCTCAATTCTTCTGGAACAGTATTATGAACCCATTGTTCTGTGAAATTTTAGAGACAGAATACAGGATTTCTGACACTTCAGAAAGACACTTACTTACCTAGTTTTAAAGTATTCTTATTTAGAGTAGAATCATACAAGTGGGACATGAAGAAGGCTATTTTTATAAATAGATTGTTTTTTCATGGGAGATAGCATGTGGAAATTAAGGAAGTATTCTTGACATCCACAATGGCCACAAGCCCCAGGAACAATTTATTGGCATAACTGAGCAAGAGAGTCACATCAAAATACCCCAGGAAAAGCACCGTATGTGCAGCCTTGAATAAACCTTCACACTTTGCTGTTAAGACATTTTCTAAGTTGAAGCGCCAGACACGAGAAACCTTTCTTTGAGTTGCTGGCCAGGGTAGTTCAAGAGACTCCCAAAATTACACAGGATATTGCCACAGTCCTTGATTGCCTCCCAAAATTGGAAGGTAAGGCCCTATTGCTGAAGACAGGACATACTTCAGACACAGGATTTGGAACAATGGAGTTGCAACTGACCTGGAAGCCACCTCTCCTATAGGCTAGCTTTGGAGAGCACAATGCAAACTGCTAAGGGAGAACATCGATTGGTGGTCCAACCCCAGCTTCCAGGCCTAAAAACCACATCAATGACCAGCACAACAAATGACATTGGTACAGTAGTGACACTTTTATCTTGGGGGTAATCAACAGCTCCCTAATTGGACTTAAAGCCCACTCAATGGGAGGAAATTCATGTAGTACTGTAAACAGAGCCCAAGGCACATGGCTAGAGAAGTGATAGATCTTAGAGAAAACCTCAAGGCTGTCACATCCTTAGACAAATGTAATTTCTTACTATGTGCAAAATATGGATCCTCATATTTACAGACAAGTGTGCCAGTCACCACTCATCAAAGAAGCTTTTTTTTTGTAACAGATGGAGATTATTACAGAGTTCCACAACTAGTCACACACAGAGATTGTCTGTGAATTGCCCAAGCCTTAGTGGCACATCTGTATCATAACCTCTACACCTAAGACTCATTGAACATAGAACAAGGGGTAAACAGAGCACTAATGTATACCTTAAATCTCATCAATGAAGCTCCCTCATGTAACAGAAGGTCAGGAAGGCAAAATACCACAAATGGCCAAAGCATAGAGAATCAGAATCTACAGCGTGTGGGTCCTTGGATAGGACTCCTATATTTAACTCCACCCACTTAGTGCTCTGGGACGGTTGGGGAAGAGATGGGCAGAAAGATTGTAAGAGCCAGGGAGGAGGTACATGACCATATGGAAATATAGTCCTACAGGTTCCTGCAACATTTCTCATATGAGACACAATCCCATCACAGAACTGTGGAAGTGAACAGCAGGCCATAATCTTGTTTGAAGAATTATTGGCAGCTGATTATTTCTGGGTAAAGAAGAGCTTATCTTCTTAAAGGGAGGGACTCTAGATAGGCTGGCTAGGCCTCAATGGTGAACTAGCACTGAGGGAAATCTTGGAACATTAATTTGACATGATAGGCCTTAACACACATGACATGGCATGAATTCCAGTGTGTGTGTGTGGGGGGGGTTTGGAGGGTGCCAGTGGGGAAGAGGGCATAAAGATGATATATTCTGTACGAAATACACAAAAATTCAATAAAAAGTTTATGAAAAAAGAATAAAAAAGGTATTTTCTGTTGATAATGTTGTTATAGCATATTTAAACTTTATACAAATTTTATACGCTATGTATACCCAGTATGTAGCTAATGGGAAATTCTACCATCTTTCTCTTTTTTAGCCATTTACTTTGATATTGTTTATTTTCACTTGATTTGTGTGTAGTCACCACCACTCTGTTATTTCACCATCAATAACAACATCGTTGGAGTCTATGAGGTGGAGGGCTATATCACAGTCCCCATATACCCCAGAGTACATTAAATAATGTTATACACATAATGTAAAAGAACAGAATATATCTGGAAGGAAAAAGCATATTGAAGAAATAAAGAAAAAGAAAGTATAGGGTCAGCAACTAAAGATAATAAAACAAAATTAGAAAGCAGGTGGGTGGGATTGTACAGCTAAATGTTTTCCTAAAACTTCCTTCCTACACTCATCTAAGTTGCTAATATTTTCTAAGGTAGTGATTTTTTATTCCAGTGACCATACCATCACAGAAAACTATACTCAGATAATGAAGTCCCAACAATCTTTCCTCTAGGTCAGAAGCCAGGAAACTCTTAACAGGACACACAGTAAATATTTTAGGTTTCTTTGGTTGAGACAAAATCATTAAGAATCCATTCTAAATGTAGCATTTTAATTTCAGGAGTTCCACAAAAGGGAAATATTATGAGAGTAGAATTTCACCATTCTATTGAACATCAATTGTAAAATTAAAGCTTTATAAAAGTTATATAGGTTAGAACAGCCTTTTCAAAACTTTATGCCATTTCTCCCCTCAATGCCACTGTTATTTCCCATTAAAGTTACTATTTTAAGTGAGAACAGAGTATTTAGTCTTAAAGTCAAGAAGTTTTCCCTGTAATAAAGCTACTTTTTTTCCACCCAGAATCAGTGAGGTTCAAATCAAAAGATGAACCCAGAGCTGCTCATATGTCAGGCAGTGTAAGCAGCAATGCAAAGGGTAGTAGTGGGGATCCAGAGAATGGGGAGTTCACATCTTTAAATCCTCAGATATGGGGGAATCTTTAATGGTAAGTTAATGGTTGGTCTTAAAAGATTTAGAAGGAATAATAAACATTTTTCATACAATGTTGCAAAACTTCATAAAGTAATTTTCAAAATATTGAGATGTGCTATTTGAAAGAGAATGATATATTTGTACCTAGAAATTCTTGGGCACAGTGTCAGCTGGAAAATAAAATACATTCTCTTGAAGAATACAACATATGGGCCTCAAACACAGTCTTAGACCATCTTTTGTTTTCCTGTTCTTTTATCTTAGAAAGAACAGAACTCAGCAAGATTTTTCTCCCCATTGGCATTTATGGAATTATGTAGTTTGTCTTAATTAAGGAAATGAAAAAGAACTTGATATTTTTGTGTGAATCCATGTAGGTGGTAAAATATATAAACAAGACAAGAAAAGATGATACACAAGACAGTCTTTTCAAGCAAACTGGAAGCTATGAGCATCATATGTCACAACTTTTGGCAGTGTGTGGTGTGCCAAGCTATGGGCTCAATCATCACTATCTGCAGCAGATGAGGGTGTATGTGGTGCTGAATAGCAACCTAATATAACAATGAATACATAAAATATCTTTCTACAGTTTTTTCTTGACATATTGTATTACATTTGATGTTGAAACAAAATGTTAACTGTGTAAGGAGACAAAGACAGGAAAACATAAAGAACATACCTTGCTAGCTCAGATACAAGTTACCCTTTTAGATATGGGCAGACATGCTGAAATGATGACAGATTATCTTAAATGCAAACCTGCTTCCTGTAAATTCACAATATGTGAAAGTTAAACAAGTTTGAAACTTCTAAAAGATACCTGTGATGGATTTTTTCACTGTTTCAAAGACATTTATTTCTCTAGGGCATTTATTTCATATTGTTTTCAGTTTTTAAATATAAACTTTTCTTGACATATATTCACTGCACATGGTGATGGATTTCATAAAGAAATTTTCACATACAAGTATAACGTATTTGGCCATATGTACCCCACCGTCCTTTTTCTCTTGCTCTCTCATAATATCTATATTAAATTAAGAATCTACAAATGAGAGAAATATGTGATATTTGTCTGAGTCTGAGTCTTACTTGTTTCTCTTTATATAATTTCCAGGTGTGTCCATTTTTCTGCAAATGATATAATTTCATTCTTTGTAACAATATGATTCTAGCACATTCATATATATATATGTGTGTATACATATTCATACATACATATACATATATATGTTAAATGTGTTACATTTTCTTTCATCTGTTGTTGGACATCCAGACTGAACCATAACTTATGTATATGTAGAGTGCTGCAATGGACATAGATGTGTAAATATATCTGTGGTATGTTCATATGCTACTATTTTAAGTAGACATAAGAGATGGTACTTGTCATGTAGAGTTGCTTGGAAACTGATACTTTCCTATTAACTAGTGCCCCTATTTCCTATTAGCAGGGACCCCTGTTGATGTGAGAAGGCACATGTGGCAGTTGCTGATGCTTTTTAATTCTTTGTGTAGTTCTTTTTGCAATAGTGAATATAGGAGCTTTCTAGCCCTTCACTGAAGTAATTATAATTTACTCCTTAGAAGAGAATATAATACAGGTATTTTAAAAAGCAGATAGATTACCTATCTGATAGGTACTTTTAAAAATGATTTCTTTTTATTTTATGTGTATTAAATGTTTTGTCTGTATGCATGTATGTATACCATGTACATGTCTGATACCCTCAATGACTAGAAGAGGGTATAAGATCACCTAGAATTGGATTTACAGAATGTTGTGATCTATCGTGTGGGTGCTGGGAACCTAACTTGGAGGCCTCAGCAAGAGCAATGAGTGTTCTTAATGACTGAGTCATCTCTGTTAGCCCCCTGATTTGTATTTTGATGATGATTAATATCTATATCATCTCAAAATGAGAAAAAATAGTTTAAAAAGTTCATTGTTGATGGAAAAGTAAAAACTCACTGGTAAAATCACCGTTTTGTTTCTGAAGGATATGTACTTATTCTGTGCCATTGGGTCATGTAAGTTCTCCATAAAGATGATCGTTCATTGTTTTAAAACACTGGCCATGAAATTTCACAAGCTTCCTTGGCTAAGCTTCTTATCCTTATTTAGCACTGACTACAGTGGTGTTTTCTGGATGTAACCGAGGCTACGGTTACATGCAGGTTTCTTCTTAAGAGCAACTAGAAAAGGACCGAGAGGAGAAGGGGAACATGGGAGAATGAGCACAAGAAGAGAAGCGTGAGGCAACGGGAATGAGAGGGAGTGAGAGTGAAGAGCAGGGAAGGAGGAAGAGAAGAGAACTGAGGATATATAGCAGGGCTGGGCAGTTTAATGGACACAGTCTGTGTTCCCTTAAATTCACACATTGAAACACTGTGATTATATTAGAGGTAGAGCCTTAAGAGCCAAGTAGGCCATGTGATTAGTGTCCTCATGAAGGTGACCGGTGCTTCATAAGAAGAGGACAGAGCATTAATTGTCTCCTTTTTCAGAAATTTAAGATCTGCAGCCAGCAAGAAGAATGTCTTTATGTGACTGACCACAAGAATGATGGCAACATGATCTCAATATTAGAGTCTCCTAAACGATAAGAACTTCATATCTGGTATTTATGTTACTTAGTCTACTTTGTTGCTGTTGTGGCATCCCAGGCAAGAGACAAAAAACGGAGTTGCAATGCTGTCTGAATAGTAAAGACTTACCCCGTATTTCCATGAGAGTGCTCCTTCCACTCTGTATTCAATATGAGATACTCATAGCTTAGTCTCATATTTCATATGCTGCAAATTTCATCTATTATGTCAGTCATTGGGTGTTGTAGCCCACAAAAGTGGCTGACAGTTGGGCAAGACAGTATCAGAAGATGAACAACCAATACAGTTCTAGCATCTAAGGAATAAATCCCAAAGTTTTCACAGCATCCACTGCAACATGAAAATTAAAAGGTATTGCTTTTATTTCGAACCCGTTACTCATATTAAAATTAGTCTATGCTTTTAATTTCTGCTTTCTCTAGAAGAACTCAACAGCTGCTTTCTATCCTAGAGAATCAACATTTCAACCACCATGAAGAAAGTCAGACAGGCAGTCTCAGTCCTCTTGATCCTAGGTTTAGGAAGGTTTTCTATTGTGTTTTCTTGAATGCAGTGCTCAATTCTGGAACAAAAAATGTGTTGATTCTGTATAGCATTATTTAAAAATTTTAGTTCCTTTAGAATTTCATACAATGTAGTTTGACAACATTCACCCCTTTCTCCAATTCCTCCCAGATCTACCCTCCCCTTCCCAACCCACCCAAATATGTGTCTTTAAAAAAATCCACTGTGTCAAATTTGTGGTGTCCATACACTTTTGAGTGTGAGGCCATTCACTGGAACGTGGTCAATTTTTAGGGGCCACACTCTTAAAGAAAATTGACTCTCCCTCTCCCAGAAGCAATTAATTGTATCTCTTCTGTCTGGGGTGGGATATCATGCCCACTTCCCATCTGCGTGTTGGATTTTGTCTGGCCTGAGCTTGTACAGAGGTTTTGTGCATCCTGTCACAATTACTGTATTCATATGTGCATCTGCCTTGTTGTGTCCAGGAAATACTATTTTGTTTTAGTCTCCTAGTCTCTGGATCTTACACTCATTGTGCTCCCTCTTCCACAATAACCCCTGAGCCTTGGGAGGAGAGGATATGAAATCAGTATCCATTTTAGTACTGAGCACTCTACACATCTCTTATTCTCTGCATGTTGATCAGATGTGGGTCTCAGTGTTGCTCACAGCCTACTGCCAAAAGAAGCTTCTCTGATGAGGTTGAAGAGATGTATTAACCTATGGGTATAATGTTAAGTCATTATAAGTCAGTTTAATACTGTGTCCATTTGGAAGAAAAACATTAGTGGGTTCTCCCCTAAGTGCCTATAACCTGTCTAGCCACAGGTTCTTGACCCCAGTAATGGTACTAGATATGGAGTTAATCTTGTGGCATAGACTTTAAATTCAATTGGTAAAGGCAGGGCATAGTGGCAGACGCCTTTAATCCCAGGACTTGGGAAGCAGAGGCAGGCGGATCTCTATGAGTTCAAGGCCAGCCTGGTCTACATAGTGAGTTCTAGGCCAGCTGGAGCTACAGGGAGACCCTGTCTCAAAAAGACAAAAAAAAATTAGTAATTGTTTGGTTACACCCATGACATTCATGTCACTTATTCCACCAGTGGGCAATTCTTGCCAAAACAGTAGTTATTGTAGCTTGTGGGATTGATAGTTGGGTAAAACTGATGATTACTTTTCTCCTCTGATAGGGTGCATAGCACCTTCAAGTACTATGAAAACTAGGCAGGAGGGATGAATGTTGAAGGAGTACCAGCTTGATTTCTGTGTGTTCCTGATTCAAGTATGAGGAGTCTACAGTAATACTGTCTTATTATCAAGTTCTGGAGGGTAATTAAGAGCACTGACAATAGCCTGAAACATATGTGGATCTATGGTGCCTCATTGGCCAACAACTCCAATAGATATAACCCATTGCTGGCACTGGAATTTTTGTTTGTTAGCCTATCGTGTCTAGTGGGGGCATTGTTACCCTGTTTATGGGATAATTGCATGTGTAAGTATTTATTTTAGGAAATTTCTTTAGTGATAGGTTTCCCACTATGGAAATTAGTGTTGAGGTTCCTCAAAACCTAGATATAGATCTACCACAAGATCCAACTATACCACTCTTGGACATATCCCCAAAGGACTCTATATCCTACTACAGAGATACCTGTTTATCCATATTTATTGCTGCTATATTCACAATACCTGGGAAACAGAAACAGTCTAGATGTCTTTCAACTGATGAATGGATAATGGAATGATAATGAAAATATTTACCCAATAGATTATTATGTGAATTATAAATTTCACAGACAAATGGATGGAGCTGGAAACAGTCATTCTGAGTGAGATAACAAGACCCAGAAAGACAACTGTTGTCTTTTTTTCCTATAATTTGTAGAGTTTTAGTCTTATCTTTAGATATCTGTATGCCATTTGAAATACCCAGAGAGGTTCAAAAATTAATAAGGGGCCATGGAAGAGGTGAATTTCAAGGGAAGGAAGATAATACACAGTGGTATAAAGGGTAAAGGGTAATAATGGAACAGTGAGGGTTAAATGGGGTGGAGGGTGAGAGGGTAGATGAGGAAGTATGGGGGTATAACTTGCAATAGAGACTGTTTGTATAGCATTATTGCAGAGACTATACCAAGATGAGATGCTGCATAGCAATGTTTGATTGAAATGCCGCTGTATTCTAACTACCTGGTGATGGTCTTATTGGAAGATCCTTCTGTATCCTAACAACATGGCTAAGGTCTTATTGGAAGATATTGCTGCATTTTAACTACCTGGTGAAGGTCTGATTGGAAAGTACTGCTGTATCCTAACAACGGTGAAGGTCTGATTTTCTAGTATGCTATTTTCACTTCACAGTGAGCTGTTAATGAGCTGTAAACATTTTGAGATAGTAAAATAGGATCCCAGGATGCATATTTCATTTGAAGAGATGGGAACTAAGTCTTTATGGAACAAGAGAACAATTCATTTATTTAACGTCAAGAAGATAAGTTATTTGGTAAAACAGAAGCTTTGAGATGTGGAGGGCCTTCAGCTCTCTGTGGGGACAGGTAAGCATAGTGGCATCCATCAGGTGACCGAATAACAACGGGAGCCAAAAGAAACCAGTGTGTTTTTTTTTTCTCTGATAAATATCTATATATTGAGACAGGGTCTCCTGGTAGCCCCAGCTGGCCTGGAACTCACTATGTAGACCAGGCTGGCCTCAATCTCACAGTTATCCACCTGCCCTGCCTCCTGATTGATGGGATTAAAGTTTTGCACCACCACAGCTAGGTCTAATTTTCTGTTCTTGAGACCACTGAGTAATCACCATTACTTCAGCTCTAACCCTAGAATCCCCTAGTTTCTTCAAACTCCAGGGGAATATAATGAGGGTTTCCATTAATGCCTAGATGGAGATGTTACTTCTTTCCTCTCTCTCACCCTCCCTCTCTCTCTCCCTTCCTCTCTCTCTCCCTCCCTCTCTCCTTCCTCCCTCCCTTCCATCCTTTCTTTAATAAAAAACGACTGTAAGTTTAAGAACACACCTATAGGAAATATATAGCTTTTAATTAAATGAAGTCCTCAGGAAAATGATTCTGGAAAATTGTGGGAATTTTTTTTTCAGATTTCAGGTGACATTGGTTGTTTTAGAGATATGCTCAACTTTTAATTATGCTCGTATGAAAATATTAAACTTTTCACTGTTTAGAGAATCCAGAACACAGCATACTCATTCATAGTTTCCATTACTATATAAAGTACTTCCTTGAGCATTACAAGGCGAGCTCACCAGTGGCTCACAGAAGGGTAGCTATTTTACAGTGATTTTCCTGTAGCTGTGATGGGCAAATCACAATTATAAAACTTGGTCATCAAGTTATGGACATTTTATTGCAAAGAAAAAAAAGATGCTTTGAATCTGGGTAGGTGAATAAATACCTTTTAAAAAGGATAACTTTAGCTGGGCATAGTGGTGCATGCCTTTAATCCCAGCCCTCGGGAGGCAAGGCAGGCAAATCTTTGTGAGTTCAAGGCCAGCCTGGTCTACATAGTGAGTTCCAGGACAGCTGGAGCTGGGCTACAGGGAGACCCTGTCTCAAAAAGACCAAAAAAATAAAAATAAAAAGGATAACCTTAAAAAGATGGAAGCTTGGCTTAAACATGGAACTAGAGCATCGTTTATTGCTGATTGAACTTGCTGTGCACAGACTTTTGCCAGTTTTTGTTTTTTGTTTTCTTCATTTTGAAATAAGGTGAGGCCTTTGGTAAGGTGTGGAGAGGTTATGCTCTCCATTTTCCTGCCTCTGAAATAATCCAAGAGTGTTTTTGTAAACTCTTTCACTCTCAAGGCAGGAATAAAACTGTGAAGCTTTTATAGGAAGGTTACCCTCTAAATAATCCCTCCAGTCTAGATAAATCTTGTGCAAAAGCTTTTCCACCAGCTGTGGGAATTATCTGTGTTTAGTTGTAGCATTTTTAACTCAACAGTTTCTATGTGCTGCCTTTTTATATTTTATCTGCTTCAAATACATAAATACCCATAGCTAAGAGATACAATTAAGATTTAAATATTTTTGTACCAAAATGGCTAGTAAGCAACACTATTTTTATAGCAATACCAGTAGTAAAGGACCAAAAGGATCTTGTGTGTAGACCCACATCCTATATAACATGCGGATCCTTAATTCCTAGGTATTTTCACTCCTGTGTTAATAAGCAGCATTCTTAAAAACTCTGGGATAAAGAACTGAATTGTCCTCCTCTTCTCTTTTGTTCTTTGATTAGCCTCAAGTCTTTGAATCTGAGAAGTTATGATGAATCATTAGGTTTCCAGGTGACTTGGACTGAAGAAAAACCCCTAATTGTACATTTTTTGCAAGATTTCAAATCAATAGCATCTACTGTCTTAGCCATGGATGATTTAATTTTTTAACACGTGCTTCCAACCTTTAATTTTCTACAAAGTGGCCACATCAATTATTAATTCATCTATATTTCCTCAAAGCAAGTCAGACTTAAGATCCTTCATAAATATTTAAGAATACTGCTGAAAAATAAACAAAGACTTTTCCTGAACTTTTAATTGCAGGTTTGAGAAGCCATGATTGCAGGAGCAACAGAAAGCAAAACAAGCATGATTTTTAGAATTCAGAGATGCGACAAAGCAGATACTGGAGCACAAGGGAGGCCAGATTTCTGTGATAACATGCACTGTGTGCTTTACAACGTGAATCTCATTTACTACACATTGAACTAATGCACAAATGGACACTGCCAATTTTAAGCCAGGCCTAACTTACTGTTACTTAATTTCTGACAGCGTACATTTTCCCCAGCCCCAGCACATGTGCACTATAGTCTTTACCATTAATCCTGACAAAAATGACTGAAATAAATACATTAATATATGAAATGAACTGTGTATAATTAAAATAATGAGAAAATAGTTTTAGCTTTCATTTTTATTATCATTACTGACTCTTTTGAGATAGAGTCTGTTACCTGTTGAATTTCCCCCCAAAAGACATGAAGAGCTCCTAAAACCTGGGAATGAAATCTGATGTGGAAGTAGGGTCTTTGCAGACACAACTGAGTTAAATGAGGTCATGTTATATAATAGGTGAATCTCGATGGAACATGACTGTTCTTGTAAAACAGCTTTGAGAAAAGCCACAAAAAGACACAGGGACAATGCTGTGTGAGGCAAAGGAGAGTAAAGTGCCGCAGTACAGGTCCGGGGAATGGCGAGGCTTATGAGCAACACCAGAAACTGCAGGAAGGGCAGAGAACAGATTCTCCCCCAGAGACACCAGAGAAATCACGGCCCCAGTAAAACCTTGATTTCAGACTATTAGCCTCTAGAACTGTGAGAATAAATTTCTACTGTTTCACATTACCCAGGGTGTGAAACTTTGTTATAGCAGCCCTGGGGAAATAATAGAGATTCTATAATCAAATCCATTCTTTCCCTTTTAAGGTGTTATGCTGTAACACATAAACACACACACAAACACTATGCATAGAACATGCATACATTTAAAAATAATTATATAGTGGATGTCCGTTCTTCTGACCTCCAAGTAGGTGAAAGAAGCTGCATCCCTAAGTGCTTCCATAGGCTCCATCCTTACCACAGCCATGTCCCTTTCCACATAGGCTGATGACCAGGCAGGAACTATTCTCTATAGTTCTATCATTTATGAAATCATATTGTAATCAGCATAGTTGGCTTATCTGAATTAAAAATCTTTAAATGAGAATATATTTATATGAATCTGCTTGATGAAAATGAATTTTAGTGCTCCACTAAAGCTAATTCACAAGTTTCTAACTGAAAAATATTCACTGAAACCAACACTGTAAAATCATATTTTAAATAAGCATTTCTTTTCATCAAACACTTATTATCAGGGGCATATTGTATGAACTTTATTTTGCAGAAGAGTAATAAAATAATGTTGATTATTCCACTTTAACAAAATATATAGTTTAAAGTAAAGTCAGATTATTTTATAGTAATGCTAAATTATTTTACACATACAAAAGAGGTGGTGAGATTTAACAACATTTTTTGTAGTATAGAACATTTGATGAAACAATGGATTTTTATCAGTTTATATTTTAACTTGGCAATTAGCATAAACATGAGTACATAGTTTAAGAGGTGCTATGTTTTAATTTTTGTTAAGTCACTGGGCATATGTAAATGTGCCTGGTTATTGAAGTTACCCAGACTAGGCATATGAGTTCCTGTTGGCATGCTCATGTTTACTGTGAAGAGAAGGTATGCAGATTTTGCTGTAGACAGTTTATTGTCACACATATTTAAGCATTACAATGGACTACAGAAAAGGAGGTGCAGGATTCAAAGTAGCTCATGTCATTTTGTACTGAAATGCTCATGGATATGCATCTTTCAGATGTTTTAGAAGGCATTGTGACAGAAGTGTTCTCTGCTTTCGAAGAAGCTCAGGGCTCCCGGGAGAAAAGAACTGACTGGCTAATGATTACATCACTGTTTTTGGTAGACTGGGAAAATTTGAAGGTTCTAGCCCAGATAGTAAAATGATGACCTTCACTCAGAGGGAAAGGTTCTAGCCGGGTGCTTTGATGTATGCTTATAACCCCAGCTTTTGTGAAGCAGAGGGAAGAAGATCAGGAGTTCAATTCCAGCCTTAGTCAGCTGCATGGCTAGTTTAAGGCTATCCTGAGCTACGTGAAACAACCAACCAGACCAGGAATTTTAAGGTAGGAAATGTCAAAGTCAAGGAAGGACAAAATTGTTTTTACTGTTTTAATACTAGAGAATAAACCTAAATAATATTTACCATATTGTTACATTTGAGCCATTTCATTGCTCTTGGGAAGTTATCAACATCATAAACTTGTGGACTGAATATTATTTAATGAAGAGAAAATATAATGGATTACTATTCAGTTGACTCATAATTATAAATACTATTTCTAGATAGATCTAAAGCCCTTAGTATGATGCAACTGCAGTATTGCAATACAGTTTCTTTAAAATATTAACGGAAAATGGTAAGGAAAACTCATTAATTTTTTGAGATTACATTTCCCAATTTTTTGTAAATTATTGGTTTATTTTACTTGTGAATTATAATATGCCAAAATACTAGAACTGGAGGACTCCTGAAAATTCCCCAAGAGATAGTTTCTCCCCAGGGTGCACTAACATGTTCCAGATACAGATACTCTCAAAGAAAATCAAGGGAGAATTCGGCATCAGTTGATTTGTTTTATGCATAAAAGAAATAAAAAGTTCATTTGCAAGGAAAGTTATGGGGAATGTGCTGTGTTTAGATTGTCCATTTAATGCAATGGTTGAAATACAAGCAAGAAAAACAAAATTTAAGCGTATGTAAAATTTTCACAACTGTACTAACTCTCGGTGACGCTTGCTGCGTTTTTCTAAGTGGAATAATGTCCTGACCTTGACTGGCTCTGGGAGAAAAATATCTGCTGAAGAGAGGATGCTGTTGGACTTGCTGTGCCTTATAAAAAACAGGAAAGGTGGCCACAGTGCACAAGGTCACAGCTTATGAGACCATGAAGCCCACGCTGGTGGTAGCTGTGGTGGTGCAATACTTTCCTCAGTCACTGCCCAGAAAACAGTGTTCAGGAACTTCTGGGAGTGCAGCCCAGAGCACTCAGACAGCCTGAAGATGAGAGCATGCTTGCTGAAGGCATTGCACACCTCCAAGGCCTTCAGCACTGCCTCAAGGGCACAGCTTTTCTCTACCTGCAAGTGGGGCAAGTCCATATCCACCTTCCCTCCGTGTGCCCATGGATGGTCTACTCTACCAATTTCTCAGAAGGTAGTGTATCCTTACTCTTCTCCAGACAATCTGTCATGGGTCAGAAGCTTTTATGTGTAATCTTCACAATTTGGGTCTGCAGGTCCTCCAGGAGAAGCTAAAGGAGCTGCACTGGGCTTAAATCTGCTCAGGCTTACATGAGAACTAGGCAGAATGTCACCCTTACAGCATAGAACAAGTCAATCTGTGCTGGAGAATTCAATTCACTGTAATGATCAAAGACATTCAAGTACTATCCTAAGCCTACGTTTATTCTTTTTTTTAATTGAATTTTTATGCATTTCCTATAATACATCTTAATCATATTTAGACCCCCTTCCATATCTGGACCCCATATATCTGTTTCCCACTGGATTTCATACATTCTGTCTGTTAAGGCCTATCCAATCATGTTTGTGTTCCCAGATATCTCTTGATTTGAGTTCATCTAGGGGAGCCTGGTCAGCCTATCTAGCTTTACTACTTAAAGATGACTCTCCCTCACCCAGCTGCCAAGAATTCTTCATCTAAGGTTGGGGCTTTTGACCCATTTTCCCACTTCTATGCTGGGTTTGAGTTTGCATGGGTCTTGTGCATGCTGTCATGATTGCTGTAAGCTCATATGAGCAAATTGCCAGCCACCTGGAAAACTGTTTCCTTGTGGTCATCCACCACCTGTGGCTCTTACAGTCCTTCTACCCCCTCTTCTATAGTGGTCCATGAACCCTGGGTGGTAGAAGTTTAATGCAGGAGCCCTATTCAGGGACACACCCTCTGTTCTGCAGTTTCTTATTCTCTACATTTGGCCAGTTGGGGCTTTCTGTGTTAATCATCATCTGTTGCATGAGGAAGCTTCACTGGTGAGGGTTGAGAGATCCATTAATATTCTCTATGCCCTCTGTCCTGCTATGTTCTGTGAGCCATAGATGTAGAGTTCCATTGTACATATGTCACTTAGGGCTAGGTGTCCCATAAACACTTATTCTCTGTGCTTGACCAGTTGTGGAACTCTATAATAGTCTCCATCTGTTGCAAAAAGAAGCTTCTTTGATGAATGATGAGCGGTACACTTGTGTATAAGGATACAGTCTTAGCACACAGTAATAAACTGCATTTATCTAAGGATGTGACAGACATAGGTTTTGCTCTAGAATCTATGACCTCTTTAGCCATGTGTATTTGGCTATGTTTATGTTTCCTCCCATTGAGTGGATTTTAAGTCCAATTACATAGCTGTTGGTTACATTCAAGATAAAGAAAAAGAAACACTACTGTATCAATAGAGATAGTTTGATGCACTGGTTATTGTTGTGATTATTAGGCTTTATATTAAGTGAAGTAACACAGACTCAGATAAGCAATGTATGTTTTCTTCTCATTTGTGGATCTTAGCTCCAGATCTTTACATGTGAATTTATATCCTGACGTAATCACAGGAGTCAGAAAAGGAACCATCCAAAATCGGGGTAAAGGAGAAGAGGGAGCCCAGAGAGTGGGGGATAGTAGGAGACAGGTGTTATCAAGGGGGGGAATGGGGAAAATGGGGGTATTTAACAGGAAGGGGAAAGGGAGAGTTATATAAGGAACCATGGGGGCAAAGGGGGAAGAAGGAGCTTGAGAGAGGAGGGTCGTAGGAGATAGGTATTATCAAGGGGAAATGGGGAAATGGGAATGTTTTAGCTGGGGAGGGAGGAGAGAGATAAATTATACTTAGGGGTGTGTGTTAAAAACTAGAGGAAAATGCATTATTCAAAAGTCTACTAAAATACACATATACATTATATATATGAGTGCATGTATACAACTGAAGGCTATATAACAAGAAACAGTGCCAAATAGGTGACTCCTCCCTTCAGGTTGTTGGTCAGGGTAGTCCAAAATAACACAGCCCTTGATTTCCTCCCAGAATTTGAAGGTTAGGCCCTATTGATGACAACAGGACATACTTCAGACATAGAATTTGGAACAATGGAGCTGGAACTGACCTGTAAGCCTCCTCCCTGAAGACTAGCTCTCATAACATCAGAGGATATTATGGAAGCTGCTAAGGGAGAAAATCAATCAATGGTCCAACATACCTATTTTAAAGAATATTTTATTTATGAGTGTATTGCCTGCATGCATGTAAGTGTATCTGTATCGTGCAATGCCCGCAAATGTCAGAAGAGTATGTCAGCTCTCTTGGAACTGGAGTCACAGATGGTTGTTAGCTGCCATGTGTGTGCTGCCAATCAAACCCAGGTCTTCTGTAAGTCTGGTCAGTGCTCTTAACCACTGAGCCATCTCTCCAGCCCCCTACCGGCCTATTTTTTAATATTTTAATTTTAAAAAATATTTTATTTTATTATTTTTATGTGTATGATTGTATTTCCTTCATGCATGTAGATGTACCCCTGCAATGCAATGCCTGTGGAGGTTAGAGGAGGGCATCAGATGCCCTGGAACTGGAGTTATGGGTGGTTGTTAGCTGCTACACGGGTACTGGGAACTGAACTGAGCCCTCTGCAAGAGCAGTCAGTGCTCTTAACCTCTAAGCCATCTCTCCAGTCTCTCAATCTGCCTACTTTTTGAGGTATTAATTTTGAACTAGCTGCTACCCACAGCAACATCTTCAACATCTTGGGGGTGGCATTTAAGTTTTTATGGCTTTCAAAGTGTTAATAAGAGAATGAAATGAAAATGTGGAAAACCCACATGTATAAATTACAATATTCAGTTATAAAATATTTTTAAACTAATTGCAACAACATTGATACAGTAAGAATCCTAAGCAATAGTGTATGATCAATCATCCAAATTCCCATTTATAAGCTCATGGTGGGTTGAAAAAGATCTTTTAAATGACAATTGTGTTTAAATGTAAAAGGTAGTTCCATATTCTTTAACTTGGAGCATATGTGAATCTGCTCTTTTCAAATTTGCCTTTAAAATATGCACTGCCTTTTGTTCTTCAAGGATTCTAGCCCATTTAAAAATTCTTTATACTAATTTTCCATTTAAGGAATTAAGTTTCTAGGAATGTGATCTTCTTACTGTTTTTATCCTACTGTCTCCTTATTTTTAATGCAATGTTTTTGTTGTTTTAATTGCATGGCTATCTCCCATGCTTAGCTGTAGAAATGTCCTTAGGTGGCAGTTTCCTGAAGCATCATGACTTTTCTCAGTTGTAATGGTTTTTATGTTAATTTTCCCACTTGAAATTTCCATGCAACACTAATAACAGAAATTCAAAATTCACACCTAGCATAGCAGAAGCTTAGAGATTTTTTTTTTTTTTTTCTCTCAGACTCTTTCCACATCCTACTTATCCCTCCTCTTGTTGCTTGACTCTGGAGGAGATATGCCTGCATGTAGACTCCTTAAGCAAATTACTATTTCAGTACCCACTCACTAAATGAGCCTCTCCAGGTTTCTGGCTTTTTTGCAGGTCTTACATGGAGCCTTCTGCCCTGTGCACATTCAAGGTTATTCTGTTTCCATCTGTGAGTGGTAAACTTCCTCAGAATATGCAAGTTCCTTTAACCTGCAGCAGCGTATATATAGTCTGTATGCCGGCTTTGTCACCTCCCTTCATTTAGACGCTTCTGTGATTTGCTTCAATCTTGATGGCATTTTAAATACTTTGACATGCTTCTTAATTTCTATATGTTGGCTGTCAAGGACAGAGGAATAGAGTGAAAGAAGAGGTTTATTTAAGTTTTAAAATGATTAGGATCAGAAGTAAGTTCTGGGGGTGGGAGGTGAAGTAAAGGACAGTGTGACCTTGTCAGGGATTGTTATAAACAGTGGAGATGATGATAGGTGGTTGAAGAGATGAGTTCATGTGCTTTCCCCAGAGAGTGCAGAATTACAAGAGCTAGCCTTGGAGGCAGGAGGATGTAGGAACTAGTGGAGGGACAGATACTGGAGGGGGCGGGGAGGAGCAGAGAACACAGCCAGAGAGAAAAATGGAGTTTCTGGACATGGCTTTGTCAAGCAAGTTTGCAGCAAACAAAGTAGGAGTAGGTGTTTAATAGCATTAAGGAGCATGCCCAGGAAAAGTGAACGGAATTTGGTGCCTAGTTGTCTTCTTAGTCTCGGTTGATGACAGAACATCTAGAATCTCAGCTAAAAACCTTGCAGCCATCCTTGACTTAAGCACTATCCCTCACAAGGTAGACACCTAATTCATGTTTTTGACCTTCAAGTCTGTGTGCACTTCAACTGCTTCTCACTACTCCTCTATTAAAATTACAAAATGAATTCTGTGTCCAGCTGAGCAATTCTAGTGTTGGTCACTCTGCTCAGTTATAATTTCACAGCATGTCTAACCTCCAGTGCACTGGATAGGCTCATTTATTATGATGGCATGTTTGTCCCTTCTCAAGAGAAGGTGTACAATTTGGCACACATGGCACCATCACACCCCAGAGTTACAGTCCACAAGCTGCTCCAAAAAAACGGTTCTCATATTTTAGCCTGACTTAAGATGTTAAGTACAAAATTTAAAGTATAAGATTATTATATTGTATTTTAGATTTCTGCTGGACAAAGTACTTATCAAGAAGGCAAATTAATTTAATTTGTAAAAAAGCTCACCTATTCAAGGATTCATGCTGTGCTCTTTTTGATTGCTTGTTTTTATCTATCTATCTATCTATCTATCTATCTATCTATCTATCTATCTATCTATCATCTATCTATCT
>NW_008337640.1:865909-873513 GCF_000622305.1 Nannospalax galili | reverse complement strand
ATCTATCATCTATCTATCTATCTATCTATCTATCATCTATCATCTATCATCTATCTATCTTCTATCTATCTATCATCTATCTATCTATCTATCTATCTATCTATCTATCTATCATCTATCATCTATCTATTTATATGTAGGATGGCTTTGATTTCACTGTCTTTCCTGTATCTGCAACCTGGGTTCTGGGATTACAGGTATGAACCATAACCGACAGGGTGAGGCATGTCTTTTGGACAAGCTCATTCTACACACAGTTCTTGGAAGAGTATATATATGTTTACTAATAATATGTCACATAAATATTCAACTTTTCATTGAATATTTGAAAAGCATAAATTAATTCCATTTTGTCAGTAATTCTTATAAAATCCATTTTATTAAGTTATAATTATCTTTTAAATCAAGCAAATTGTATGTATTTGTGTGGAACTGTGTGTTTCTGATGACAGAATACATTTTATGATGCTCAAATCAAGGTAAACAAAATCTCTTCAAATATTCATAATTTTTTTGTGGTGATCCTTTGAAATCCTTTCTTGTAGCTTTTAAATTTATGCAGAGTATCACATTTTCTAAATTTACTCCAATGCGCAATAGTGCATGCATCAAAACTAGTTTCTTCTAATTGTAACTTGGTATCCACTGAGGGATATTCCCCCAGGTCTCCCTTCCCCTTACTAGACAGACTCCCTTATATATATTTGAAATACTATTTTCCTTATAAATGCTAGTATGGATTTCTAATCTCTCTTAAGTATGAGCTTAAAACTTGACCTCGATTCTTTTCTTTTTTTCTTCCGCCCTTCACTTCTTTTTTCCTCTCTAGCCTGCTGACTGTAGATCTTGAAATACCTTCCTTTTATATTATTTATAAATTATTCTTTTTTAAGATTCATTAAAATAGTGTTTTTATTGATTCTTTAAGAATTTTATACAATGTATTTTGATCATATTCAGATTCCCTACTGAGAAGTCCTCTCAAATCCACCTCTACCTCCCACTCCTCCAATCACTCATGTCCTATATTATCAAGTGTAATTTGTGTTCCCCAAATGCTCTTGGGTATGAGTCTATACCCTAGTCCCTGGTTAACCTACCCAGCATCACACCTTTAAAGAAAACCGAGTCTCCCTCTCACAACATCTATCTAATGCCAATAGTTCCTCAGTAGGGTTTGGGCTTCTTTCTACCTCCCCTCTCTGGGATTTTTTTCCTGATTTGGGCTTGCACAAGTCTTGTGCATGTTGTCAAAAGCGTAGGTTCATATGTGCAAATGCCCTGTTGTGTTTGTAAAACACTGTTTCCTTGTATCCATCCACTACCTCTGGATCTTGAAATCTTTCTGCCTCTTCTTCCACAATGATCCATGAGTCTTTGAAGGAGAGTGTAATGTAAGTATTCTATTTAGGGCTGAGCACTCCACAATCTCTTATTTATTTTATTTATTTATTTATTTTTTGAATCTTGAATAGTTGTGGTTCTCTGTGTTAATCACCTTCAGCTACAAAAAGAAGCTTCTCTGGTGAGAGGTGACAGATACACTGTTCTATGGGTAGAATATAAATCATTGGGAATTGGTTTAATTCCATGTTCATTTAGCATAATAATGGTAGTAGGTTCTCCATTACGTCCTGGGATCTGTCTAGCCACAGGTTCTTAGGCATGACAGCAGTGCCAGGAATGGGCTTTATGGTGGTTTGACTCAAAATGTCCCCCATAGGCTCTAAGTATTTAGACATTTTGGCTCCAGTTGGTGGCGCTGTTTTAGGAAGTCTTAGAATCCAGGCTATCCTGTAGGAAGCCTGTCACTGGGGTCAGGCAGGCTTAGAGAGTTCTTAAGTCTTGCGGAATCTCCAGTTCTCCCTTGCTTCCTGTGCCTGCTTGAAGATGTGAGGTCTTAGCTTCTCCTCCTCCTCTAGCCACCACTGCCACCATGCCTCCCAGCCATGGGGACTCTTGCGCCTTTGGAAACATATGCTCAAATAAATTATTCCTTTCATATCAAGTTGCTTTGATTAGTGTTTCTATCACAGCAACAGAAAAGTGACTAATACAGTACATCTGAAATGGGCCTTAAATCCAATCAGAAAGTGTTTGGTTACTCTCATAGCATTCATGGCACAATTGCACTGGTGGGCATATCTTGTCAGGCCAGTCATTATTGTAGCTTTTAGAGTTCACAGCTGGGTGAGGTTGATGATTACTTTTCTCTTCTCGTGCATCTGGTAGTGTGCATAGCTACTATGAAAGCTACATAGTAGAGATGAAGCTTTGTGGTCAGTGCCACCTTTGTTTCTCAATGTCTTCAGCAGTAGGGTTTTACCATCCAGCTCTGGAAGGCAACCAAGAACAGTGCCAATAGCCAATATTATTGAAGTGTCTATGGGACCCCCTGGTTGTGCTAGATCGTTTAGGTTGTCAACTTGACACACCTAGGAAGAAGAAGCCTCAGTTGAAGCTTTTCTTCCATTGGACTGACCTGTGGCCATGTCTGTGAGGCATTTTCTTGACTCTTTATTGGTGTGGGGGCATCCATCACTTTGTAGAAGGTGCCACCCCTGGGCAGGTGATCCTAGGTTGCCTAGGAAAGCAGGATAAGCACATGCTCAATTGAGCAAGTTAGTAAGCAGCATTCCTCTGTCATCTCTGCTTCAGCTCTAGCCCCCAGGCACTTGCCTTGATTTCTTGCCCTGGCTCCCCTCCATGATGTACTGAGAGCTGTAAGGTAAAATGAACCTTCTCCTTCTCAAGTCAGTTTTGGTCAGTATTTTATGATAGCAATAGAAAGCAAACCAGAGCTCTGATCAATAACTCCAAAAGAGGAAGTCCATTCCTGGCATTGGGCTTTTTATTTGCTAGCCTATGGTGTCTGGTAGGAGCACTGTCCCCTATAATAGGTTAACTCAGTTTAAACTCTTTTTATGTATATGCACATAACTAGTAGGTTTCCATATGTTTCTCAAGGCCTTTAGTGCTAGTTGTCACCTCCCCACACTTCCCTCTTTATCCTGCTCTTTCATTTCATATCTCATTTATGATCATTGCTCTGTAGTCATAATAGCCAGGGAGTAGAAAGAAACTAGACGTCCATGAACTGATGAACGGATAATGAAAATGTGGTACAAACACACAATGAAATATCATTCATCTGTTAAAGAAAACAAGAATACAAAAATTATAGGTAAATGGGTGGAACTGGAAACAATTATCCTGAGTCAGATAACTGAGACCCAGCAAGACAAACGTCCAATGTTCTCTCCCATAAGAGGATGTTAGTTTTGAATCTTTAGATAGGTGATTTAATTGGAAAATCCATAGAGGTTCAGACACTTGTTAAGGGCTGTGAGGGGATGGGCTTCCTGGGAGGGAAGACAGAGTGCACCCTTCACGTCTTCATTGTGGTTTGTATGTTCCCTGCCTTATCTTTATTCACTGAATCATCAGTGCCAACTCTAGCAAAGAGCAAATGAAAAGACAATGACCCAGAATGCTTAGCTTTTCCTGCAGATTCTACTGCACATCCTGGATCACCATTTTCTGCATGGACATTATATCGCTTCACTGAATATAAATATCCTGATCTACTACCATTTAGGAACTGGGCTTGGAGCCATTTTTGATATTCAAGGCTGACATCCCTCATCACATGAATCATCTGTCTTTTGCTCTCTGGAACAAGGCTATGGGCTAAGGCTTTTTGAAAAAAAAATTTTATGGTGGGCACATACTAAGCTACCTGTGTATCTGCATTACAACCTAGAAGCAGAAATAACTGAAAATAAGACTCAGCCTCTCTAAGGGTATCAGTGATGCCTAGAGCTGGTGAAAGATGCAAGCAGCATTCCGCTTTCCCTCATTTAGGTGCTGAGTGAAGGAAACAGTGTCCGATTTTCCTTTTCTTTACAAGCTTTACATCTCTCTAGAGTCCTTAATTATTAGTAAAACCAAGTTTTAACTTTTACAAAAAACATATGGAACCCTTTCCTAGCTGGAAGCAAACTGCCAAGGAATATTTTCTTTCTCTGACTGCCTTCCTGTCCTCCCTCATGTTTTCTTTTCCTTTCATTAATTTATTTCACTGCCCCTCTTTTAATATTTTCCCTAAAATGAAAGTTTTAAACTGGATGAAAAAACTGTTTCAATTTGATACTTTGCCATTTTTAATTTTTATTTAATCTTTCCTCCTTGTAAATTTGGTTTCTTTATAAATAAAGATTAACTTACTTACTTGATGTATCATGGAAATAAGTATATATTTGAAATTTTCAATTGCTTTTAATATGATTGAGTTACAGTGATAAAAATATATATTAAAGCCTATAATTAGATTGGCTTATGCAACTGAGTTTCCTGTTTGCAAGGAACAGGAAAGTGGATTTCTGTATGCACGTAAAGAAGTAAGAACAGATTTTAAAAACATTTTTAAATGCATACAGAAAATGTCTGTGAAATTTAATAGACTTGCGTGACAATTCCCCACATCAGGTTAGTCCTCCAACTGTGGAGCTGGGAGGGAGGATGGTCCGTTCATCAATAATAGCCAAATTCTCTTAGTTAATGAGGCCAGAAAACCAGTGTCAGTTCTTTTTCATTGTTCATTTTTCCTTTGTAATTTAAAATAGTGGTCTTTCTGCTAAATTAAAAAGCCCAGACTATAATGTAGTTTTTGATGAAAAAGAATAAGCTTCTTCTATCTTCTGTACCTCTTCCTGTGTCTTGTTTTCTTGGGAGGAAATTGGATGTAGGTTGCAAAGCTGAAGCTGAAAAACAGGATTCTCAGAAATTCATTCGTATTTTGCAAATCAAATTAATTCACCTAAGCAACTTCAGATCATCTTAGAGTCTCAAAAGCTCCTGGCTTGGAAAGTTTATGTGAGTATGATAATACTTGGTCAGTTTTAGCAAAGGCAATTTGTTTAATAGGGATATAATTTATGTAAGTATACTAATAACACTTTACTGAGAACCATGTGCTGTAGACACACTAACTCTGCCGTCAAGAGGCCCACAGTGGCATGGCGGCTCAAAGTTGTACATGGCAAGGAAAAATACTAAACTAATTAGTACAGGTGAGAAGAACACTGACCAGCTCAGGATGACACTGTTCTCAGAAAACAGAATTCTCAGAAATTCATATTTTGCGAATCAAATTAATTAATCTAAGCAACTTCAGATCATCTTAGAGTCTCAAAAACTCCTGGGGAGTTACATCTTGACCTAGAAAAGCCCACCGTGTACACCTACTTGTACCTTCCAGCCCTCGTATTCTAGGGCTTTATCTGAACACGCTCTCTATCTTGTGGGGACTGTACCCTGCAGAGGGTGCAGAAAGCAGCATGATAAAGCTTGCAGCCTTAAAACTTGTCCATGTATAAAATATTTGCTGATGAATTCAAAGAAAATGAAGATTACACCTTTAACCTGAAACTCTAATTGAAACCAGTTCAGTAACAAAAGTGATATCCTATCATCTGAATTAATTTTACCATGAGCATCCATGTAAATCTGTTACATGAGTCCTTAAACTGCTTTAAGCTTATTCAGCTGTATTTTTTTATTGTTATAACATCTATATCTTAATCACATTTAGATGTTAAAATGAATATTAACTGAGGCTTATAAGCTATAATTGATTAAAAGGGGCAAGCAAATCTAATAAACAGAAAACACCCTTTGAAAAGAATATGAAACAAAATGATATGAGTTACTAAGAATCACAATATATTTCTTTTGTAACTCTAAAGTATATGTATATTTTTTTTACTTTGTGAATTTATAAAAAAGTAAGCTAGCATGTTTTCTCTTTTCCAGTTTAATTGCCCCAACAGGGTTTACTACAAAAAAAAAAAAAAAAATCTTGCAGAAGGAAAATCTGAGGCTTGTTCTAATTTCTTTTTATTTTCCCTTTGTGAAATTCCAAGTCACAACCAAGCACATACTACAAAATGTTTTATTTAGTTTTGGGGTAAATAGCAGATCTCATGAACTATTGCTATTTTTGTTAAAGATTTTGCTGGTTATATTTTCCAAAATTTTTTTCATGGACAAAACTCTATTCCAGATTTTCCATTAGAAAAGAAGTACTTCTACAGGTTAGTGTAAACAATGCATCGGACTAACTGTATGTCTCAGGTTTTCCAATTTTCCATAGTTGTAAAAATTAACTGCCTTCTCAGAGTGACAAAAACTGACCTGCTCTCATCTGATCAACAGTGATGTCAAAAAAAAAAAAAAAAAACAGCTTTGAAAGTTTATGTGAGTATGATTATACTTGGTCAGTTTTAGCAAGTACAGTTTGTATAATAAAGATATAATTTATGTAAGTATATTGAGAATGCTTTATTGAGAACTGTGTGCTGTATATACCAGCTCTGCTATCAAGGGACCCACAGTGGAGTGGTGGCTCGAAGATGTACATAAACAAGGAAAAATGCTGAAGCTAACGGGTACAGGCGAGAAGAACACTGAGCAGCTCAGGATGGCAGTGTTTCTTGTTGGGTGTCAAGTACCAGAAGAAATTCCTTGAAGATTCTAAGATTTTCATACCTCATAGACACACGCCGGGACTTTGCTAAGCAGAAGGGCATCTTGTCACAAAAAGCAGAGGATACATGTGATTTACTCTGAGGAAATCGAGGCTTCGCCGTGCTTGGTGTTGTGGAATACTGTCTTCCAAGCATAACAGCCTTTACTAAAAGCTTAAGGAGAACAGTCGTGATTACCTGCAAGAGAGCCTCAGAAAGTTGAGGACAGTTGGGATTTCCTCATAGAAGAAAGGGCTGGGGAGTCATGAGCGCGACATCTGATATTCCATCTGCTTTCTCTTGTGCTGCTCCAGTTGCACGTAATTCCACCCCAGTTGCACAGGCCTTGAAAGGAGCTAGAGTGTGTAGAAGGTGGAAAGGTACCTAGAGGAGGGCTGTGTGTTCATCTGCAGCTCTGCGGAAGCTACCATCCATGCTGGGGTAGGACTTTCTGGGATGTAGCTATTCCGGAGTCACCCAGGCTTCTGTATTTAAGTCCCATAAAATCGTCGCTTTGCCGAACTATACTTGGGCAGAGTCATTACTTTGGTCTGTCACTGATGCCTTATCTTGGGAGAATGGACTTGTCCCTGTTTCACAGCACATGGTTCCTTCCTTTGTGCAGATATCTTCCAAGGCAGCAAGCTAAGCTTGTTTTATTACTTAATTTTTAAAAGTATCCCTTTGGGAGTTACACGAGCTTCATTCTGCACATAAGTTGGATCTACGCTGAGAATGTGTGCTGTGGAAAGGGGAAGGCATTCCACACAAGGGCAGTTGCTTCATCTGCCCCCACTTGGAGGCAATGCTGAGAAATGAGGCTTGTACCTGATATAACTAGTTTAGCTTTAGAAAACTCAAATCTCATTCTTCATTGTCCCCAAAGCAAATGTTGAAATCGAAATCCAGACCTTCAATTCTTCCTCTCCACTGTGGCCTGCAGAGGAAGCAGGCAGTTCATGCTACTGAGGAAGGCTCTCAGTATGTAAAGATTCTAACCTTTGTTTTCCCTTTAGAGATGTCTGCAAATTAAACACTGCATTTAAATGTTACTTCTTTTTTATACCTCACAAATTC
>NW_008337640.1:837699-865848 GCF_000622305.1 Nannospalax galili | reverse complement strand
CTTCCTTCCTTATTTCCTTCTTACCTGTTGATACTTAGAAATGTTTCTAATCTTTTTATTCTCTGAGTCTCCTATTTTACATACAGTATTTCTGGCTTTTTATTTTACTGATATTTATGAACATTTCCAGGAAGTAGCACTTACCAAAAAATTCTCTTTATCTTGTTCATTAAAGAACACATGCCCTGCTTGACTTGGCTTCTTTTTCTTGGATGACAGACTTTTCCTCCCCATGTCCCGCTTACTGTCCATAACTTCGCCAGATCCTATAACTAAGACTGAACTGAAATGATGTCCTTGAAGTTTGTTTTTTTAACTTTATACTGAGAGAATATTTATTCTCTCACTTATTTCTTTTAACCCTTTAGTTACTAAGCGCTGAGGCTCTTATCGCTGTATGCAGGGATAATTGTTCATGCTTCTCTATTTTTATCTTCCTTCTCCACCAGGTGTGGCAATCTGTTCCCCTGCCATGTCCAATGCAAAGCTTAAAGGATTCCTTTATGATGATAATTAAGAAGTCAGTTTACCGCTTGACATTGAACAGTGCTAGGAGTACTGGGAGGCTGAAGTTCTCCAAGAACTGGAACTGCAGATAATGCTTATTTTTTTTTCTAAAAAACATCAGAAGTGGGTGTAGGGCAGTGGGCACTTCAATTAGATCCTATGGAAGTCACTTAATTCTTTTGTGCCTGAATTTTGCTGTCTTAATGTTCTTTGTCATAAGACCAATTGGCTTAAAAAATCTAGCTAGGGAGTTGGGATGGCTTAGTGGCTAAGAGTGCATGCTCTGCAATCATGAGGACTGGGGTTCAGATACCAGCACTTATGTAACAAGCTGGGCCTCCTGTGCATGCATCTAACCTCCGTTGTTGGGTGGCAGAGATATGTTGGGGCTTGCTGATTTCCAGCTTAGCTGAAGGCAAGTCCTAGGTTCATGGAGGGTCACTGCTCCCTCAAAGAATAGGTGGAGGGTGATAGAGGAGGACACCCCAAACCCTCTTTTTGTCTTTGCATGTATGTGCATAGTTGTTCACACCTGCATACACATATGTGCACATCTACTGATAGAAACACAAATTCATACAAATGAATTTTTAAAAGAATTCAGCTGGAAAGTTCCAATGTCATTAGCTGTTAAGTTGAATTTTGTATTAACTACTATGAATCATTTACACCTTCTTTGCCACCTCCAACCTACTTTCAATCAGCAAATCTCTAGGCTACCCTATAGTTCAGACCTCTTTCAGACCTATTATTTCACTCCTAAAAGAATAAAATTATTTATGATTCCAATAAACCGAAACCCTTGTTTAACTATAGAAACAATTTTATCTTGACTACTGTGAATAAGACATTAAATTCATTGGAATGTTTTTCTCTTGTGTTTTCTATTTGTTTTGGATTGAGATAGTCAATAGTAAGATTCTTTTCTTGTAAGTTAGCCTCATGGAGCTGGAGAGATGGCTCTGTGGTTAAGAGCACTGACTGCTCTTGCAGAGGACCCAGGTTTGAATCCCAGCACCGACATGGCAGCTAACAACCATCTTAACTCCAGAGTCAGGGGATCTGATGTCCTTTTCTGATCTCCAGAGGTATTGCATGACAAAAGACATTACATACATGCAGACAATATATTCATACCCATAAAATGAAAATAATAACTAAAATATTTTTTAAAAAACAAGTTAGCCTCATAACAATTCTAGACCTTTCAGGTCTTTTGTTGCCTCATGAAAAAAGATGCCTTTAAAGTTGAAGCAGAAGAAAATTTGTACTTAAGTCACTCAGGGGAAATCTAGGAAAAGTGTTGTCTATTTATACTCAATCAGGATCAATGGAATTAATGAAATTATATTTCACCCACACACTATTTAAAGAACATATTTTTTTCTGTTGTTTGTTTTCTGTTTACAGTAAATGCCAAGTTTCATGGAAAATTAATTTAGTTCCTGATTTCCTTCTATTAAAGGCATCCTTCTTAGTCTCTGAATATACAGTTTATTGAGCATCTGCTCTCTCATAGAAAGCAGGATATATATATATATATAGATAGATAGATAGATAGATAGATAGATAGATAGAGAGATTAGAAGGTGAGTAGAGGGTATTTGTGAAAGAAAAACTGACAATCTGATAATCTGGTAACAAATTGCTTTGATACAACTCTCAATCCTGTTATATTCTACCATGAGCAAATCCATCACGATCTGGCCTCAGTCTCAAAGTTAGTGTAGGACACTTGCTCTGAGCTAATGTCACATAGGAGATCAGCTGTTTCTCACTGGCTCCCCGTGGGCACCTTGCAGGGAGCTTGTTTATTCCTCTACTGCAGTATGGATAAGCTTATCACTACAGAGGCAGCCTAAAATAGTGCCTGATTCTCCTTTATATCATCAAACACTAGAAATTTCCCTGCTTACATGTGAGATATCCAAGGAATGGAATCAATATCTAGATACAAAAACAGAAATTAAAATGGATTCCAACTTAGGTTATAACATATTGAAGTAACTTTCCTTTCAGAATTTGTCAACTAAATGCAGTTATGAGTAAGTTGACATAAAGGAATAAAACATATGTAGGCTCTTACACCAGGTTTTGTTCTTAAAAACTGGAAAATAGTTGATTTATCATTTTATTACTTTAAGAAAAACGAAAAAGGTTAAGACCATGTGACTTTTCACAAGAACTATACAGGCAGCCGTACAGGGCTGTTCTAACATTGATGGGGTGTTACAACCAGTTTTTCAGAAGGGTTCTTCTGGCTGTAGGGTAACTGGCTTATTAGCTTTTCCATAGAACAAATTTGATAGGAGCATTTTCAGTGCTCCTTAGGTAGTTACGTATTAAATGAGTACATAAGGTCAACTCCTGAGGATGTTCCGGGGCAGATGCAGATGTGTTGCAAACACCAATAGCTGTAACCTGCTTCCTTCCAGAGGCCCAGGGATTGCTTTGAAGAAAGCCAGTTTGGGTCCACCTGGCAGTCTTCTCTTTGGCTTCTCCGGTTTTCGTGAATGCTTCACAAACACCTCTATGTTCTCTTTGTCTCATGTTCTCATTTTTATCATCTTTGTCCTCTTTTCTTGCTTAAAACATCCTCACATATCACCACTAGAATCCTGAAGGATGGTGTTTGTTCCATCAGCCACCGTTTCCAGTGGTGGAGCCAAGTGGGACGTGCTGAACTGCAGCTCTCCCCGCAGCTCTGGAGAACAGGAGTGCTTCCATGGGCCACAATCTTAGTGTAAGTGCTGATGTCTTTCTGTGATCTGGGATGAAAGTATAGCTCAGACTCAGAATCACGTGGGTTCTGAGGTGAGCTCAACATTTCTAGTGCTCTTACCTAGGATCAATATGTACCTACTTCACAGTGTTCTGATAACTAGATTAAATCTTCTATTCAGAATGACAAGTAGAAACCCTCTTACACAGTAAATTCTCTGTGCCTTTAAAATCCAGCAAACCAAATTCATTATAGGTTAATATAAGTCTAAGCAAATTCACAGTGCTGTTGGAGGGAGAGAAGGAGACCCTGTTCTTTATTGTGTGGTACAAGTATGAATAACTAGTCAGAACCAATAAACCATTTTTTTAAATGCAGATTGAATCATTTTTTACTATAAGTTATTAAACACATGAAGTTTAAATTATTCAAGTGTGTTAAGGGCTGTGAAAATAGAGTTAGGATTCACATTTTACAGACAACCCTGGTGAGGCCACTGCTTTGGTAGTAAATTTCTGAATGAGAGGTCTCAGAGCAACTATTAAATACCTGGTCTCTGACTTAGGAACTTTCAGTGTGGTGCTGATCAGTGAGTGTTTCCTAGAATTTAAGAGAGTGGTTTTGAATAAGTAGAGTCAACTGTGTATTTTTTTCTTTAAATGTATCTATTAGAGCAAAAAATTGTGGAAAATTCTTTACAAAATTGTCACTCATCAAGTAAAACAAATCCTTCATAATTTTAACTGATTTTCATTTTAACCATGACATTATCATGTCAGTTTAAAATTATATGGGTAAGTACTGTATTTTATGTACAAAATGAAAGAACAGCATACTGTTAAAAATACAGTATAAAAGGATAAGCTTGTGGGCAAATAGACAGGATCATGTTAGTGTCATATGTGGTCCTATAGCCACACTATCAATACCAGGGCCAACTTGAAATGCAGGCATACTCACTTCAGACTAGAGGGAGCCTCTCTGCTAGAACAATGTAGTCACTAGCCTAATTTTCCACCTGGGTGTCTGGCTAGCTTTATTAAAATTGTTTATTGTTCAGGCACAGTGGAGTATACCCATGATCCAGCTATTCTGGAGGCCAAGACAGAAAAATCACTAGAGCCCATGTGTTCAAGACCAACGTGCATGATATAGCAACACACCTGCCTAAAATAAAATAAAATAAAACATAACATAATAAAATAAAACAGCTCAACTCTTCCTTTCCGTTGAGCATCTTAAACCCTTTTATAAAATAGAATTTTTATTGATTTTTTTTTAGAATTTCATACAATGTATTTTGACCATATTCAACCTCCCCCATCTTCTCTCAGACTCATCTCCACCTCCCTAACCATCTTACTTCATGTCTTCTATTCTTTTTTAAGATCTACTGAGTATATTTTGTGTTCCCCAAATGCTCTAGGGTGTGGCCTAACCCCTGGAGCCTGGTCAACCTACTTGGTGCCACACCCTTAAAGAAAACTGACTCTCCCTCCCCAGCAGCTATCAGTTGTCACCATCTCCTTAGCTAGGGCTGGGGCTTCTTGCCCACCTTCCCCCTTCTTGCTGGGTTTTTGCCTGGCTTGTGCTTATGCAGGTCTTGTGCATGGTGCCCCAAGTGCTGTGAGTTTATATGTGCAACTGCTCTGCCATGTGTGTTAAACACTCTTTCCTTATTCCACACCATCTCTGGATCTTCCAGTCTTTCTGTCCACTCTTCCACAGTGATGCTTGGGGGTAGAGGGTGTGATATAGTTGTCTAATTTAAGGTTGAGCACTCTGCAGTGTCTTGACTGGCTGTGTGTCTCTGTGTTAATCTCCGTTGGCTATAAGGAAAAAGTTCACTAATGAGAACTGAGAGATGCATTAGCCTATAGATATACCTGTAAGTCATTAAGAGTTGTTTTGATACTATGTCCATGGAGCAGGATGATAGCAGAAGGTTCTCACCTAGAGCCTGGCATCATAAACTCTTATGCAGACATTGTTGTAAATTTATATATGGTCTATCAGTTGGCCAGTATCTCACCTTTTCTTTGGAAAATATTTTTAAACTCTTAAAATATTCTTAACCTTTTAATTTTAGACATTAAAATTCAAAAGTTGTTTTTAAAAACACTTATTTAAGTACCAAGCACTATTTTCTTCAAGAAATGTTATTCCAGAGAATCCTGGCATGTCTTTGAACTCTACCCCCATTAGTGAAAGAACCTAAAATCACTTGCTGAGAACTAATAAGATAAATTCCTCCAAATTTTGTGTTTGTCTCAATGGAATGAGCCAGGGCTTCTTGTTCTAGATTATCTTGCTTTTTTAACCTGATTCCTTTTTACCCTGACTTCACATTCCATATAGGGAATGAGCCATAGGGACTCATGGGCTCTACAGCAAAGGATATTCAAATCATAAATCATTGCTACATAACTGTAGGAGACAGACTCAGCTTGGATGGAGAGGATGGACTTAACCTTTCTGATAATAAGTGCAGTTGCCTCAGGGGAGCAGGAGCCAGGATTTCTCCTCCATGCTTTTGTTGGGCAGCTATTTTCCAGACTCAAAACATTCTTTCCTGGAGGAAGGCATGAAACTCAAGAAGCTAATGAAGCTTACACGGTTCTGGAAGTTCAGGGAATTTAGGAGGCTTAGGAAGCTCAGAAAGCTGGAAGATTCCCAAGGACCCTCTGCAACATTAGAACATCAGTAAATAATTGCTAAGGAGAGGAGACTGTCCTCCAGGTACCTGCAGGCTAAGCGTGTTGTTTCTCGGATGCAGCTTAGCTTTTGTGAGTCATCACCTCTGCTGGGGTGGGCTTTTTGATGTTTTTGTGGCAGCTTTGTGTCATCCACGCTGTTGTAAGTAACCCCTCACCTTTGCTCTTTGAGAAACTGCAGCAAACTCACTGGTTCATCAAGCTAGACCTGGGTGAAATCATGTGCTTGGTCTGTGACTGATACTCTGGGGCAAATAGATGTCTCTTCACTTTGCTCCTATCGCCGTAAGAAAAATCACACGACCACTTTTTAGTAGCAGAGGCCATGGTTTTTGGGACTTTCCTAGCATCTAGATTAGTCTGAAGTTGTCACAGCTTAACTTGAGGGGCAGAAGCCCAAAGCGCTCAAACTTTGTTAGTTCTAATATGGCAGACCCCATGATTTCCTGTTCCAGTTCTGGTCATGGTCCTGAGGTCAGACTGTGAATTAAAAAGTGTTAAGTAAAATTTTATTTTAAAATAACAAAACTTGATTATGAGACATATATCAAAATGTTATTCCTATAACATCTCCATGCAACTGGTAGTTGTTAATAATTTGAAAATGGCAGTGAATAATTTGCATCAAAAAAGTAGAGATCAGACTTCAGGACATGGACCCACACTCAGGAGCACTTGGGAGGCATGGGTTGAAAGTGATAGGCCTTTTGGGGCTGGAGAGATGACTCAGTGTTTAAGAGCATTGGTTGCTCTTACAAAGGACCTGGGTTTGAATCCAAGCATCCACATGGCAGGTAACAACTTTCTATAACTCCACTTCCAGGGGATCTGACACCCTTTTCTGGCCCCCATGGGGCCAGATGCACTTACATACATGCAGGCACAACACTCACACATAAAATAAAAATAAATAAATAAATTTAAAAAAATTAAAAAGTGATAGGCCTTTAAGAAACAATAAATAAGTAGATATTAATAGAGGGCATGAAATTGGGGGAACGTAGTGGGGAGGAACTGGAGAGGGTCTGAATATGATCAAAATACACTGTATGAAATTCAGAAATCAATAAAAAATAGAGAAAAGGTGAAACTGGATGACAGAGTATTATGTCAGTGAATATTTAGCAAGCCAATAATTTAAAAAGCTAATATGTATTACAATTAACATTGTGCCATGAATTACTTTATGTGGTCACTGGTTGTGGTCCCCGACTGTGGCTGGTCTCCTCCAGCTATGGCTGCTCTCCTGCTCTCTTAGTTCCTCTGATCAGTTGTCCGGTCCGGACCCCAGGGCTGGTGAGCGGAGCCACATTCAGACACAGGAGACCAGGCTCAGTGACACAGATCTGCTTTATTGCAGGAAGGCACAGCTTATATAGGGATAGTGGTCCAATCACAGCACAGCAAGTAGGATACCTTATTAGCATAACAGGTTTAGCATCCTATCACAGCACAGCAAGTAGGATACCTTGATTCCAAGGGTGGTGATCAGGGAGTGGCGAGCTCTAGGCATCGGTCTCATGATCTGCCAATGGGAGCAAAATGTCACAAGGCATTCCTTGTGGCTCCAGCAGTCAGGTCGTTGCCTCAGGCCTGCTGTATGGCTGTCAATAAGACTTTCACCCTAGGCTCAAGCCTGTCTCCCACAACTTTAAACCATAGACTCATAGAGTCCTCACGACAATCAGGATACAGAACCCTAATCCACCTTAATCTTGGTAACCACTGATCTGTTACTTTTACTATGATTTTTTTCCTATTTCATATATCAAAATGTTATTCCTATAACATCTCCATGCAATTGGTAGTTGTTAATAATTTTCCTATTCCAAAACGTCATCTAAATGAAATAATTTAATACATGACATTTGAAAGTAAGTTTTAAAAAACTCTTTATATTCATCTGTATAGCTGTGCCTATCAATTCCTTATTCTATTATATTGCTGAGTTGTATTCCACTATATTATGAACTATTTGTCAATCGTCTATTGAAAGATATACTGCTATTTCTAATTCTGGGTGAATATAAACAAAACCTCTGAAGGAACATTTATGCATAGGCTTTTACATGAATGCATGTTTTTATTTATCTTGGTAAATATGTAAGAGTGGGATTTGGGGTATCACCTGGCTATGGTTATATTTCACTATAGAATATTGCCTGCTTCCTAGAGAAGTTGTCCTTTTTATACACTCACTAGCAATACACAAGATTTTGGTAGTTTTAGATTCTTGCCAGCACTTGGTATTGTCAGACATTTTTAAAGCTTTAGCTGTTCTCATCAGTGCAGACTGTTATCTCATCACGGCTTTAATTTGCATCTCCCTAGTGTTTAATGATATTGAGCATCTTTTTATATTCTAATTTGCCGATTGTACATCTTTAGAGAAGCATCTGTTCTAATCTTTTCTCATTTTTGAAAATTGGATTGTTTATTTTCTTATTTTGTTGAAGTTTGAGGACTCTTTAAATTCTGGATACAAGTCCCTAGGCTGGTGATTCTGCAAACGTCTCCGTACTTTCTAGCTTGTCTTTTCATTTTCTTTACAGTGACTTTCAGAGAATAGAAGTTTAGTTACGTTTTCAATTCTTCATCATTATTGCCTTTATCTTCTACATCGTACCTGAATATACATCTTAAAGCAGCCCTCCAGAGACTCAGTATAAGCAATTGACAGTGCCAGGCACACAATAGAAGCCACACCTCTAGGAATAGATGCTTTGTTCCCAGTTACCTGGAGAAACAGTGATCTCCACGGCCTCTTTGATGGAAAAATATTATAGTAAGAGAATTACTAACCTTACATTAGACTTGAGGAAAAAGTTTAAGGGTACTTTTTTTCCTCCCTTTCTTAAATCTATTCTCAAGAGGCCAACACATCAATCTTGAAATTGGTATCACTTATTGAATCTATAATGCAAAATTAGTTTTTGTCAGTATCTTTTTTCTGTTGCTCTGGAGATTAAGAGTCAGAGGAAAGGGCATTTTGTTTGATCAGCACAGGCAAGGCTAAGTGGAAAAATTGAAGCAATTATCTGAATAATTCAATAAAACTTTCTTTTTTATTGAATTATTCAAGTAAATTCTTATTTCTCTTTCTTTGCTATGGCCTTGGAAAATTGACACCCAATTTACATTTGAAAGTAATATATGTATGTATATGTAACTTAAAGCTTTTACATCCTCAGATCTTTATAAAATTAGCAAAGATTCCAAAGCTCCACTCTTTCTAGCAGTTGAATATGGTTGCAAGAGCATGATGCAATCTCATGTTTTCACAGTTAATTCTATCCCCTAAAGAAACCACTACTCACTCCTAATTTCCAGCTGCCAACATCTGAATTAGAAGCTGGCAAAATAATTACCCAAACAGCTGCTTGAAACATATAGTTTATAGCAAAACATCAACTGTTTTGAATGTCGACTTAAAAAAATCATTTTTATTTCAGTTGGCACCTAACTTCTTTCTCATTTAATTAATCATCCTATTGAATACATTTCCAAAGAGATCACATTGTTAGTATGACCACATTGGATTTTAGTAAGGTGATAATAGGACTACAAGGGCATCCACTGTAAACACAGGAGCAAATTATAAGATCGGATCTCTGGGTGACCTCTGGTCCCCTCTAACTCTCAGGCTCTAGATTACAATCAAAGGAAGTCTTGCCTAAATCTATTAAAAGAAAGACCATTCTCACCCTTATGATTTCCTAATTTTATTTAGTATAAAGTTCCAACATTCTTGTATTCTCTGCTTGATTGCAGAGCTTGTTCAAAATGCATTAGATAAATTCAGTTGAGAAATGTTATTTGACAAGGCAGAAATCTTTCCTAGGATACTTCTGAAAGCAGTGCCATTTGATTGTGTAAGATAGAGCAGGCTTGCCGTCTTACCCACAAAGGTGCAGGGCAAGCAGAATCATAATATTTTCTTTAACTGATTTGAGGGACACAAATTAATGAAAAGGTCTCTGAGACTGTTGTGGTAGGTGAGTTGCTAATACAGGGATTTTCTGTCTTAAAAGTGATAGAAGGAAATAAGACTACATATGATATATCTTAATTCATTGATTCTCTAAATTTACCCAACGGCCCATTTTCCACAATAGAAAATTATAATAGAAATACTAATCTAATCTATTTGGTTCTTTGAGACATAATTGGAACTTACTTAAGAATTCTATGAACACATTTTCTTTAACGCTATTTGGCTTTTATGCAGATTCAATTCTATGGAGTCACGGATTGAATATAGCAGACAAAATAAATTACAAATTGTTCAAAGATGAATCTCAGCCCCTTCCCTGAATTATCATACACACACACACACACACACACACACACACACAGAGAGAGAGAGAGAGACAACCTGAAAGCTGTTAGTCACAGAATAAAGTGGTCTTCAAAACTTTAAGTATATGAGAAATGAAACTTATTTATACAGTCTACTATTAAATTATATAAACTTTAGTCACTGTGGCAATGAAAATTTACATGTATGCTCTAAAGTTATAGTGTTTATCTAATTTAAATTGCTACATTTAGTTTAGGATAGTTTCCAAAGACTGTGTTATATATACAGTTCATGAAATTCATTATGAACATTTTATATGTGTATACATATATATATATATCTTCATTAGTATAACATTAAACATTTTTGTGACTCTGAGCTGGTTTGTTTTGGTCAACTTGATACAAATTACAGACACTTGGGAAGAGAAAACTCAGTTGAGGAATTTCCTCCATCAGATTGACCGGTGGACCTGTCTGTGGGGCATCTTTTAGTTACTGGTTGATGTAGAAGGGCCAGGCCTACTGTGGGTAGAGCTGTGAATGGGCAGTTGGGCCCACTCTGCATAAAAGAAGCTGAGCAAGCCAAGGAGAAGCAGGCTAGTAAGCAGAGTTTCCCATGGTCTCTCCTTCAGTTCCTGTGTCTAGGTTCCTGCCCTGACTGTTTGTCTTTGCTTCCCCTACAGGACTGTAACCTGTAACCCAAATAAACCCTTCTCTCCCCAAGTTACTTTTGGTCATAGTGTTTATCACAGCAACAGATGACACACTAAAACAGACTCTAATTGGTTTCTTCCAAATAAAGCTTCTGCTTATTTCCCAACTAACCTTTAAAGTGTCAATTAGAAAGAGATAAAGTAGCTTAAAGTTTAAATATACAGTCTTTAATTAACAAACCTTTAATCATGAGTGCCTTTCTGTAAAAATTTTGTGCTCCTCCCTTTGTGTGGCAATGTGAAGAACTTGGTAAATAGTTCAAAGCAGATGTGCAGAAAAAAAGGATTATATGGTTGGACACCTCAGTGTAGTTTCCTCTATAGTAATCCAATAAAATAGCCATAAACACACAAAGAAAAGAGTAAAAATAAAAATAAAATAAAAACTTAAGCAAATCACATTAGTACTGGTACTTGACTACAAAAAGCATGCACATGGGAAATATTGTAATAAAGGAAATGTTCTGTATTGTTCTGGGATGATGGATACAAAATTATACTTGCCAAAATCTATACGATTGTGCAGAAGAGAGAATGAAGTTTAACTGTATACAAAGCAAACTTCCACCAATCCAAGGATGGTGGTGAGTGTCTGTGGTCTCCAACACTTGATGGCAAAAGTAGGGGAACCAGATGTTCAAGGTTTTCCTTAACTATGAGATTTGTTTGAGGCCAACCTGGGCATATGAAATCAAATCTCATGAAAAAAAAAATGCTCTTTACATGTAACTCTATTAAGCAATATTTTTTATTAGAAATTTTTAAGACTTCAGAGAAAAGAACTATATATGGACCCTGCATTCTTGTTGAAATGTTTTCTTTTTCCTTCTCACAGGGATGTAGATTACAAATTCTAAAACTGATTTATATGTATGCTTGGATTTGACAAAATTGGGTGTTGAAGATAGCCAAATTTCTTTTGGCAAAGGAAGATGGAGATAAGAAAAGAAGTCTAGAATAAATCATATTTTGCTGAGGTAGAACTGGAAATATCAGAATGAATTTGTGTTTAATGTTAGTACAATTGGACAAATATAAAAACAATTATAGATATGCAAACTAATACGGTGATATGATGTAACATAATAATATTATAAATATCCAAGAGTTATCTCCCGAGAGATCCTAGAACTAGTGACATTCTGTAGGAGTGAGCACACCTCCACCCAGATCTTGATATGTGCATATGCTCATGCACATGTGTGTACCTAGAGTCTAGAGGACAAGCTTGGGTGTTATTCCTAGGGCGTTATCGACCTTTTTGTTTGTGACAGATTCTCTCAGGGGCCAGGAAGATCTAGGTGAAAGGATTTGCCTATTTCTGCCTCCCCCATGCTCAGATTAGAGACTCAGACCACTATGCTTGACTTACATATATATTTTTTAAAGTGTACTTGTGTGTGTGTGTGTGTGTGTGTGTGTGTGTGTTGTGGTGTTTGTGTGAGTGCAGGAGTACACATGTGATGGTCAGAGTCAACCTCGAGCATTGGTCTCACCTTCTCCTTGTTTGAAGCAGGGTGTCTTGTTCATACTGCATATGCCAGGCAAGCTACCCACAAGCTTCATGCCTGGCCTTTTGAAGTAAATTATGGGGATGGAATTCAGTTGGTTGTGCTTGGCAGGCGAGTAGTTGACTGACTGAACAATCTCTCCATCCCTAAACAATATTTTATAATAGAAGTAGTTGGGATCCTCGGAGATATAGCTGATTGTCAGGCAAAGGCAAGGAAAGTATAAGCTCAACCTGGATTTCTTCTAAGACAGAGTCAGAAAATACCTCAAAGGCAAAAGCATGGGGTTATGTCAAGGGACACAGGAATCAAACTGAGTGAACTCAGTGAACACAGCTGGAAAATCTTGAACCACAAAAGCATGTCATATTAGTTTGTAATGCAAAATATATATATGAATCCACAATGGCAAAAATAAATGATTGAATTAAGAAGTAAACAAGAGAAAGAAGCACACATTTCTACAGAAAAATCCCAAAGAACAGACCTAGATACTGCCCACTACATGACGTGGAGCTTGGTTTCCTCTGCCTCTCCCTATGCCATGGGCCTTGTGACTCATTAATGAGGATAGGGTAGCAAGAGGGAAATGTGATAGATTTACTATGAAGAAATCCTGCAAATGCCACCTTAAATGAGGCGATGAAATTTAACATCACTGTGGTACCGGGTGGACATTAGGAACTTTCTGATACCATGTGGTATATCCCTCATACAGATGACCAAAACTCCAATGTAGCAAGTTTTATATGACCATTCAAAGTACAGTATCTAGTTATTCAATCAATCAACAGTCTGGGTACTTTTTTTTTTTTTTCTCTTTTCGAGACAGGGTCTCCCTGTAGCCCCAGCTCTCCTGGAATTCACTATGTAGACCAGGTTGGCCTTGAACTCACCAAGATCTGCCTGCCTCTGCCTCCCAAGTGCTGGGATTAAAGGCATGTGCCACCTTGCCTCACAGTCTGGGTACTTTTGTGTTGCTAGTCTTCAGATGTAACAACATTCTATAATCAATTTACTTTAAAGAAAGAGAATGATCCTTGATAGTTTGTATGAAAGAAGTGAGGCTTCCTAGAGAAAGACGTTCTAGACTGTCTTCAGTTCTTACTTGTTTCCAGATCCCCTGCAGATGGCCTTCCCAACACATTCAGGTTGCCTAGCTACCCCATGGTCACATAAGTCAGTTCTTTGCTGTCTGTCTGGATATACATTCAGTTTTTTTCTCTGATAAACATAAACCCATATTAGGGAGTGGATTATGTACCCTTAGGCCATAAATTTTGTTCATTTGTGAAATATTTATTGTCTACTTATGTGAGACAGGGCCACCAGGCCAGTCCCCCTCAAGGGTTTCAGAAGCATCAAAAACAAAGGGAAACAATCTGCCAAACCCCAGAAAAGATTAAGGAGACAGAACTTTCAAACAGCATGGAGGATTCTGGGTTGGTTCCTGGTATAAAAAGAATAGGACATAAATGGGCAAAAAAATGGAAAATCTAAATAAAATATTGAAAATAAATACTGTAGCAATATTTATTTTATACTATGACACTGTGAGGTGACAGAAATGGTTACAGTTTAGTGTATATAAAAGAACTTTTTGAACTGTTTTTTAAATATTCTTACAAATACAGAAGAAATGCTTTTTCTTTTATACTGAAATCCCACACAGATGCACAGATAAATGCCCACTGTTTGCGAGAGATGGAAACTATTTGTCAGGCAAATGGGAATGGACTAAAGTGAAATCTTCCTAGGCTCCAACTTATTTCAAGTTTGGTTCCATATCACAAAAGATTATCTTAGAAACGTGAGCTGTACTTTGCTTTTCTCTTCTCCTGTACCATGCTGTTCCAAGGTGTGAAGCAAGCATCAGTCTGGAAATCCTTTCAGGTCATATGTTGTGGGTCAGTATACTCACCCTGGCCAGGAGACAGAAAATCTCAAAAAACAAGTGTGTGGAAAGTTGAATATGGAATTAGAGTGATGCAGAACTTTCTAGAAGGTGTGATGTCTAGTGTTCACTAATGAAAATCATGTGGTGGGAGTAATACAATATTTTTTCTTGATAGAAATGCAATCAAATGCATTTTTTTGGTCTTTTTGAGACAGTCTCCCTGTAGCCCCAGCTGGCCTGGCAGTCACTATGTAGACTAGGCTGACCTCAGTCTCACAGAGATCCTCTTGCCTTTGCCTCCTGCGTGCTGGGACTAAAGGCATACACCACTATGCCTGGTTTCAAATGTATATTGTAATATGTTATTTGGGGCACCTGCTTATTTGGTTAGTCTGGCAAAACCTAACATTTGGCTGGGAGTTGAAGACTTGTGAAATATTTATTGTCGATTTGTGTGAGATAGTGTTCAGGAACATAGAAATAAAAAGAACAGATAAGGCTTTCTCACAGAAGAAATATCTTATTTAGGAAAAAAATAAGGAAAACATATGTAAGAATAAGAATCTGATATTGATAAGAGTTATGCAAAGGTCAAGAAAAGGAAGATGCTGTAGTATTTGCCTTTGGGGAGCCATTTCAGGAAGACTTGCTAGCTCAAACAATATCTAATCAACTCAAAAGAAAAAAAATATATATACATACATGTATACATCACTATGTTATATGTACAGTGGAGAATAGAAAAGAGGCGGTATAGAGACTCAAACACAAGCTCATCTTGGTATGTATCAGAACTTTATTGACAAGAGAGTTAAAAAATAGTTGTACATTACAGATACTGCAGGAGTTGGTATATATTGTAGTATAGGATCAACATAAATGCTACTAAAGTGAATGAGGCTGAATGAGAGGCATGAAGGAATCCAAACTGAGGGCATTTGTAGGAGTTGGAAAATGTCACCTGTTACTCAGAAGGAAAGAGCCAGGGAGTATTAGGCTGGAAGGATAAAGAGCTATAGATTTTCATTCATTGGTAATGTTAGGTTTCCTTTGATTATTTAGAAAACCAAAATGAGGTAAGATGGGCAGTTAGATCAGTGCGTCTTGAATCCCAAGGATCACATGAAGATTTGGTGACTATAAAGGTAGAAATATTTAAGAATACAGCATTTTCAAAAGGCAAAGACTGGGCTCTGGAACAGTTCCAACACTTGGAAACTGGAAGCAGGGAAAAAGCAATAGAACATACCATGAAGGCATAACCAGTGCAGTGGTCAAAACAGAGACAGTCTCAAGGAGTCAGTTTTCAAATGAGTTGAGCTGACATCGGAAAGATGATTTGTATTGCTGTTTCAAGATCTGGAAGAAAATACCTGAATCTTCTCTCAGTTTAGTCAATATCTTGACATACCAATGAAGAAAAGCACACTTGAATAACTCATGGAAGAGAAGGATGGCACAATGAGAGAGAAGTGGGCCAATGATGAGATGATAGAGAGAGGGGAGAGAGGGAGAAGGAAGAGCAGGCTAGGGAGGGGAGGGAAGGAGAGAAGGAGAAAGAAACGGAGACAGCAACGGAGACATCTGGAACTTGTGACAAGCACAGCAGGAAGAAATATAGATGAGTAACAGTGCTGTGAGCACCATACCTCTGCAGACCTCACATCTTATCACTATGTTTTAGAGCCCCCAGAAGAGCATAAGAAATGTGTCCACATAACTTTCATTTGCTGTTAGGATACAGCATGACTCACAAGAAGATATCCCCCTGAGAGGACTAAACATGAAATTGGAGATAATTATGAAATCAAGTCTTTTTTTAAGTGGGAAAGAAGCAAAATAATTTTATATTTAAAATGAAAATGATGAAGAACAGAGCTGATGCTATACAAAATTGATACTGATATAGAATAAAAAATTGATAAAAATTTTCAGAATGCAGTAAATGAGTCAAAACAGTCACAATAACAATCAGGAAGGAGGTTGACATGAAGAATACCAGAAGCCAACATCTTGGTAATTATTAATCTTGAAGAAGTACTCAGAACAAATGGCAACACAAAACAAAACAAATATCTTAAGGCTTTTCCAGAGTTGAAAAAAATATATACACTAAAAACAGAAACTATCTGCACCCACAGGGCTATTGCCTAAATATCAGCACGGAATAGCACAGCATCTCACTATGCCCAGAAACACTCATTAAATGACTTTCCTAATCCTTCCAAGAACTTTGTGAGCAACTCAGTCTCCTCTCTAATAGGAAGGACTAAAGATAAAGTCACATCTCAGGATACCTTTTCCAGCCACCAAATTCTGCAGATAATTTGGACACATTTAGGCTCTCGTATTTAGTAATAAGAAGGAATGCTATTAATTTTTAGGAGAGAGAATGGTTTTGTCATTATGACTTTTTCCCAAGGCAATGTGAGCCTTTCTCCTGAACATCCTCTCAGCAGCCATGTTTGCCAATCTTCTGTTGTCATTTTACCATCTTTACCTAATCCCAGTAAAACCTCTTCTCCCTTCCACAGAAAGGCCTACTTAAGCTAAACTGCAAAATGTCAAAAATATCCCACTTTGCTGTCTCCCTTGACAGGTTTAGCTGGTACTCTTTGTCATTTGGGTTCCTCTTCTAGTCGGTTGACTTGGTGACATTTGGGAGAGCCAGCATTCAATGATACATTGGACAACTTCACTCTACCGGGGAAAAATGAGATGAAAATCCATCCTAACTGTTCACAGAATAAAAGTTACTGCACTGGTCTTGGAATACCTTAGACTCTTAACAGACAGAAATGTCTTTAGGGAAAAAGTCAGTTTCATGTCATGCTATCAGATGCAAAACAACTGTAAAATTCAAAAACAATGTTGAGTATATAAAAAGATGATGTGACCCAAGAATATTTAATTTAATCAACTCTTTGTCTAGATAGAAAGATAATTATTACAGTATGTATCCATATAATAGAAGAAATTAAACATGTATTCTTGAAAGAAAAAAATACGTCATTAAAATTAATAGTACATAGGCCAGGCATGGTGGTGCATGCCTTTAGGCTCAGCAATTGAGAGGCAGAGGCAGGTGGATCTTTGTGAGTTCAAGGCCAGCCTGGTTTACATAGTGAGTTCAGGTCAGCTGCGACTACAAGGGATATCCTGTCTCAAAAAGACCAAAAAAACTAATTGTACAATAATATATTGTACTAGTCATAATAACTAATATTATATATTAAAGACATCATACTGAATTAACAGGGTAAAAAATGAGAATTGGGAATTACAGTAAAGGAGTAAAACTGTGAGAAATTAAATAGTCTCTCTATTATATTAAATAGTCTATATGAGACTAGAAATGAATTTTTCTACTTGGACTTGGTAGTTAAGTTCATATATCTTTAAAGTGTAAGTCCAGGGAGCTGGCTTATCAGGTAAAGGCACCTACCACCAAGTTTGAAGACCTGAGTTTGATCTCTAGGACTCACATGTTGGAAGGAGAAAACTGACTCCTGCATGTTGTCCTCCGACTTCCACATGCACACATGCTTACATATTAAATACATTTTTAAAAAGGTTTTATAAAAATAAATACTACTATGAAAAAAAGGAAGAAAACTCAAAAGAATTCACTTAGTAGAGCCTAAAGAAAGGTGAACAGGAGTACTCAGTGTGGACATTAGATTTGTAGAGGCAGGAAGAGTCAGCCTCTAGCTTCATTGAGAGACTGTCTCAGAAACAAAACAGAAAAGGCAGAAGAAGTGGTTGAGGAAGAAAACCCAAGTTAACCTCTAGCCTCTACATACGTCTACATGGACAAGAGCACGCACTCCACACATGTGCACACACTCATGCAAAACACATCACACAAACACACACATATTCACATACATACCTGCAATTGTTCATAAAGTCTTGTGCGATAGAACACTGAGCCCAGACTATAACAGAACATAAAGGGATTTAATAAAGCACACAGAAAAAAATGAAGGATAAATGTGGTTGTGTTTAGGTCACTTGACAAGCAGAAACATTTCTATTTTTGTCCATCTGTTTAGAAACAGTACCTGGTACTGTACCTCATGCCAAGCACACCCTTAGTATTTAGTGAATGGATGGATGATTTAGTCAGAAGAAGGTGCCAGAAGTTTATCTTTAATCTCTCTGTAGAATTAACATCTACCAGAAAGGAACACATAGATGGGTGAAGAGAAGCAGCATCATAGTGTAGAAGCATGGGAACATCCTTTTGGAGTGTAGAGGAGAGCAGTACAGGGTTTTCAGAGTCAGAGTAATGTTATTTAGACAGAGATGATGCTCTCCATCAGCATCCACAGAGGTCATAGAAGAAGGCCGCAACTAGAGAGGACCATTCCTTCCCAGGACAAACTTCTCTATCTTTTGTTGCCGTGAGGATTTCTCCACTAAATTGAGAGTGTTCCCTCCCTTGCAGAACTGTGTGGAGCTTAAGATGAACTTTCCACTTGCCAGTGTTTGTTCTGTTTCAGGGGAATCAATGGCTTGTTCTGTGTCACCTCTTGGTACTACCCCTGCACTGGGTGACGCAAACTTAGTTCTGCTGTCCTAAAGGCCTCATTCACTACATAACATTTTCCCCAGTAGGACATTTCCCTCTGAGCCTCTTCTACGAGAATCCCAAGCATCTTTTCAACTTCTTTTCTTGTCATCAATTGACTTTAAGTACAAGGAAGTGCTAGAGTAGCAATATTATTATTTCTTAATCCTGGTATTTTTCTGTTTCTATCCTTCACCCAGAAACACATGCAAGATCCATAAAGCCAGGCTTCAGCTTGCTTATGATGCCTTTGTGCCAATTAAAAAGAGGTGCCCTTTCAGCCAGTTTGAGGTCCAAGCTTGATACAAGGGAAGGAGGAAGGTCATGGGTGGCTGGGAAGTTGAAGAGAATTCAAGGTGTCTTAGGGAGATATGACATATTTTACTCAATCTGGATGAAGGCTTAAACGCAGACTGCTAGGCACACTGGAACTGGTAGGCACCCAAGCACATGCTGTTGCACATAGGCTGCACACAGGTGGGCTTAAGTACACACATAGACCAGTATAGTCACAGATCACACTGAATTAAGCACATAGGCCTACAGACACGTACAGGCAGTCTGGAGAAGACTCGGTCTCTTGTGTTTGACCTCAAGGCCATATTTATGCATAATCACATAAAAGTGGCATTCTGCCAGCAATAGTTATATAACAGATTACATCACTGTTTCCTTTAGGTTCCCTGGACTCCAATGTCATCAATTTTGTGGTGACTCATAGCCCTCCAGATGTTCAGTGTTCACCATCTTGGCCAATGTTAGATATCCATATCGATGCCATATTATATACACATAAACTGGCCCTCATGGTCCTCTGTTTCCTACACCACTTAGTGAGGAAAATGTGTCCATGTGGACTAATGCATCACCAGAATAATATCCAAATGCAGATGCCATGCTTGGGTAGAAAAAAAGGTGGGGCAGGTTTCTTACTGCTATGGCTGGAGTCTCCTGGCAGAGCAGAGACCCTACTGGTTGATAAGTAGACATGTAAGACCCTTATAATGATGGAAGGGATGATCACCACAAGGCATTCACAGGGAAAGCCATTTTATAATATACTGAATTCACATCATATTTAAAATAAAAAATGAGGGCTAGCTTGATTTCCATTCTGTTTCTACTATAGAATAAAGGTCATGAAGCCATGCCAGTTTGGAATTCTTACTGTCAGGCATCACTTCTGTTGAATCTTTGTTCAAATGACCAAACTGAGAGGAACAGGAAAACTCAAACTATTGAACAGCCACAAAGCCCATTGTTCTGAATAACAAAATGTCCAGAAGGTAAATTATGTATCAGTGCATGAATTTATTTAAAGAAGATAAAAGAATTTGTTTCCTCACACTCTCCAACAGAGACACTAAATCAAATCCCAGATATAAAGTATATGATAGTAGATGTCATATACCCGTGTCACTTGCTTACCTTCATGTATTTGGGCTCAGAACAAGGGAAAGAGAGTCAGTTGCAATGAGGGTGCCAGTCAAAGCCTCTGCCAGCATTGACAGTGTTGGACCACAATGGAAGAAACTCCAGATGGAGAGAGTGTGATGTGATATGTTTGCTTTTCCTCTTTAATCTCATTTTCATCTTCACGTGCAGACCTAAGGCCTCTGAGAGAAAAATTTAAAAACATTGTGAAAAAATGGCTATTTCTTCTCAACTTTACTATTTTTGAAGTCTCAATAAGGTAAAACAAACATTATGATTAGCTCTTTATTTCTGAAGTTTCAATTGATTCTACATTTATTTAGTAAAACCTTTTAGGGCCCAAAGTAGTGAGTTTCTTTTGAAAATTTCCTACAACACAAATATAATCTAAAATGAAATACTTTTATTTCATGAACGGCTTGTTTATATCATGGCCTCCTATAAATGAGGAGAAACAAGTAGGTACCAAAGAGGATTTCTATAGCAATCCAAAGGCAAACAATTTCCCACCCTGGAATGGTTCCTCAGCCCTATAGACCTTTATGTACAGGAGCTAATAAGGAGCTAGATGGGCTGGTAATAAGCATGTACACAAAACACATGTAAATGGCATGTTTGTACTCAGAAAATTTGTGTTGATGTTGCACAGTCTTTGGGTATTTGAGTTTATAAACTGAAGTATTCATACATTTATTATATATTTGTCACACACTAAACTTCAAATATATACTATGGCTAATTTGCATGATGCATTCTAAAAGCCAGAATGGGAGAGGAGTTGGAGCATTTCAATGAAGGAATGAAAGATTAATGAATGTATGCTGAGTTAAGCAGGGATAGCGGATTGAATCAGAGCTATCCAGGCTTGATCTAGAGGAGAAGAGAATATACTCAGAAGACAGAAAAAAAGAATAAAAATAAGCATAACAGGAAGTAGGTGAGTTGAGTCATTCAGAAGTACAAAGTCAGTCAGTTCAAAGGAGAGTATTCCTATCCTTTTGAAACTACAAAAAAATAGATTGGTGATACTTTGAAAATTAAGACCATGTTGAAAGATGGAGATTTTTGAAGGAAGTGTCATATACCTAAAGAAAAACACAGCTACATAGAGGAAAGGACTCCACAGGAAGTGGTTCAATGTTCTTGGCGTATAGAAAAGAAGATTAAGAATTAAAATTGAAATACATTTCAACCTGAGAGCAGCCTGTCTAAACTGGGTGATTGGGCAGAAGAGGGGAGGGTGAAGGTGGATCAGGGAGAACACCTGAAGCACAGTCCAAAGAGAGGGAAGGGAAATTCATTTAAGGCGTTAGCAATGGGCAAGAATGAAACAAAACATGTGAGAGGTATTCTAAATGACTGCTTGTTCAGACCTTTTTTTTTTGAACTAATAACTTTTTAAAATTATTTTTTTAAGAATCACATAATTAGAAGAAGCATTTCATTACAACAGTACTGACATATTCAATAACAATTTCCAGAGCTAAGATGTGTCTCTTTCAAAACTGGCTATACATTTTTAGGTTCACAGTTGAATTAATACAGTTATATAATATTGTATTCATTATAAACACTAGAAGACATAAAATTGAATGAGGTTTTAACCTTTAAAAAAATCTCCATTTCATTTTAAAATATATTATTTCATACAGAAAACTCATCTTTAATGCAACTAACACTTAGATATTTGCACATGCGTCTCTAATCTCTATATATCTGATTATTACTAGTCACAGCCAGTTACTTTCTGAGATTCTCAGCACCTGAGCATGGATATAAAGTCATCAGATAGATTTCAGTGGTAATGTTTTTCACATCTACTAATTAACATGAAGCAAATTTTTATGCTTCTTCCTCAATATAACTCTTTTTTTATTTATTGATTTTTTTGTGTGTATTTCATAAGGAACATCTGAAACAATCCTATTCATCTATATACCCACATCCCAAATGGCACCCTCCCATAGCACCCCTGCCCCACTGGAACCCATATATTCTGTCATCCCTGTTACTGTCCGCTGTGTTGAAGATCAGCTCTTCCTCATCTAGCAGCAATCAGTTGTCAATATTCCTTTAGATAACATTGGGGTCTGCTGTTCATTTTCCCAGTTCTATGCTGGGTTACTGTCTGGGAGTCTCTTGGGCTACCCTGGCCAACAACTCAAAGCGCCTGTCTGGCTTTGCTGTTTGTCAAGTAACTTTTAGTTATATATATGTGTGCTCTTATGAAATTATATTGGCCCCTTTAATCTTTGGTCATACTTTCCTTTTGGGTGTTTAAGGCCATACAGTCAGCCCAGATAAAGAAATTTATTTTTACTCTTAAGGTCCTTTGAGGATCTGTTCCTCAGGGGTCACATGGGCTTGGGAGGAGCCCCTGGCTCCTTTCTTTTACCAGTTCCATATATGTGTGAAGATAAGTCAAAGGTCTTGCCGGACTGTGGCTGGCTTCACTTGGAAACATGGAGGAAATGTTTTCTCTGAGTTGGCGCTCCTCTTTGTAGACTAGACACTGGTTCAGGTCCATCTGATGGGGTCTCCATAGCCTCCCTGAACAAGAAGACAGGTGACTCATCACAGTTACAGGACAATTTGAGTGCCATAGTCCCCTGGAACTTAGTTGACCTTGGAGGGCAAGGAGCAAAAAAACTGTCCTTTAAATCCCTCTAACCAGATTAGTATAGGACTCAAACTATGGTATGGCTGTTAAACATCCAAGAAAGTTAGTTCTATGAGTCTTGTACCTTTAATTACCCTGTGCTATGTAGATAAACCTTGGGCAGGAACCAAATGTTCTCAGATAAAACTTGACTAGACATATATTTTGTTCTTTAAATTAGTGACTAAACTATGACTTTAGAAATTTTGTTATGTTCCTTGAGCAAGTTGTATGTATAATTTCTCAGGAGGTTCTTGGAGAAAGTTAGTTCTATGAGTCTTGTACCTTTAATTACCCTGTGCTATGTAGATAAACCTTGGGCAGGAACCAAATGTTCTCAGATAAAACTTGACTAGACATATATTTTGTTCTTTAAATTAGTGACTAAACTATGACTTTAGAAATTTTGTTATGTTCCTTGAGCAAGTTGTATGTATAATTTCTCAGGAGGTTCTTGGACTAATATGGTTCCCTTTGTTTTTTTTTTTTTTAAACTAGCTAGGCATTATTTCTCACATTGTCTAACCCTTTCACCATGGTTTTCCCATTTAGAGTGCCCCCATTTTCCCATTTCTCCCTTAATAATACTCTTCTCTTATGGTCCCACCTCTCTTGAGCTCCTTCTTTCCCTTTATCCTCGAGGTTCCTTGTATAACCTTCCCTCCCCACTCCCCTTAAAATAACTCCATTTTTATCCATATCTTCCTTATTAACACCTGTTTCCTACTGTTCTTCTCTTTCAGATTCTTTCTTTTCCTTTACCTCCCTGGTTCCTTTTCATTATCCCGGTTCCTGTAGTTATGTCTGGATACATACTCACTTGTAAGGATTTGGTGCTAATATCCACATATGGGGGAGAATATATGTTGTTTGTTTTTCTGAGTCTGTGTTTCTGCACTTAGTATAACAGTTTCTAGTTCTATCCATTTATCTGCAAAGTTCAGAACTTTTAAAGCATTAGATGTGAATAAAGTTGATAAGGAGCCCAAGGCTAGCTAAGGCTGAGCCCAACTACAGACAATGGTGCTGACTAACAGAGTTAGGGATGGTAGGAGGAGGAAGAAAAGACATTTTTGGCTTGAAATTTTGTCTGTTTGAATGCGTAGTGGGACAATCAGGGGTGGGGGAGTAGGAGAGATACATTTCAGTTACAATATCCATGTATGAAAGTCATCATTGTTTCCATGGGTATAAACTTAGGTTCTGTGTTCTTAATCCTGAAAGCTGAGATAGAGAAATGCAAGGTATGGATACAGGACAGAGAAAAACAAGCCAAAACATAAAAATATCAGCTATTCCAGAGAAGTTAGAGAGCCGGAGGCCTGTGTTTGGTGGGAGCATCCACGAGGATATTTATTGAAAATTTGCAGGTAGGGTCCAGAAGGAAGTGCCCAGCATAATGTGTATAGAGGAAGAGAATGAAATCTCCATCTGGCTTGCAGCTTATTCTGTGACTTGAATGGTAATATGCTGACAGGATGATCAGGATTAGTATGAGTGATCAGCTGTCCTTGTTTGCCATGACTGTCCCATTTCAGCACTGAAATGTTGCATTCTAAGCAAGTCTACAGTCCTGAGAAAACTCAAATGACTGATTATCTTACACGTTCCAGTGTAACATTTGACACTAAGTAGGTTCTTAGTACGTGATGAGTAAATTAAAAAAAAATATGATAGTCTCTGAGATTGAGTTCTCTACTTTTGTAAAGTAAGATTAGAAATGCCCATAGTGGCTAATAAATGAAGTTGTTATGACAACCATATGAAATAATATATGAATCTATTTGAAAGAAAAAAACACTACAGCTGTGAGAATTTATCAATTTGTATATATGGCTTATTTTATGTAAAAGTAACAGTAGCGTTTGTTGAAATTTTCATCCCTCTTCCTTGTTTCAACCAAACTTTCATTGCCAGTGATCCAATATTGGCACTGGAATTAGTAATTAATTTTGTTTATATGACACCAATACCCGAGAGCCTCTAGGCATATAGCCAAATCTTTTTTTAAATATAGTCATTAAATGAAGGAAAGGAGCCAAACAAATTCCTAAACTGGCAAGTGTGAAAAAAAGAGCAACTAGAAAACGAGGAGAAAAAAAAGGATGAAAATAAAAACCAGTGAAGAGACTGTCATTCCATTATCAAGGGACAAGAGCTTCACCCCGTTCTCTGGATCTCTAATAAAAGGAGTTCCTGAATTCCTGAATGATTTTTAAAAAACAGTCTTTTGCTGGGTATGATGATACAGGCTTTTAATCCCAGCACCCAGGAGGCAGAGGCAGGTAGATCCCTGTGAGACCAAGGCCAGTTTGGTCTAAGTAGGAAGTTCCAGGCCACCTGGGGCTACAAGGAGACCAAAAACTTTCTTTTTTCTTTATTAAAAATACAATTAGTCTCTTCACTTTTAAAATTCTCATGTTAAATGTGACCTTGCTGGTCATAGCTTCCCATTTTTTGTAAGTGATTTATTTAATTTATTTAATTTATTTTTTTGTATTAAAATTTTTTAAAATTATTTTTATTTTATGTGTCTGATGGTGTTGCCTGCATGTAAGTGCACCTATGTCGTGCAATGCTCTTGGAGGTCAGAAGAGGGCCTCGGATCCCCTGGAACTGGAGTTACAGACAGTTGTCAGCTGCCATTGAACCCAGGTCCTCTGCAAGAGCAGCCAGTGCTCTTAACTGCTGAGCCATCTATTTTAACTTTTATTAAACAAATTTGTCTTTTAAGAATTTCATATATGTATATAATACATTCTGATTGCTATCAGCCCTACCCTATCTTATCTCTTTCTCATCCTTGTCCACCTCCTCTCTTCCCAACAAATCCCTTTCCCACATGTGTGTCTTTCCATTTTGTGACACATGGAGTTTAAAAAGGTCTTCTATGTGATCAATGTTGTAACTATCCAATGGAGCCTGGTGAGCTCATCTGTGGGTACAACACTGAAGACAATGATTTCTCCTTTCTAGACTTTCAGTAGCCAATAGTTCATCAGGGAGCGGTTGGGCCCCATGAGTCCACTTCCTATCCCTGGCTGATTGTTGATAGGGCCAGTCTCATGCAGGCCCAGTATAGGCAACCTCAGCTGCAATAGGTTCAAGATTGCAATGGCTGTGTTATGCTCAGGAGATGGAATTTTGTAGCGCTCCTCCCTGTATTCAGGCTCTTATATTGTTTCCTCTCCCTCTTCTGTGATGCTCCCTGATCCTTAGTAGAGGTAGTATTGATGTCTTTTTCAAGGCTGAGCATTCATCCATCATTCTAAGCAGCTTAAGTCTGAATTTATCACCATTCACTGCAAAGAGAAGTTTCTCCAATTAAGGCATTAGTCTATGGGTATAAACATAAATATTTAGAAGGAAATAAGGCACTGTCTCAACTTAACTAAATGACAGTAGTAAGATCTGCACTAAAGCCTATGACATACACAGGGCTACATTTCTGACTAGGTTTATAGTACCAGGCATGGGTTCCCTCCTGTGGATCAGGTCTCAAATCCTATCAGAGAACAGTTGGTTATCCACAACCCAGTAGTGTCACAATTACACAAATGGGCACATCTTGCCTCACAGGTTGGTCTCATAGATCATAGGATTCACATATGGGTCATAGTACTGATGTCTTTTCTCACCTAGTGCCCCTCCACATGGCACCTTCTGGGACAATGAAAGCGAACTGGCAGAGAGGAAAGCTCTAGTTCAGTTTCAGCCTATGTCATGTATCTAAAGTGTGTGGTAATTTCAATAAAAAAAAGTCTTGTCATCTAGTTCTTGTTTCCAAACAAGAGAAATGGCAAAAACCTATATTGCTTTGGTGACCTCTGGAACACACTTGACCAACCACTGTGGTTTTGTAACCCACAGATTCTGGGAGCCAGTTTTTCAGTCATGGAGGATATAGTACTTGATGCTCTTTTTTAGTTTTAAATATATTTACAAGATAGTAGTAGTTTTCCACATGGCTTTTTCATACTCTTTTTGTTTTCGTTAACCCTTCCCCTGGGACCCTTATTTCTCCCATCTCCCCAGGCTCTAATTGCTTAAACCTTTCCACCCTTAATAGCCCTCTTCTCTCATATTATCTATGTTCTATTATCCATACTACCTTAAGGTGTCCCCTCCCCATTGTTTCTTCCTAGTTTGTGGCTTCTATAGGTAACTAATTTGAACTCACAGAATAAATATTGAAAGCTAGGATCCAGATATTCAGTGTAGTGTGTGCTATTTCTTTCACTGTCCTTGAGTAACCTCACTCAATATAATAGTTTCATCCATTTACCTTCAAATTTAATAATCTAATTTTTCATTACAGCTAAATAACATTCAATTGTGTATGTGTACTACAATTTCATTATCCATTTTCAGTTGAAGGACACCTAGGATGATTCATTCTCCTAGCTATTATGAGTAGAGTGGCAATGAACAGGGATGAACAAGGATTTCTGTGGTAAGATATGGAGCCTTTGGGCATATGTCCAAAAGTGCAACAGCTGTGTCATATGGTTATTCCATCCCCAGCTTTTTGGGGAATCTCTATAGTGATTTCAATACTGGCTACAACAGTCCGTACTTCCACCAACACTGCAGAAGCTCCCCACCGCCCTTTTCCCATGTCCCTGTCAGCATTTGTTGTCTTTCGTTTTTATTTATTTTTATTTATTTATTATTTTGTCTTAGCCATTCTGACTGGGGTGAGGTGGAATCTCAAAGTTGTCTTCATGTGCATTTTCTCGATGCCTAATGATGATGAACTCTTTTTAAAGTGTTCAGTCATCTGTATTTGTCTTTTGAGAATTCTTTGTTCAGATCTGTAGGCCATTGCTTTGATTGGGTTGTTTTCTTGATGCCTTATTTTTGAAGTTCTTTATGTATTCTGCCTATGTGACCTCTGAGGAACAGATCCTCAAATGACCTTAAGTGTAAAAATAAATTGATTTATTTGGGCCAACTGTATGGTCCTAAGCACCCAAAAGAAAAGTATAACCAAAGAGTAAAGTCATCAGTACATTTCTTTAAGAGTTCGAGGGATTACACTTCCCAGACATTAGTCTTAAGTCTATATAAAAAGTTACTTAGACAATTATTTTTTATTAATGATTTTGTTCCTAATC
>NW_008337640.1:836845-837679 GCF_000622305.1 Nannospalax galili | reverse complement strand
CTTGGTCTCTAATACTGTAGTGCCCACCTGTAGCTAAGGGAGACAACCAGCTATTGTTCTAAAGTGGTGGATACATTTGTTTTCTCCCCCTATCTAGAAGCCTTTGAGAGGGAACTGACACTGATTCTAACCACTCCAACAGCTATCAGAATGCCGAAGCAAATTCTGAATCCATCACTTTCGAGTCCAGCCTTGACAGACAAAAGAAAACTGAGAAAGAATCCAATAGAGGGACGCTTTTGGACTCCAATGGACTCTCATATGAACATTTGGAAAATTGCCCTGTTCTGAAATTCCAATGGACTCTCATATGAACATTTGTAAAACTTTTTTCCAGTTCCCTGTCTAGAACTTTTAATGCTGTTTACTCTTGCCTTTACTTCTCCTTCACATCTCCTATTCACCAGTCAAGGACTTTATTTTCCCCTTAGAAATAAGAGTTATGCAATTTGGGAGTCTTTTAGATAGACCCACTGAAGGGGTACTCCAATTGCCTCACCCTGCATCCCTGTTCAGCATAGAAGAAGCCAGAGCAGTCTGTGACCCGATTCCTTATTGGCAGTTTGTGTAACCTCTTCAGAGGATGGTATGATAAGAGGTAGGAATTGGCTAGGCAGTTAGGGTAAAAAGACTCCAAGGAAAAGTAGCCAGTTTCTTGGCTAAAAGTCAAAATGTCATTGGGACTGTTAGCAACATACTCTGTTCCAAAGGCCAAAAATGTCAAAAGTATTTGGGAGCTTGTATCTAATTCTTAAAATATTTTAGGGTTACCTCTTCAGAGGGGGGAATGTTGGAGGGGAGGGAGTGGGCATGGATTTGATCAAAACATCTTAT
>NW_008337640.1:834403-836650 GCF_000622305.1 Nannospalax galili | reverse complement strand
CATGGGTGCACCTACCTACATGCAGGCAATACACTCATACACATGAAATGAAAATAATAAACAAAATACAAAAATTAAAAAAAGAAAATTAACAAAAACTATAATCTCAACAAAGAGCAATCCCAAAATACTAGTTACTTAAATCTATCTTATGTATGCACAGTCACCATGAGCTTATATTCCTTAAAATTAATTTACTTGGTATCAAATTGACTTATAAGTAAGCACTCATGGAAACTAGTGTTGTTCAATTAGTCCAACTTCTTTTGACTCACAGTAAAACTAAAATTTTAAGGGAAGAGGTTCCAACTCCAACAGACTTAGGTTAGCATGACCACCTGTCCAGTATGCCATTTGAAGATACTAAATCAATATGACTTATTTGGCAAAGCAAGTAAAAGTGATTAATAGTCCTAGATATTTTAAATCTAGATTTTAACCTGAGTTTTTAAGTTTGAAATTTTAAAGAATCTTTTTAAGACAAGATATACTAAAGTCTGGTCAAGATTTTATCTCCTTGACCCTTATCTCAATTCTGGTTCTATAATGGATAACATGCTCTAAATGCTAAACTCTTTATTCCAAGGATTACGAATGGTCACTTATCTCTGCTTTAGCTGTATTTGTATGCAAGTTATATATTTATGAATATAAACACTTTAGGACTTTTTGATAACTACTGCCTCTTTAAAGTCAATCTATAAGTTTGACAAGGTATATATCTTTGCCAAGTGTATGTAAAAACAGTTTTAAACATTTAAAAAGAAAATTGGTCATTTGAAAATACCTGCTTCAAGGTTTATATCTTTAAGACATCTTAAATTTATAACTAATCTTAATATGTTACATTATTATAATGTATTTGAGATAATTGTTCATTTATGCTTTAAATTTAAAAATATAGTATAAATACATGTTAAATAATTAATACAATAGCTATAATTGTAAACAGATGGCAATAAACAAATAAGTAAAGTCAAATGCCAAAATTTTATCACCTGGATGCCTCAAACCCTAATGAGAAGTAAATTTTTTTTAACAAAAATAATATTAAAGTGCCTGTTACCATGACTTATCTTTAACAAATAATGAGTTTAAATTGGTTAAGAAAAACAAAACAAAACAAAACAATTAATAATATGTTTAACCTGTCTTTATTACTGTTAGATATTTAAGAAGCCATATATATGTTTTCTATGTTTTGGATATAGTCTCCTGTATTTTCATTTAAAATTATATTATTTAAATGTTTTGTAAAATTATATACATACATATATACATATATATATATGTATCAGAGATCAAAAGGTTACAAATATGAGATTTTTTTGCTGCTGTTTGTTTGGCAAAGAAAGGTTAAAAAATATATATACTTTTGGATTTGTATGGTAAAATATTGTTCCAAATGGAAATGGATAAAAATAATGTTAAAAGAAATTAATTAGCATATTGTAGAAAATATTTTAAAAATTGAACTTAAAAAAGTAGAGTTATAATTAAGTTGCTTGTAACATAAAGATTATTAAATTAAAAAACTTTTTATTTATTGTTTTTGTTTTACGCATACATGTGTATTGCCTGCTTATAAGTAAGTGCACCTGTGTTGTGCAATGCCCGAGGAGGAAAAAAGGTTGTTGGATCCCCTGGAGCTGGAGTTACAGACAGTTGTTAGCTGCCATGTGGGTGCTGTGATTCGATCCCGGATTTTCTGCAAGAACCGTCAGTGTTCTTAACCACTGAGCCATCTCTCCAGTCCCCAGATTATTAAAATTTTAAGATCAAGACCCAATACCCTGAGGCAAAATTAATGCTTTAGTACTAGTTACAACAACAACAACAGCAAAGTTTTTGTAAATGTCAATTTGCTTAGAAAAACATACTAATTCAAAATTAGTTGTAGGATATTCCTTAAAGGATAAAGAAATTCAGAGGATTTCATCAACTGAAAACAAAAAAAGAACCATCATATCAAACACTCCATTCAACTGGAGAGTGAAGACTGTTTCCAGGTACTTCTAACCTACTCCTGTACTATAAAATTCAAGGAGATGAACTTTAAGAGTCTCATGCACCAACTTCATTTAAAGACCTCATTCATATGGACTTCAGAGATACTGGGTGGGACTCATCTTCAGTTAATTGACAATCAAGTTCCTTCAAGTAACTGAACATTTCTCCCAAGTTTTTACTCTTTAAACTTTTTTATTTTTAGCTATTTTGAATGGTTTCTAGTATCTACTAATTCAA
>NW_008337640.1:826432-834331 GCF_000622305.1 Nannospalax galili | reverse complement strand
TAATTCAGTATAATTTGGAAAAAAGCCCAGTTTTCAAATGTAAATTGGTGTATATACATATTATATTTGTATATTATATACACAGTATCTCTCTCTCTATTTTTTTAACAAAATTCAACCAATTAGACTAAAAGGGCCCTAAAATGTACTCCAATGTTTAACAAGTAACTACAACCTTATTTTCTCTAGCTAGAAATACCCAAAGTTTTGGGTTAATTCTTCTTATCCAAATTATACAAGACATCACTCTAATAACAACATTTTCATGATATTTTATGGTTTAAGTACTAATGTTCTTTGATTAAATGAGCATCTAAATTGTCCTTTATAGTACAATTAGGTGGGATAAAAACAATTAAGCAATATCTATATTTTATTAAGGAAATAGATAATTTCCACTTCTAAATATTTTAAAAAAAGGTAGTTCGTTAAGCCTTTAAGGCCTATAAAATTCTGATTTTCTAATGGGTTTGATCTCTTGTTTCTATTAATGTTATTAATATTTGCTATGTAAATGAAGACATTCTTACTAAAAGCAAGTTTGAAGAATACTGTACTGTTTTGTATTTCTTCTATGTTTAATTTATGCATTTATTTATTTTAACTAAAGCTGGTGTGATGCCAATATAATACAACAGATAAAGTCATTATCCATAGATAAGAACTACTAGAGTTAGAGCTAGCCACTCCATGAGTTGTAGCTATAAGGTCTAACTTTCCAAAGAAAAACCAAACATAAGAAAACAATAGATTTGTTTACATGTTCCAAATATAAACAAAATAGTTCACAGAATACAGATAACTGTAAATGCAGGAGGAAACATAGTCAATCTCATTTTTATTTTACTATTTGTTGCCTTAATCTGTTATATTTGCTCCATTAGGCCAAGCAATACTCTTGGTTATTTTAAGTATTGTCATCCTAGTATATGTCACATGTAAATGTTGTATCAGATACAGAGGACAAAAGAAAAGTAAGATCCAGATCATGCTGGCTAATAGTTTTGATATGATTCAGGCATTTCTTTCTTATTGGCTCTACCAGCTAGCTATTCCTCTCTCCCGAAGACTGCTGTCTTGCCTGCAACTGACCCTCATCTATATCAGATTCTAGGAATGAACCTTCCTAAGACGACTTATTAAATAAATAATATGGCGTCCCTGCATGCACAAAATGTGATGCTTGGCCAACAGGGGGAACTGTGAAAGACAAGTTTCCAAAAAGAACTCCTGCACCTTGGACTGAATTTCCTTCAAGACTGACCAACTGGTTATCACTCTGGAGACTGTGGAGAGTTTGGAATGTTGCAGGTCCAGAGTCTAATTACCATTTATCTTGGGCCATCTTTAGCCCCCTAAAGAGCCACTCCTTCCTTACCCACCTCTGTTTCTGATCTAACATCCTTTTGGAACATATTATCCTAGCAGACTACCCAGACTCACCAATCAAAAGACTAAGAATGTAAGACAACTGTTACCACACTGGAACATGGAATTTGGGGTAACCTGAATCTGTGTTCCTGGGCCATGGTCACTCAAATTTGGCTCCAGAGTAAACTATCTCTTATCCCCAGATGGATAGCTGGAAAACATTTTCTTCAATTTTGTAGGCTGCTGCTTTACTCAATTCACTGCTTCTTTTGCTATACAGAAGCTTTTAGTTTCACAAGGTTCCATTTTCAGTTGTTAGCCTTATTTCCTAGGTTATCTGACTCCTATTTAGAAAGTCTTCACCTATCCCTACCTTCACTTCTAACAGTTTCAGAGTTTCAGGTTTTATGTTGAAATTACTGATACATTTGGAGTGGATTTTTGTGAAGACATGGCATCTTAAGACTTACACTCACTTTGGATTCTAACTCAAATTAGTGATCTGGTTTTAAGTAGGTGATGAACACTGCTAAGCTTTAGTTTTATTATGTTAAAAAGCATAAATAATCAAGAAACACATGTATATATTATGCATTATTAATCATCAGCTTCTTTTCCTATAATGCCCCTTTAATGCTTATTCAATAGGTTCCTTTTTCTTTTTTCTTTTTATAGTTCTTGTATTTTCTTGGTGGTCTTTTACTAGTCTAGTAATTCTGATGGTTAACTGTTAACTTTACAGAATCTAGAATCACTCAGAGTAGATAGGCCTTTGGGCATCTACTAGATTAGCTTGACTAGACTAACTAATGTGGGAAGACCCAGCTTAATTATTGGTGGGAACATGGGGAGGGAATTCTGGACTTTATAAAACAAAGAAAGTAAGCAGGGTACTGGTATTCATTAATCGCTCTCTGTATCCTGATCATGGATGCAATACAACCAGCTGCTTCAAGCTCCCACCATCTTGACTTCCCACCATGATGTACCCTTGAACTGTGAACCAAAGTAAACTCCATCACCCTATGTTCCCATTCGTCAGGGTGTTTTATTTTATAAATTTCAAGAAATGATATCATGAACTTTCTAGAGCAAGCCAAACACAGTTATTTTATAATTAGGTATTTGGGGGAGCTGAAATATAATAATACTTATGTGCATTAGATTTTTCAAATTTGCTACTAAATTTTAATTTTTGAAAGGAAATCATTTAAAAGAAAGGCTCCACTGGTTATCTAGGATAAAATAAATTTCACAAGTTATTCACAATATGACCTTGTAATATTGATTATAAAATTGTGAAACAAGATTGCATTTCATTCTCAAACCTTGTTTAGTAGTGTATTCTTTTGCTTTAGTTTTGCAATGGAAATTTTGGTAATATACAGTAACCTTTTTTTTTCATATTGTTGCTGTCTTTACCAAAATTTGATCCACTGGATTTGAATCTTTCCCTCTTTCAAGTAAAACAAAAACCAAAAACCAAATAATCATGCAGCTACTTGTGAAAGTTTTCCTAGAAAACTGCTGTTTTGTTCTGTTCCTTTTTGGAAAAACGTACTTTAAAAACATTGGCTTGGTGTATTGAGAGAAATTTCTATTTTCAAGCTTATTAGAAAAGTTATCTCTGTCTTTGGAAATCTTAAGGGATTTATTATGTAGAATTCAAATATACATGTGGATGATTGATAAAGTATAGTAACAAAACTGATATATTCACTTTCTTCAAATAAGTACATCCCCCCAAAGTCTCTGATTTTTTTTTTATCATTTTCTTGTTTCTCCAAGTCCCCCATGATGGTATTGAATTTTTATAAATAAATGAGCTCTGTATGGATATGTTCTCTGTTTTAATCTGAGTTCCTGGGCCAAAACGCCTTTAAAATATAAATTGCCCTAGGATCTTTGCTTTTCACTATCATCAAAGGCTTCCTTTTAAATCTGTATCAATAATCATGTTGGGTGAATTGCACTGTGCTCAGTCTATCACTTACAATAAAGTGAGATTTTAGTAATCACTCTGTATTTGACTTCATGACTACTGGTACTCAGAGCTGCTTCTCAAGCCAGATTCTAGACCACAGTTGGTGGACAACATTCTTTCATTTGAACACAATCTTTTGCCATTCTTCCTTCAAACATTTTTTTAACCATTATTTAATGTGACAGCAGATGGCATGTCTCTCAGTGAAATCAAAGGCATATGGCATGCTGTTTTCAATGGTGCCATGCCACCCAAGTTGCATTATTTGTATTTCAAAAGGAAAAACAATTTAGGCTATGATGTGACCCTTTGAATGTAATCATAATTAATACATAATTTCCAAACATCATACATTTTGAAATTTCTAAAAGATTTCATGGAAATTGTTTGTTGAGGGTGGTAAGTAGATATACTCAGAAAGGTAGAAGCTTTCCCTCAGATAGATCATATAATTATAAGAAAGGAACCAGGAGAACATTTTTCAAAAAGTCAACTTAATAGGTCTATGGCCTGATATAAGATATCAAATTTCCTAAACTATGCTGAGTTAAGAAAATGAGGTAGTCATTTTAAATGTGAGCCTTTATTAATTTTATCATTTTCTGTTTATTCATTGATTTAGGAATTCAAACATTTCTTATTTGTATATTTATTAATATTTTACAAATCTTTTCAGAATATAACTTAATCATAACCAGAACAGCAAGACAAAATTAAAAATACAAAGAAAATAACTTGCATCTTATTTAGTTTTTATGTAGACCAATAAACACATGTCTTTCAGAAGATGACATTCAGACTGAATGTTGACTCACATTGTCATGTCTCTCTGGAGCCCTCAGTTCTTGCACACAGAAAATCAGCACCATGAAACGGGGACAGCTGCTGTGATGGCAACCCAGTAATTGTCTAGGGCTGAGCTCCCAGGAGAGATAGACAGGATGGTCATAGGGAGGACAGAACACTGATATGTTTCCATTCTGAGAGTATCAAAATATTTAAAATGGGGCAGTGTGTATTCTGAATCTACTTTATTAAATGAAAAGAATATCTCACATTTCTTTCCTTTGGAAATGCCATATTTTTATTTCTTTAACAGAATTGGTGTTAACAAATCTTACAGCTTATAGAGGAAATCTGAACTCAGTCTGATACCCTGTGACCAGCTCCCATAAAAAGACTTAACTTTTTTCTCTACGTCAAATTTGACAAACTCACTGGAAACAGATTTATAAACATAACCTAGGAGAATTTTAGCATTCTATTTTAGATTTCTTCTTTTTATAATTCAGCATGCCACCTCAAATGCATTTATTTCCTATCAGATTTATTATGTTTATCCTGATGCATCATAGTTTTAATGTGAAATTCAGAAAAAAGCAACTTAATGGGAATTTTGTCCCACTTCTGTGATTTACCTGCAGTTTCTTCCACACCCTGCTCATTCTTTACTGTTTAGATATGCTAAGGAGTTGAAAAACCTACGATTGCTTACAACAGAATTTGCATTGCTCTGAAAGTTCTTAAGTGTTGGAAAAAACTCATAATTCTTATACAGTGAAGTGCCTCTAATATCTAGTTTGTCCTCCCCCATCCATGGGTGGCAGGTACAAGGCTAGAATATTGATTTTTTTTCAACCAGAATTACATTTGATTTATGTCCTGTTACAGTAATTCTTAGTGCACAGAAGCATGAACTTTCATGTTTTTAATAACTAAAAATGGCTATTTCTGACCTAGTTGGTGTTCACATATCATTGCACCTAGGATTTCTTATTTTGGAACCAATTACCTTCATCAGATTTTTATCTTTAGACAGGGTGCTTGGGCTCTTTGTCTCCAGGTTTCCCTACCTATAGTAACAACAGTAGTAATAAAGATGATGCTAGTCCTAGTTTCCACACATAGTTATTAGAAACTTTGGATGAGTTAATGCATATAAAGCACCAAGAACAAGTTATAAACATAATTATGCAAACGTTGCCTGTTTGCTGTGTCTGTTCCCTTTGGTGTTAGGAATTGAAGCTAGGATGTCATGCACACTAGGCAAGTACTCTGTAACTGAGAAGCATCTCATCCAGATGTTTGCTTTTAAAATATACAGTACAGAAGGATAAAAATGTGAGACTCAATATTTCTGGATTATTATTTTATTTCTAAGTGTTTTGTCAACCCTGTGGTGACTCCACTATAGGGAGAATTGCTGGGCCTCTATGGACTTTAGCTTCTTGTATTTACTTTGATAATGATGATGATAGATATGTCAGAAGAAATGTTAATACCAGAAATAAAACACATAAAAATTCTCTTCTTATTCCAGGCACAAATTCGGCACTTTATCAATATATTGGCAGCTGTTGTTATCCTACTTCCTAAGGTCAATGCTCTAACACATGGGAACATGATTTCGGAAGAATCAGCTCAGAGTGGAAGCATTCTTTCTGTGTAGCCACTGAAAGTAAAGTTATGAGAAGCGTATTTGGGAAAACTGGGGAGTGTGCAGCAGTTGATGAAGCTAACGCTGCACCTCTTTATCAGTCTGTCCTGGCCAAGTACAAGGAAGCGCAGGCCAAATTCCTGGGCTCAGTATCCAAACTGGAGCCAAGGGAGTGATCATCCCTGATGTGGGCTAAGAGCAGTTAATGTTCATTCACATATGTTGATCTTCTTTACTAAATGAGGTTATGGCATTGAAATTGCTGTGTTCCCAAGGTCAATGAGAACTTTGATCTTTGGCAGGTGTGTCTGTTCTTAGGCAGGCAGGATTCAGATGGCTTAACAGAGGTGAATTTCAAGGCTTGGTTTGGAAGAAGAGAATTAAACTCTGTATGAACAAAATGATTTTTCTCCATTTTAAAACCAAAAGAACTTAAAGGTGCAAATATAAAGAATGATTACACTATTATGGAGACTTTTAGCTAAAGAAACAAAAAAGAATATGCTTCATATGTTAGCTAACACCGTTATACATTATATCACACAGGGGGTTTTGTGCTAAGCATTGACAGTTTCCAAAAAGGAAAATTTTCTGTTTTATGCATTTTCTTTTAAAGAACTGTTTCTAGCTTCTATTTGCATGTATCAAAGTTCTCTTTAGTAAAACAGACATTTTCTTATTTAGTAGTTTTAATAGACAACTTGGTCATATTGAACTAAAATAAGCTAGACACAGAAATTTCTTTAATGTGTGTACTATTAGTTAGAGATGTTAATAATTTTCAAATAAAAACTTGAAATTTTTTCAACCTTTTTTTCCAATTAAAATGACAAGAGAAAGAACACATAGGTATATATACACATACAACAACTAAGGACATTTCTTTCTCCAGTTTCTATTTCTTCATAGTTCTTTTTAAAATCATAACTATTTAGTTTTCTAAGTAGATCACAAGGGTTTTCAAAGGGAGGTTAATTTTAAAATGGCCCATAACAAAGGCATGATGGTAAAAATATTACAAATTTTAATCAAATACTGCAGTAAAGGATATTAAGCTAAATTTACAACATAAGTTATTTTTACAGATATTCACATTGGACTGTTAATTCAGGCTACCTTGGTTTGATGGTTTGATGGTTGGATGGGTTGATAGTTTGATAACACCATCTGTGAAGAAGCCTAAAGAATGCTTGACTATTGAGTGCCTGAAAACCACTGCATCAGGGTGGCCAGCACCTCATTGAAAATGTAGGTGCCGAGTGCCCATCTTGTAAGACCTGATTTTCTGGAGTCTGAGCTCAGAATCATGTGTGTCCGATTGGAATTCTAGGCACTGAGCTGTGCGAAGCAAGTGCTAAGCATCAGCATATTCATACTCTGGATGTGCCAAGTTACTTGTCAGAACAAACGGCGCTTTTTTTTCAATAGATCGCATCAGCAGATATGCTTTAAGCATGCACTTTAACCAGTGAGCTTTCTAGGAATGATTTAGATGTTCCACAAAATGCTGACCAATTAACCATTAAACACTTGTTTGATATGCAAATTCCTGAAAGGAAAACACCAGTAATTATTCAATTTTAATAATAATATTTTGTGCTCTACAGAATTGGAAAATGTGTCAAGTTTTTTGACATACTGTATGTCAATATTTTTTAAATAATATATTTTTTTCTTTTTTGTATTATTTATTTAATAAACATAATTAGAAGAAACATTTCATTACAACAGCATTGACACATTCCATAACAATTTCCAGAGATAAGATACATCTCTTTCAAAATTGGCTGTAAATTTTTAGGTTTACAGTTGAATTAATAGAGTTATACAATATTGAACTCAGTATAAACCCTATAAGACATAAAATTGAATGATATTTTACCCTTTAAAAAATATCTCCATTTCATTTTAAAATATGCTGTTTCATACAGAAAAACTCATTTTTAATGCAACTAACACTCAGATGTTTGCACATGAGTCTCTAATCTCTATATATCTTATTATTACTAGTCACAGTCAATTACTTTTTTTAAAAAAATTATTTAATAGCCACATGATTAGAAGCATTTCATTACAGCATTAACATATTCAATAACAATTTCCAGAG
>NW_008337640.1:805913-825675 GCF_000622305.1 Nannospalax galili | reverse complement strand
GACTGAAGGTATCGTCTGTCTGGCTTTGTTGTTTGTCGAGTAATTTTTAGTTATGTATATGTATGCTCTTATGATATTATGTTGGCCCCTTTAATCTTTGGTTATACTTCCCTTTTGGGTGTTTAAGGACATACAATTGGACCAGATAAACTGATTTGTTTTTACTCTTGAGGTTGTTAGAGGATTTGTTCCTCAGGGGTCCCATGGGGTTGGGAGGAGCCCCTGGCTCCTTTCTTTTACCAGCTCCATCGATGTGAGGATAAGTCAAAGGTCCTGCTCGACCATTGTTGGCTTCTCTTGGAAGCATGGAGGAAATGATTCCTCCGTGTTGACCCTCCTCTTTATAGACTGGACACTGGCTCAAGTCCATTCATTTATGCAGTATATATGGATCCTATCCATCCACCACCATCACATTTCACTTGTCTTTAATGCCCCAGGCCCCATCTTCTTTCCAATTTCATGTCCTCTTTATTTTTTACTTGTTATTAATAAACTCCTGAGTCCAATTACTGTTGCCCATATGCACTTGGGATTGTGGTGGTCACTGGGCCGTGAGCAACCTACCAGTCACCACATTTTCAAAGGAATGTGATCCTCAGGAGCCATCAACTGCCAGTAGCTGCTTCCATAAGGGGTGAGGCCTCAGAGTCACTCACCAACCTATGCTTGAATTTTGACTGGCTTGATCTTATCTGCAAGTATTCTTATTAAGAAAATTACTTCAGCTGGGTGTGGTCCCAGCACTCAGGAGGAAGAGGTCAGCCTAGTCTATATAATGAGTTCTAGTTCAGCTGGGACTATAGGCAGACACTGTCCCAAAACAAAACAACAACAAAAAACCCCAAAACCAAACTACTTCAATGCTGATGTCTATATAATATCAAAGATAATAGAGTGAAAGAATATGATAGTAAAAGATAAACTTAAAAATTTGATCAAATGAATGAATGAATTTTGGTAAATATTTCTGTGTCCAGATGAGTTATGATTGATGGTTAGAATAGCAAATGCTGGGGATTATTTTAAATGACCCCCAAATCTTGACAAATTTTGTCTTCCCCACCATAGCTCTACTTACCATAGCTTCCTTTCTCTCCCCTCCCCTCCCTTCCCCTCCCCTCTCCTCCCCTCCTCTCCCCTTCCCTCCCCTTCCTGGTCCCCTGAAAGAGCAGCCAGTGCTCTTAACCACTGAGTCAATCTCACCAGTTCTGTTGTGATTTTTATAAAACAAATAAGTCTGAATTTTCTCCAGGCATTTGTTATATTCATATATTTGGTCACAACATATATGTAATTATATATAAATCCTAGAAGAATTTTGATTGGTTTAGAAACTAAAAATTTGTATTATCCTTAATGTTTTCTTAAAGTTTTGAAATAGAACTTTACATTTTAAGAAAACACATAAGGCCAGCCTTCTTCCCAAGAGTTCCATTTTGTTTCTTGTGGTAGTATCATTGTGGTGTAAATGTTATATATCGATGTAGTTGGGAGGAAAGACTTGACCACGTGCCACTTTTAAAAGAAACATTGAAACTATAGCCAAGTTACCCATTGGCATAGAAAAGCACAGTCCAAGACTTTTCTTGTACCTTTCAGATTTGGAAAGAGTAGCCCTTTGTTGAAGGATTTGTTTTTCACGTTATCTTTCTTTGTTTCAAGTAAAAGTGCAGTGAATGCCTGACCCTTTTCTCCTCTACCTGTCCTTTATTTTCCACTCCAGCCTTATGGGTCTCTGATGGAAACACTGCCTTGGAGAAGGTTTATTTCCTTTTTCTCCTTTTCTTCCTTGAAACAAGAGTTGACATCTGGATGTTTCCAGTTCCAGGTGTAACCCACATAAAACTACACGTGTTCTTTCTGATAAAAAATACAGAGCAAGAAGAGCCAGGTATACAAATAAGAAACAATACAATTTTTTTTATTTTAATTGCATGAGTTGCTGTATAATCATATAATTGCAGTATAGTATTTTGAAAGTTCATGATATTCATAGAAAAATACCAAGCATCTCATTTTCAATAGTTCTAAAGGTTACCAAAAAACAGCATTGCATAGGCACAGAAAGCAGGAGAGAGGGAATAAAGATGATTGCTCTGGTTTCTGAAACTGTCAATCAAAAAGGAGGTTAATGAAACAAGAAGAAAAACCCAGGCACATTCTCTGGTACATCTGTCAAGGGATCATTCTTTACAGAATCACTTTTATCATAGAAAAATTTTATCTGAACTTTTCCCACTTAAATATAGTCTAAAATTATACAAATTTAAGATTGCAATTTTGATAAGTTATCAGTGTGTTGGGCTGTGTGTGTGTGTGTGTGTATAATTTTAAAAGTTGAAAAATGTAGGTAATTGTACTATGCTTTATCTGAATAAACAATATCAAAGAAAGTATTCTAAAATAATATTTCACTAATCTTTATGACTTTATCCTGATACACACCTAGATTTCATTGTCTCAATATATTTTTATAGTTAATCTAGGGTAAGATATCATTACCATAACAATACAAGCAGACAGATGGCTGATTTAGCACATTGTCTTCAGGCAATACTGTCTTAATCAATATGATTGCCAATATGGATTTAGTAGAAGGATTCAGAATTTATACAATCTCAAGGCATTTTGTTAAGGATAACATCTAGTAATTCCAAATATATATATTCATTATATTAGAAATATATACACATTAAAACATACGTTTATAATTATAATAGCCAATGAATGTCTGGAATGTGTTAGAAAGTATTAGAAATGTGCAAGAGAATGAACCTCCAGACACCCTGATTCCACTGTATATATCCAGTAGGTCATTTGTGAAGACTGAAACTAACTAACTACTGTAAGGGTCATCTCTATGGCTGCAACTGAATCCAAGAAGCTTACATTTAATTTAAAGAAGACAAAAGATAAAATATAGCTATTTCAACAGTGATAAGTATTACAAAAGGCAAAGTCAGGTGTGGAGGGGGCGATGTTCAGGAGTTCTTCATTAGAGTACAGGAAGTTTTCTGTTAATCTCAGGGCTTATCCAGAGTAAGGGCTTAAGTCATGCTATGCTCTTGCATACAGCATCCAAGTTAACTTGATGTAAAAGGAATTGTCTTTTAGTGAATGTTCCATAGGATTTGTTTATTCCCCAAACATTTATTGAGTACCTTTTAGGTCCTTAGGATTGCACTGAGCAGAAAGATTACAAGAACAAACAAAACAAGAGGTACCTAGGAAACCACATAGAAAACTAATTATACTAAAATGCTAATCACCGTAATGAGGCCATGCCCAGGACATTTAGGTGCATTTCTACATTTTGTCCTGATTGCATTAACAGTGAAATGACTCCTTCTCTAATTGACTTCTCATGAGGAATTCTAGTAGCTTCTCATGAGGAATTCTAGTTGCTAGTATAGTTCTTTAATCAAAGGGACTGTGTCCATTGCTGGTTCTAGTATAATTTAGGGATATTTCCGGTTGCATTAGTAGAAATCTAGCTCTGCTTTAGGTACTAGAAAGCTTGATGGTAGGCAAATGCTTTAACTAGATTTAGAGGATGTCTTAGGATTCACTGTCTTCTTCATCTCTTAGCCTTGCTTTCTTCAGTATTGGATTCCAGCTGGGTGTGCATGTGAAGAGACAGAGGAAACCTAAGTATACATACCACAGATCACTCACTATTTTAAAAGCAGAAAATTCATTTCTTTTCCCGTATCCATGCCTGTTGCCTGACTTTTGGTTCTGGAAGAATCATGTGCTCACTCCTGACTAGTTATTCATTCTACTCTGAATATCTTCTATGGTGATTTACCCACACTGATGGGCTTAGACCAGGGAAAAGCAGAGACACAGAAGTGATTGATAGAGACCCTTATCCAGTTTGGAGTGGGTAGTAGAAAAAGTGTTCTATCTCCAGAAAAAAAGGGGGGAAATGCTGTACTCTCAAAGACAAAAACAATTCAATTACAATTATATTAACTTTGTAACCTTGATTGAATTATATCTCATCTCAGAGTCCCAGTTACTTTATCAAAAAACACCAGGCTCTAAGTGCTGAATTATGTAAGGTAGGTTGTGATCAAGGTTAAGTACATAGAGAAAGGTGTTTAATAGACAACATTATCACTGTTGTTACTAACAGCAGAACTGCAGGGTTTGTAGTAAATTTCAGATAAAAGAGAAAAATGTCAGAAAAAATGAAGAATAGAGTTTCCCTTGCAAATAAGGCAAAGTGTCAAGGCCATATGGAGTCTGTATGCTGGTGGGCTCTACTGAGTGGTTCTGGAAGAAGGAAAGAGGGCCCATGGCCTTCAGATACAAGGATCAACATGGTTTCAAGTCAGAGCTCTTAGTGGAATTTCTCCCTGAAGGACAGAAAGGATGCCTTCCCACTGCTGAAATACACTAAGATAATTAAAATTTTATTGACATTAAGAAAAGAATGGCTGACCCTCTGTTGCATGAGGGACACATAAAAACAAAATAGATTAAAAAATTTCAAAACCAATGGCTCTTCAGGAGGTGTGGCTTAGGCTCAGTGACAGAGCATTTGCTAAGCCTGGGTAAGGCCCTTGTTTTAATCCTCAGCTTTACTAAAAAGACAGCCTATTCAGGAATACTTCTATTCAATCAAGTTGACTATTTAAGTATAGAACATATATCCCAATTTGCTATAACGCTATGAAATCACTTCATTTGAGAGAAATATAAATGCGGAATTTTTCTTTCTTTGGTTTCGACAAATATGAATGTTTATACCACAGTCGGGAAGCACAGAGTGGGTAAAGGGTGAGGGGTGGTTCAGCTTTCTTCCTGGTGTTCTAAGGGCCCGAACAAAGAATGATTTACTTTATCTGGACCTTCCATGAAAAAATGTCATGGCTTCAATGTCAAGGAAAACTTTTCCTTCAGGTTCTGTCCCCACTTGGCGGCGTCACCCAGGTTGTGTCCCTTTTGTTTTTTCATGCAGTAGATGCAAAATGACTTCTCTGAAAGCAAAACCGACTTAGTCCCAGGTGTGCTTTCTGCGTGTTTTGTTAATTTTAACACTTGACGTGTTTTTTTCTATAATGTCCTTAAATAACTCCCAGGTACCTTGTTTTTCCTGATACCTGATGGCTTACATCTCCATCAATACTTCTGATCTTATTCCATCCTTCAAGATTCTTCTGTTATCACTCTTCCTGGCCACAAATGCATTTTGTAGTCGGACGGGCTCCTCAGACCTGTTGAGTCCCTTCAGCCGTGGTTCATTTTCCTAGTAGCTATCAATTGTCAGACTGTCCAGGAATATGTCAGGTTAGGGAATAAAGAGAGGAACCACTCTTAGTTTACATCTGCCAAAAAGCAGAAACAGAGATTGGATTAGATGGGCAGAGAGGAGAAGCCAGGGGAGCTCTCACATGACTGGGATCTGGGCCCTGTGGAACAGAAAGGGAAGTTTGGGTTAGGCAGGAAAAGTAGAGAGCAGCACGGTTCGAAAAGAGTTGTGGTGAGACCCTTGTGTAGTCACTGGGCAGAAGAGTTTGAATCTCTCCAAACGCACCAGTCAGCATCCCCTGTTGCCACCAGTCTCAGCCTGCACACAGCTCACAAGAAGTGTAACTTCAGCCACCATGGCGATGGACCCAGAATACAAGAGCTGGGCCTTTGAGTCAATAACGCTCCCCAGAGTTGAGCACTGCAAGATACATTCTCAGTATCGGTCACAGTCATACTGTATGAGAAAGAAAAAAAGAAAGCATTCCTCAAAGGACTGGGGAAGAAAGTAGGTCCTGGTCTTGGAGAGATAAATGAGGAAAGGGAAGAGGGATTGGACATTTTACTTGCTGAACTTTACCTGGTACTAATTTTCCCTGAAGCAATAGCTGCAGGCAAAGGCATGAAGGGTACAAGAGACCCTCATCACTCAAAGATTTGATGTGGCTATGTAAGGCAGTCAGCAAGAGTTTGCGTGGACCACAGAGGCAAATGTCTGGCTAATGCATGTGCAGGAAAGCTCTCCCTTGCCAGCTCATAGCTCTAGAGCAGCTAGCTGCTGAGCAGTATACTGCCTGTGGTTCAAAGTCTGTGCTTCACCTCTACAGTTTTCTTCTCAAAGCTTTTCTCATTTCTAACTTGTCTCCAGGCCATCTGTTCAAGATGCTGCTGTACAAATAATTTTTCTTGACGGCTGCCACAACAGTGGAGAGAGTGCTGAACCTGGCTGAGCTGCCTTTCTGGGTGGGGCCCTTTCTCTGTAGCTGCCAGCAGGAACAGGGCCGCAGTCAGCCTCCAGTTTCTGTCAAGAACTTTGACGGATGATGTCTGGTCTCATTAAAAAGAATGTCCTTCAATGGCTTGTGCTTCTGTTTGCTCAGTTTTCTTTAACTTGTTAATTAAAGAAGGAAGGGTCCAAGAAAAGCTTTTTAAAAAGAATGACACATAAGAGATGTTGAACTTTTGTATTTTGTGTTTTAAACATCTCCCATCTTGGGAAAGGTTGAAACTGAACTAGACTTTTCAGTGTGCAATGAAAGAATTTGATAATCCATTTTGATACCTCTAAGATATCAAACATCTTAGATATTATCTGTATCTCTAAGAAAGGGAGAGAGAGAGACTGTGTTTATTGTTTGTGTGCTTAGGTACTGATTTTTCCAAGAGACAGATAGTTTAGCTATTGTGTCCATTGTTTATTTGACACCGTCTTCAGAGGTAAAATAGGTGAATGTTATTTATCTCCCCAGTGTTATTTTATATATTATGTAAAGAGTGGAAAACATATGTAAATAAGATTAGTCTTTCAAAATACTGTAATCTATGAAAAGAAAATTAACTTTCTGTCCTTCACATTTTATCATTTTTTTTCTACTCATATGGGCCAATTTAAGAAATGAATGAATAGGTGGTTAGTTTTCTAATGTGTTTTGCTTTTGTGTTTGTACAATAATAGGATGCCTATGTGACTTACCCTCAAACCAGGATGTTTTTGAAAGTGAAAGAGTTACTAAAGGCAATTGAACTGGTACTGTCCCTGGCAAACCAGAGCATATGGAAATGATCTCTCCATTAATCAAAGCAAATCAAATGCTAGTGAATAGATATGGAAAAGCTTAGTAAAATGTGTTATGATAAATAGTATTTAATTAAAAATGTTCTGATAAATCAGATAAACTACTGTGGGTGTCAGTAGTTGTGTGAGAAATGTTGGCAGACTACTCAGAATAATTTAGTATAGTTTGGGTGTGTCCATTTCAGTGATCTCCAAGGAGTTCAACAATCAAGGTACCCAAAGGGCCTCATTATGGTTGTTTTTTAACTTCATCACTAAGAACCTGGTGATGCCTCTGAGAAGATGGTGTGATGGTGGTACTTGGTTGTAATTTTCCTTTTAGGAATCAAAAATGAGCTGACAGGACCTGCATCTATCCCACTATTCCTCCCCCCAAACTCTGCTGATAGAGTTTATCAATCTAGAAATTATTCAGTGTCCACTGAAACAGAGGGAGAAGCATAAAGGGAGTGAGTGGAAGGGCAGTGAAATTTAACTAAGTTCCCAGACAACTTTTAAAGAGAAAGGTAATATATTTCATTTGATACTACACTTGATCTTAGCTAAAAGGCTGAAAAGCAATGCCCAATATATAACATTGTAAAGGTATTTCTAACTCATTATTCTTCATTGTTAAGTAGTGCTACTTATCAAATATTAAAAGAGACAGGGCAACTTCCTATCAAATGCAGTAAAAATCAAAAGGCTACAAAAGGAAAAAAAAAAGAAATCATTTACTGTCAAGGCACCTTATTGGGTTGCTTATGTATTTGTATGCCAGTCCCCCAAACCATTTATCAAATGATAGCCCATGTATCAGATACATGGTAACCTTTCAAAACTCAGTAATTATGCTTGTAAGATGATAATGCCATTTTAAATCTGATCAACTGCTGCAATCTATTGGTCATTATCTCCTTTCAGGGAAAGCTGAGAGAGCTTATCACAAATGTTAAGACTGTGATTGCTTCTATATAGAAACTTATCAATAAAGAAAATTGTGTATTCAGAATTTATTCTTCATAGGGGTATTGCCTCATGCTTGAAAGATAAATGAAGAATTTCTGGTCTATTGTTTATTAAAGATATCCCAATTCTATAACATTTTAATTGTACATCTACTCCTTGACATCCTAACTAATGGTTCCAAGCAAATTAATAAAAGCAACATATTAAGTTTAAATCCCAGATAAGGTAAAGATTGCCATTTTAATATCCCATCCATATCCTTTATCTTTCTACAGAGGCTTTCAGGCCAGTAGTTTTAATAACATGCATGAATGAAGATACTCTTTTTTAACTCAAATGGTGGCAAAGAGTTTTTCCTTTATATTAGCAGGCAATCAATTCCAATAGCTTTTTAATGCTTTCTTAAAGAATCAATTTTAAGGCAGACGCTCTTCAGGGGACCCTCTTAAACTTCTTCACAGCCAGTCTCCTAATTTTCTATTACAATGCAATCTAAAGCAGCTACAAAAATAATGCAGATAATGTTTGCTGGGTAATGATTTCCAATTTCCCCATTCCATGTACCCTGTTATTAGGAGGATCATCTTGGTTGTGTAAATTAATTTTCAATTCACTTCAGGGGAACATTACAATGATTTATTCAACACCAGTGTTGAAGAAAGAGTTGGGAGGATTTAGCAATCTGAGAAACAAAATCAATTTGTTCTGATTATTGTCATGTTAAAGAGGAAAAAAAGAGAAGATAACCCAAAGAATCACTTGAATATGTGTTTTGACTGTTCCCTGAACACCATTACCATGATCAGATGCTAAGGTATCATTCTGAAATACATGAACTCAGCCAAGAATGATGTTTGTGATCTGTTCTACTTGGAGGTTAAATAATGTAATAGCCATGCATATTCCTTCACAGGAAATCAGTTTTTTAATGTATTATATATATATATTTCCTTGGAAGAGAAAAATGACACAGAAACTTATGAAAATACAGAAAGAGTGGTTAGCAATGATATAAAAATGCTAAAACGAACTGTTATACCAATATCTCATAACTATATGAAATATCATTTCATCATAATTTATCTAATATAAATTGTTCTAGGGTTGTATATGTTCTATTGTTTTTAATATTGCATACGAGTCATTCTCTGTAAAGGTTTTACTGACCTTTTAGATTAATCAACTTGTCTGTGTTTTGGTCATTGGAGTCAAGTTTAACTGTGTCCATATGCAAATGAAATGTGCTATCCACATCCACTTCACCTAATCACTGACTTTCAGTCAACAAACATTGCAAGGTTCTGCTACGTCGTAAGTACTGTTATGGAAACCAGAGAGATGCTGAAAAGTAAAGAGCAGTCCTATGAAATTGTCTAACCATTGTGAATATAAAATCGGGAGCTATAAGTCAACCTATGAACAGAGATTTAAACATTTGACCATGTCAGGCTGGAGAAAGCTTTAGAAGGGGTGACTGTCAAGCTTTTATTATGAAAATGAGTTTATGGAAGGAGGTGTAGCTAATTCTATTAGGACAATCATATTTACATTTTGAAGAAGAACACCGTAGTTGCTTTGTGTGGAAGAATTAGGAAGAGGCAGAATTCCTGGAATCACACAAGAGGCTCCGGCTATCATCCAGACAAGAGATGAAATATGAGTGGATGGGTTTGCTGTCTTCCAAACCTCTGCAGGCTCCAGTTAAACATTTATTTCTGAAATACTATGTAGCTAAAGGTGCAGGTACACCCCTGTATGTACTGCCATGAAGTGAGCTTGGTATGACTCTTGGAACTAAGACCATCAAAGATTGTGCAGACACATCAAAAGAAACTATCAGCAGAACAACAGACCACTCACAGAATGAGAGAAAATCTTTGCCACCCATACTTCTAACAGGGGACTAATATCTAGAATTTACAAAGAACTTAAAAAATTAAACACCAAAACAAAAGAAAACTATTGATCAACAAATGTGTGAATGAAATGAACAGACAGTTCTTAAAAGAAGAAACACAAATGGCCAAAAAGTGCTTTACAAAGTGTTCAGCATCATTATTCATGAAGGAGATGCAAGTTAAAACTACTTTGCGATACTAACTCACTCCTATCAGAATGGCTATCAAGAAATTTGACAACAAAGTCTGGCAAGGATGTGAAGCAATACAATGAACCCTTATTCCATCTCTGGTGGAAGTGCGAGACAGTAAAGTCATCATGAAGATCAGTATGGAGCTTTCTCACAAAACTAAAACTGGAACTACCATATGGCCCAACTACACCACTCCTGCGTGTACCACCAAAGAACTTCACATCTTACCACAGAGATATTTGCACATTTGTGTTTATTGCCACTCCATTCAGGATAACAAGGAAATGGAAATAACCTAAATGCCCACCAACTGATGAATGGATAACAAAGATGTGGTATGCTTCCACAATGGAATTTTATTCACCTGTAAAAATGGGAATTGAGGTCATCGAAGGGAAAGGAGAATCTACTAAATACTTTTTGTTCAAAAATGCTATAATGATATCTAATGCCTTGTATGCTATTTAAAAAAATAATAATTATAAAATAAAAGAAGGGCTGGAGATATGGCTCAGTGGATAAGAATGCTGGTCGTTCTTGCAGAAGACCCGGGTTTGATTCCCAGCGTCCACTTGGCAGCTAACAACTGTCTGTAACTCCAGTTCCAGGAGATCTGACAGCCTCTTCTGTCCTCCACGGGCATTGTACAACACAGGTGTACTTATCTACATGCAGGCAATGCACACATACACATAAAATAAAAATAATAAAATAATAAAAAAAGAAAAAAATTCAAAGAGTGGGGGGAGATTATACAGAAAAGTGGGACTGAATTAGAATCTCTGATTGAACAGTAGAGGGTCACAGAAAGATCCAGAGATCTGAGTTTCACCAATAAAGCTGACTTTTTAAACATTAACTTGATATTTTTTGACACTACTGAGAAATTTCTCATTTCAATAGAATGTTCTTATGAATAACACAGGAATCTACTTCCTTGATCTATTTCCAAATTAGAGCCAAGCTTTTCTCTCTGTGGTGAGGTGCACTGTATAGCTTTAGTTGTCAACTTGACCCACCTGGTTAGAGAGAACCCGTGACCATGTCCGTGTGGCATTTTCTTGATTGTTGAGTGATGTGGGAGGACCCAGCCCACTGTGGGCGGTGACACCCCTGGGCAGGTGGTCCTGTATTGTATCAGAAAGCAGGCTTAGCGCAGGCTGAGGGAGAAAGCCAATAAACAGCATATCTCCATGGTCTGTGCTCCAGGTTCCTGCCCTGAATGCTTACCTTGGGCTTCCTCAGTGATGAACTGTGACCAGGGAGATGTAAAATTAATAAACCATTTCCTTCCCAAGTTGGGTTTGGTTGATTTTTTCACCATAGCAATATAGAAACAAACTAGAACAGGAAGTGATCTGGTGAAGCAACTGGACACACAGTCTATGCGCAACACAACATGTGCAGAAAGCCTGACTCTACAAGTAGTGTGACTGCCTCATGTGAGAGTGTCAGTCACCTCATCTGGAGAGGAGACTGAGGACACTTATAACCCCCTTCACAGTGAGCTCTCAAGGAACAGGAGAGATACCGAAGTCCTCTTGTGGTACAGTAAGCAGGTTACAAACCCATGCTCCACATTGCTTGTATAGAGTACACAGAACAAATTAACATTTGGGCACTAGTTGGAACTTGTGTTGGTCCAGGGTTACAGTCATGAAACTGTTGATCTAGGTCTGCCCTAGTTTGCTTCTCTATTGACGTGATAAAACACTAACCAACTGCCCCCAGAGAGGTTTCTTTATGCAGCAGATGGTAATTAAGACAGAAACCCACAACTGGCCGATGTACAGAGCACAGAAGGCTGTGCAGAGTACTTACCCCCTGAATAGGACAACTGTTTCAAACTTTTGCCTCCGTAAGCTCAGGGATAATTTCAGAAGAGGGGGGCAGAAAGATTTAAGAACCACAAGTGGTGGATGACCACAAGGAAACAGTTTTCTGGATAGCTGGTCAGTTGAAGACACGAACTCACAGCAATGGTGACAGCATGCACAAGTCCTGTGCAAGTTCAAATTGGAAAAAATGCCAGCATAGACATGGGAACGTGGGTAAGAGATCCCAACTCACCCTAAGGAACTTTTGGAAACTGATGGCTGTTGGGAGGGGAGAGACAGTCTCTTGTAGGGATGGGATTCTTGGTAGGTTGACTGGGCTCCAGTAGATGGACCCATGCTGAGGGACATGTGGGGACACAAATAAGACTCTGCATACAGTATTGTGTATATAGCAGAATATATTAAATTGTGTTCAGGGAGGCAGGTAGGAAAGGTGAATAAGGGGGAAGGGATCTAAATACTATCACATTATATTATATGAAAATCACAAAAATTTCAATTAAAAAAAAAAAAAAAAACCTCACTGACCAAAAGTAACTTGGGGGGGAAAGGGTTTGTTGTTCCTTACAGCTTATAGTTCATCATGGAAGGAAGCCAGGAGAGGAGCTGGGGGGAGTAACTGAAGCACAGACCATGGACGAGTACGTCTTACTGGCTTAGTTCTCTGACCTGTGCCCAGCCTGCTTTCCTTTACAACCCAGGCCCACCTGCTCAGGGGCGGAACAACCCACAGTGGGCTATGCTTTCCCACATCACTCAGCAATCAAGAAAATGCCCCACAGACATGGCCACAAGCCAGTCTGAAAGAGGAAATTCCCCAACTAAGGTTCTGTCTTCCCAAGTATGTCAAGTTGACATCTGAAGCTATCTAGCACAAGGTTCGACAGGCATAGGAAAATAAATTTTCTAAAGATCTGCAGCAAAAAGCACAGAGCTCCCTCTGGACCTAACTGGCCCTGGTCAAGAGGTGACTGTGTGACAGCAGTCAATGAGCTGGAGCTTGTGGTCTATTTTCCTTTACTCATCATGAGGTAAAACTCCAAGAGCAGGTGTTAAAGCACTAGGTACTAGAGCCTGGATGACTGTACTGTCCTCACTTCTGTCACCCGAGCAAAGACCTGAGAGAAAAAGATCCAAACAAGTCCATCTTCTCTCCTATCAAATGCGTTTTAACCTGTTGACATTGTCTTTAGCACTGGAATTGCTGGAGTCAATACCTAAAAGAAGCCCAGGGACACAGAGAAAAGTGCAAGGTTGTATCATCCCTTCTTATTAAGCAAAGAGGTAATATGGTGGATGAATTAGATGGAAACATGTGCTAAGTGGAGAAGCCCCAAGTTCCCTCTTTAGCATGATCATTATTACTGATGCTTTCAACAATGGAAACTTGCATGAAGAAGGTCTCTGTAAGTATGTATGTATGTATGTATGTGTGTGTGTATGTATGTATGCATGTATGTATGTATGTATGTGTCTCCTAAGTTGACCTGTTCAACAACAGATGAAGAACATTTTAATGCTTTAAATTGTGCAAGTTAAATGGTTAAATAATAGTTAAACAATGTTGTGGCAGGTAAAAGAATTTATATTTGAAATTTCTATTTATAAGAGTTGGTGGCATAGATTTTGGAATGTCAACAATTTTCCCACATGAATTTAAACATCCATTATCAAGGTTGTCAAAAGAGAAGAACCTCTCATGATTTCAAAGGACATACAAACTACTTTTATTAATCTCCTGACTATTGTTGAGATTTAACAACAAACTGACAACTTGAGTTAGAAGCAATCACACCTAAACGTTTTCTCTGTGTGGGAGACATTACCAACACTTATCTAATCTTTCAAAACTGTGTAAAACTGAATTCTGTCTTCAGGTTTATCAATGCTTGATGGGAAAATGGAGATGTGATTGTCACCAAATTCATATGCAAATTTTCAATGACCTGCCATAAAAATGTAATTATAGCATCTAAAAAATCTACAGAGGAGGTTTCAGAGGCAACCTTGAAGAAAAGGCAGTCACTTTCCAGAGAAGCTCTTGAAGAAAGATGGTACTTTTTTCACTGCATATGAAAGATAAGTGGGAAACCATCTGACTTAGAAAACTGGATCATGGATAAGAAGATGGCACCTGCCACCAATCCTGACAACCTGAGTTTCACCTCTGTGACCTGTGTGGTGGAAGGAGAGAACTGACTCCTGAAAGTTGTCCTCTGTCCTCCACACATGCACTGTGGTATGTGGCCCCGAACACACACACACACACACACACACACACACACACACACACACACACATTTGTAAGTACACAAACATACATACACATAAAATAAAATATTTAAAATAATACACCATTACTTGAACTTCTGTTTGAGAAATCCAGGGGTACCACAGATTAAAATTCCAGTTCCACATACTGAAAATAGATTTCACATTGAGGTCCTTATACTGTCCCTGAATACACTGGATGGCAAAAGCAATCTGTGGATTTAACAAACAAAGGAACAGATACTGAAAATTCCAGGCACTGGGTTGATTTAAGATATTCCTCACACAGGTAAATCTAGTCCTTATTTAAGGGTCAACAGGACCTTTTTAGTATTTGTTTTGGCCCCCTGTGGCTCTTTCATTTTATTTCCCTTTTTAATTGATTTTTAACATAGTTCACAAAATATATTTTGATCATATTTAAATCCCCTCCCCTATCTGCACTCCCAGGCTACTACCCCGCACCATATCATGTATTCTATTATATACAATATGTATTATATATAAAGGCCTATAGAGTCACATTTGTGTCCCTAAGTGTCCTTCAGTGGATTCATTCACTGGAGCCTGGTTAGCTTATGAAGAATCACACTCTTAAAAGAGATTGACTTGCCGCTTCCCAACAGCAATCAGTTTTCAGCAGTTCCTCAGGTGGGGCTGGGATTTCTTATCCACTTCCCGATTTCTATGCTGGGATTTTGTCTGGTTTAAGCTTATGTGGGACTTGACCATGTTCTCATTATTGCTGTGAGTTCATATAAGTTCTTTGCCAGCTTTCTGGAAAACTCGGATTCCTTGTGGTCATCTACCACCTCTGTCTCATACAATCTTCCCATCCTCTCTTCTGCAATGATCCCTGAGCTTGGGAGGCAGAAGTTTGATGCAGGCATTCAATACAGGGATAATCACTCTGTAGTTTCTTTTTCTCTGCATGCTGGCCAGTTGTGGGTTTCTGTGTTAATCACCATCTACTGCATAAGGAAGTTTCTCTGGTGAGAGATGAGAAATGCATTAATATATGCTTATAACAGTAAGTCACTAGGAGTTGCTTTACTACTATATCTATTTAGCAGAATAATATCATTAGGCTCTCTGCTATGGCCTGTGTCCTGTCTAGTCATATGTTCCTAGTCCTGGTATCAATGCCATGTATGGGCTCTGTCTTATGAAACAGATCTTACATAAAATTCAGAAGTTATTCGTTACTTCCATAATATTCGTGTCACTATTGTACCAGAAGCCATAAATTGCCAAGCCAATTGTTGAAATGTGTTTCAACACATTCAGATTAATGATTAATCTTTTCTTCCAGCAACATGCATACCACCTCTCAGCAGTATGAAAGCCAGCGTTGAAGTTAGTACCAGCTTGATTCTCCTTGTTTTTTTCTAGGCTCATATATATAGCATCTTCAGCAACATGGTCTAAGTGTCAAGTTCTGGTGGGTAACCAAGAGCAGGGTCTAACCTCTGGTTAGCAGTTTCAAAAGAGGGAGTCCATTCCTGGCATTGGGCTTTTACTTTGCTATCCCATGGTGTCTAGTACAGGCAATGTCTCCTTATATAAGATAACTCCTTTTAATCTCCTTTTATAATGTATATGTCTATACTTTATGGAGCTTCCAGATGACTTTTTCTAAAGACCTTTAGTGCTAATTATCACTCTCTGTACTCACTACTCCATCCTGCCCTCCCATTCCCCATCCTGATTAACTCTTGATACTCTATTATTTCCCTTTCCCTGGTTGATTTGGGGAGGGGGAATTCTAGCTTTTAAAATTTTTTCATCCTTTACACAAAACAAAATAGAAGTGATTAAAAACTGCCAAAGTAGTTAACTGATAGAACATGTATTAGTACACACACACACACACACACACACACACACACCAAGAAAGCATGTAAAATTGAGATAGGTGTCATATGAAAAATTAAAAAAGATATATGATAAACAGGTGTCCCCATATGATGGTTTAAACGAAAATGTCCCCTACAGGCTCCAAGTATTTGGACAATTTGTCCCCAGATGATGGTGCTGTTTTGGGAGGTTTTAGAAGCTGTGGCTATCCTGGAGGAAGCACGTCACTGGGGTGGGCTTAGAGACTTCTTAAGCCTTGCCAGATCTCCAGTTGCTCTCTTGCTTCCTGTGACTGCATGATGATGTGAGAAGTTAACTTCTGATGCTCCTGCTCCAGCCACCATGCCTCCCTGCCATGATGGACTGTAATTCCCCTGGAACCATAAGCTCAAATAAACTCTTCCTTCTATAAATTGCTTGGGTTAGTGTTTCTATCACAGCAACAGAAAAGTGACTAATACACCCTGTTTACAGCTCTATGGAGGAGAGAACACTCAGGGCAGACCCACAAGGTGCAAGGATTCTCAGCATCATTGTAATGAATCCACACAACTACATCCCAGCTAATGTGTCACATATGGGCCTTCACAGGTTCAGGCCTAAGATTTCAACTATTCTGAATGTCTAATTACTGAGAGAGAAAGTAAGCTTACCCAGAGTTACAAATTATTATGAACTATAGTCGAAAACCACTACCAGTCTGCTCTCAGGTACAGCCCTGGCATTTTCCCAAGAAATGTCAGGGGTAAGTCAAATACCAATGTCATCACTATCTCCCAAGGACAAACTTGTGGTGACTGAAATACAACCAGTATTAATGTAAAATGAGAATTCTGAGGCCTACTTTTAAAGGCTTCTTTCTGGTCCTAGAGACTAGTGAACTATCTTGGGGCTAGACAGATGGCTCAGCTGTTAAGAGCACTGACTGCTCTTGCAAAGGACCCAGGTTTAGTTCCCAACACCCACATGGTGTCTAATAAGCATCCATAACTTCTAGTTCCAGGGGAATCTGACATTCTCTTCTCACCTCTGTGGACACTGCACGACAAGGGTGCATTTACATACATGCAGGCAATACACTCATACATGTAAAATAAAATAATAAATGAAAATATTTAAAATTAGTGGATTACCTTATTTTCCACTGAGGAAACAAAGGAAGATTTTTGTCCCTGGCTGGTCTTGGAGTAAGAGTCATAAACATGTGAAATCAGTTAAAAATCTGGAGTATGCTATTAATTCCCAAATACAATCTTTTGGAAGTTTGTTGTTCAAAAGTCTTTAAAGTAGTCCAAAGGAACTGAGAGCTTAGCCTAAGCCTGTAAGACTCCTGAGGTGGACAAAGGGTACTGGCTTCCTTAAAAATTGCTGCATTTTACACAAGTGAGTAATCTATACTCACTATGGTATAGATTTACTTTCACCCTACCTTTTGCTTGAGAAGCTTGTTTATCTGCCTTTGAGCCATTCCAACCGTACATTGACATGATTCCATGTTGGTTTAGTTCAGGACACAACAGCACAAGTCACAATCGATTAGGTAGGTGAGAAGCAGGTTGTGGACTTGGTGTCTTGCCCAGGCAACCTGAGCAAGAGAAATGATCATGGTCATGAAGTACATTTGAGGCTTTTCTTCCTTTAGTATAAAGAGGTGTTTCCAACAGCCCATAGCTCTGTGTCAACATTTTACCAAATTACTGCAAATATCCTGAAATCTTTGCTGTTGTTTAGTGGTCCATTTATTAGAGCCCCAAACCTGAGGTTCTAAAATAGGGACAAGATAGACAGTCAACCCACGGGCCCAGGAAAAAAAAAAATCACATGAACAAACAGGAAACTCCAGGTAGCCATAATGGATCAGGAACAACAGGGATACGACACCCATGATGGCTGTGGAAAAAGCTCTTTTCCTCCGCAGGACTCTGTCTGCCATCAGCATCACTGTTCCACAGTCTTGCAGCTGCCCTTTAAGACCTGCAGTTTCCACTGCCAGCAGGTTGCTGCTGTGGTTATCCCCTCTGCCATCATCCCAGATGTGCAGTCTCAATGAGCGCGAAGGCCCCTTCACACATGCACACTGAGACCGAGTCCCCTGTCCTCTTTATCACAGCGCTCCGTTTCTATTTCCCTCTCATGAAGTGCCCTACTCCCACTTCCTGGTCATTTATTTGTTTCATTTGCTCTCTGGATCTGGATTTTCCATCTGATACACGGCTATCTAAGAATTCAAAGCTAGCATCCAGCTATGAGAGAGAAAATGGGATGGCTGTCTTTCTGGTACTGGGTCACCCACTCAGATGAATGTGTCAACTTCCATTGACTTTTTTGAGAATTTAATGATTTGGGATTGTTTAGAAATTTTTATTGAATTTTTTGGATTTTAATACAATATAAGTTGATAGTATTTAGATTCCCACCCCCATCTGCATTTCCCTATACTGCCCCATGCCCAATTCAATGTACTGCACCATATGTACAATATGGGCTACATAGTCTTATTTGTGTCCCCACATATCCCTCAGCATGGGTCTGTCCAGTGGAGCCTGGTCAACCTACCAGGAGTTCCATTCCTGTAAGAAATGGTCTCTTCTCCTCCCAACAGCCATCAGTTACCAAAAGTTCCTTAGGTTGGGTTGGGATCTCTCACCCACTTCCCCATGTCTATTCTGGGATTTTGTCTGGTTCGAGCTTTCATAGGACTTGTGGATGTTGTCACCATTGTTGTGAGTTCATCTGTGCAACTGACCAACTGGCTTGAAAACTGTTTCCTTGTGGTCATCTATTACTTCTGGATCTTACAATCTTTCCATCTCCTTCTCTTCAATGATCCCTGAGCCTTGGAAAGCAGAGTTTTGTCATTTGTTTTAGTGTAGATTTGATAAATTCTTTCTCTGACATTACATTCTCTCAGTTTATTTATTTGTAATGAGCAGGCTACCTGTTTGAAATAGATATCCTAGTCAGGAGTGAGCACTTTGCAGCCCCTTGTTCTCCACACACTGGTCAGTTGGGTTTCTTTGTTAATAATCATCATCTGCTGCTTTGGGAAACCTCTCTGGTGAACGTCAAAAGATGCATTCCTCTTCTGGGCAGAAGTTGCATTGACAATATATTACTTAGGGCTAAGCATCTCACAGACACTCGTTCTCAGAATTTCACCAGGTTTTGGAGCTCTGTGTTAGCATCCATGTGTTGCAAAATAATTACTTTGATGAGTGGTAAGAGGTACACTTAGATATTCACATGTGAGGTACACCATTCAAATTTCATACGTTATGGTTTTTAAAACATTCCCTTATAATGTTCTGGATCATTCTCGTGTCTGTTGTTATCTTTCCCCTTTTGTCTGATTCTGTTCATTTGTATTTGTTCTTTTTCTATTTTGGTTAAATGTGCTAGTGATATGTCTATTTTGTTTGCCTTTCCAAAGAACCAGCTCTTGGAGTAATTGATTCTTTGTATTGTTTTTTGTTTATGTCTCATTGATTTCTGCTATAGTTTTATTATTTCTTCTGCTGAGTTTGGTTTGATTTGTTCTAACTTTTCTATATTCTTGAGTTGTACCACTAAGTCATTTATTTGTGCTCTATTTTTTTTTTATTGTTTTGAGACAGGGTCTCCCTGTAGCCCCAGCTGTCCTGGAACTCACTATGTAGACCAGGCTGGCCTCGAACTCACAGAGATCTGCCTTCCTCTGCCTCG
>NW_008337640.1:795957-805606 GCF_000622305.1 Nannospalax galili | reverse complement strand
CCCCTTCATCTCTTTTTCTATTTATTTGGATTATATTTTCTATTATTTTGATTAACTGGGCTAAGGATCGATCTATCTTGTTTATCTTTTCAAAGAATCAATTCTTAGATTGATTGAGTCTTCGTATTGTTTTCTGTGTTTCTTTTTCATTAATTTCTACTCTGACTTTTGTTGTTTCTTCTCATCTGCTGGGTTAAGTTTGTTTGTTCTTGCCATCCCGGATTCTTGAGTTGTACCACTAAGTCATTTATTTGTGCTCTATTTTTTTTTTATTGTTTTGAGACAGGGTCTCCCTGTAGCCCCAGCTGTCCTGGAACTCACTATGTAGACCAGGCTGGCCTCGAACTCACAGAGATCTGCCTTCCTCTGCCTCGTGAGTGCTGGGATTAAAGGCATGCTCCACCATGCCCAGCTTCTATGATTTTTTTAATGTGGGACTTAGAACTATAAACTTCTCTAGTAGAAGTGCTTTTAATTTGTCCCACATGTTTGATGTGATGTGTTAACATTTTTATTTTGTTCCAGGAACACTTTTACTTTTTTCTTGATTTTTTCCTCGACCCAGTCATCATTCAGGAGCGTGTTGCTTAATCTCCATTAGTTTGTGTAGTTACTAGAGCTTCTTTTGCTGGTGATTTCAAGCATTGTTGTGTTGTGGCCTGATGAAATGCATTGAATTGTTTCAATTTTTTTTTTATTTGTTGAGGGTTTTTTTTTTTTTCCCCAGTATGCGGTCCATTTTAGACAAAAAGTCCATGGGCCGCTGAATAGAATGTATTTTCTTTGGTGCTTGAGTAGAATATTTGGTAGATGTCTGGTAGGTCCATTTGATGTACAGTATCATTTAATTCAAATGTTTTTCTATTTATTTTTGTCCATGACCTCTCTATTGGAGAGAGTGGAGTTTTAAGTAACCTACTATTGCTGAGTCATAGTTAATCTGTACCTTGAAGTCCTGTAGTACTTTTTTAATGAAATTGGATGCACCAGTAGTTTGGTGCACATATGTTCGTAATTATAATATCTTCTTGGTCAATTGTGGTCTTGATTAGAATGAAGTGACCTTTATTACCTTTGATTAATTTTAATTTGAAATCTATTTTGTCAGACATTAGAATTACAATGTCTGCTTCTTTCTTGGTGTCATTTGCTTGTAATATTTTTTTCCCATCCTTTCCCCCTATTGAAAGTGAGATGAGTTTCTTGTAGACAGCAGAAAGTTGGATTTTGCCTTTTGATCCATACAACTAGTCTGGGTCTTTTGACTAGGGTTTTGAGGGCACTCCTAATTGAAGTTATTATTGAAAGACATGTAGCGGTTACTGCTATTTTAATTTCTGTTTGTGTTTTTGGTCCAAATTTTTGTTTCTGCGATTATGCCACCGTCTTTTTCCTTGGGTATTATCATTCCTTTCTAAGTCCTTTGGGTTGTTTTGATTAGTTTCTATATGGATGATTTGGTGGGAATAAATTATTTATTTGTGTCATAATCATACATAATCATGCATTACCATGCTTCCATAATCATGGAAGATTTTTCCTTCCCCTTCAACTACGATAGACAGTTTTGCTGGGTAAAGTGTTCTCCTTTGTCATCTATGATCATTTAGAACTTGAAATATACTGCTCCAGGCTCTTCTGGATTTTATAGTTTGCATCGAAAAGTCAGCTGTAATTCTGATGGGTTTTCCTTTATATGTAAGTTGTTTTTCTCTTACAGCATTCACTATTCTCTCTTTATTCTGTACACATAGTGTGTTTACTATGATATGTCATGGGGAGTTTCTGTTCTAGTCCTGTCTAGTAGGTGTTCTGTGTGCTTCCTGTATCTATATGGGTATGTCTTTCCTTAATTTACAGAAATTTTCTTCTATAGCCCTGTTGAACATCTGGTCAATGCCATTGGTCTGAGATTATTCTTCCTCTATACCTATGATGCCTTAATTTGGCCTTTTATGGTGTTCCACATTTCCTGCATATTCCATTTCTGTTTTTTTTTTTTCTGTCTTTTTTGAGACAGGGTCTCCCTGTAGCCCAAGCTGACCTGGAACTCACTATGTAGACGAGGCTGGCCTTGAACTGACAGAGATCTGCTTGTCTCTGCCTCCCAGGTGCTGGGATTAAAGGCCACCACGCCCAGCCACATTCCTGTTTTTTAAAAATTTTCATATTCTTTGTTTTAGCAGTCCAATTATTTAACTTTATCATCCAGTTTTGATAATTTATTTTGCATTTCATTTGTTCTGCTAATGAAGCTTTTCTCAGTCATTTCATTTTGACTTATTGAGGTTTTCAATTCCATCTTTATTTCAGCTTGAGTTTTCCTCAATATTTCCATCTCTTTCCTGGATTCACTTTTCAAATCCTGAATTGTCTTTGATCTGTGTATTTGTATTTTCTTTAGTTCCAGTAAGGAGTTCATCCCTATCTTCTTTAAGTTCTTTGAGTTATTTGTGTGTTCTTTACATTCATTGAATTCTTTGATCATGTTTATGATTGTTCTTTCAAATTCTGTGCCCTGGGATTCCTCTAAGTAGTTTTCATTGTAGAGAAGCTTTATAAGACTGGTGGGGTTTGGTGGGGACATGTTGTTTTGGTTTTTCATATTTTTTGTGTTTTTTTATTATGGTTTGTGCATATAAACTTTTTTGTTGTCATCTCATTTAAAACTCAGGCCTGATTTTGTTGAGCTGAAGTTTGATTCTCTTTATATTGTTGCTGCAGCTTGGTTGCTTTCTGATGGGGATGACTATTTAGTTGGTCTGTGCTTCAGGTTCTTGCTTTTGAGTTTTTTTAGAGGAACTAGATGGATCCAGACAGTCTAGTCGGGAGATCTCTAGGAGGGCAAAGGAGCCTACACCTAAGTTGGGGTGATGGGGCTCAGCTGGCCCAGTTCTAACTAATCTAAGCAGAGAAGGTGTGAATCTTCAAGTCAAATAACTGGGGCTGTTCCCAAAGCGGCAGAATGGTGACTTGGTGCGCTGGGATCTTGTTAACTCTCCCAGCTCGTCAGGCACTCTGTGGCAATCTCTGCAGGAAGGGGCCAAGAGCAAGCAGATATGACAGGAACAGGATGGACTGGTTTCTACTAGCTAGTAGAGAAAGTGTGAGCTCTGGAGTAGGGGGTCTGGGGGCATGGTCCAAAGAAGGGGGATAGGTGCTGCAATGGGGATTTGACTAACTCACCCCAGCTATTAAGGTGCTCTCTGGCAGCTTCCTCAGAAAGTTGGGAAGGCCCAATGTAAGCTAATGCGAACATGATGGGCTGGATCTTACTTGTTAGCAGAGAAGGCATGAGCTGTGGTGCAGTAGGATTGCAGGGTGGTCCCAAAGCAGGGAGATGGGTGCAGCAACAGGTATTTGGCTAACGCACCCAAGCTATTCAGGTGCTCTCTGGTAGCTTCTGCAGGAAGGGGCTAAGGACAAAGTGGAGCTGTGGGAACAGGATGGGATAGCTCTTATTACCTAGCAGAGAAGGCATGAGTTATGCTACAGTGGGACTAGGGGTGTTCCCAAAGCAGTGGAATGGCCTTGGCAGTGGAATTTGGGTAACTCACCCCAGCTAGACAGGTGCTCTCTGATGGCCCCTAAAGGAAGGGGCTAAGTAAGGCCAAAGGAAAGCAGAAGATAACAAAGTGTGCTAGTTTTTACTAACTAGCAGAGAGTGACCAGCAAGACTGAGGGTCCAAAGCAGGGAGATGAGTGCAGTGACTAGATTTGGGGAACTCACCCCAGCTAGCCAGGCATTCTGGAGCAGCTGCAGTAGGAAGGGGTTAAGACCCAAGGAGAACCCATGGGAGTAGGATCTTTGGGGTGGGGGTTGACAGCTGAATAATATTCCATTATGAAAATATACCATATTTTCATTATTCATACATCAGTTGATGAACATCTAGGTTGTTTCAATTTCCTGGCTATTGTGAAAAAGGCAGCAATGATCTGGGATGAACAACTCTTTCTGCAGTAAGACAGAGGCTTTGGGTATAAGCCTAAGAGTTTTATGGTTGGGTTATAAGATAGACTGATTTCTAGCTCTTTGAGAAATCGCCACACTGAGTTCCATAGTTGCTTCACCAGTTTGCACTTCCACCAGCAGTGGGTAAGAGTTCCCCTTTCCCCACATCCTGAAAGTATCTGCCATTGTTTGGTTTTTGAATCTTAACCATTTGAACTGGGGTTAGATGGAATCTCAGAGTGGTTTTAATTTATATTTCCCTGATGACTAAAGACGCCGAACGCTCCCTCAGCCATTTATTTGTGTTTCATCTTTTAAGAACTCTCTATTCATCTCCTTATCCTACTTCTTAATTGGATTATTTGTGTTTTTAATTAGGATTTTTAGTTCTTTGTGTAATCTAGATATTAATTCTCTGTCAGAGGTATAACTGGTAAAGATTGTTTTACATTCTGTTGCCTCTTTACTTGAATGATGGTGTTCTTTGTTGTACAGAAATTTTAGTTTCATGAGGCACCATTTTCTGGTAATAGGACTACACTATAAGAATCCTGTTCAGAAAGCCCTTTCCTGTGCCTATAAGTTCCAACATATTCTCTACTTTCTCTTCTATCAGATTCAGGGTATCAGGTCATATGTTGAGGTCCTTGATGCATTTGGAGTTGGGTTTTATGTATGGTGAGAGATAGGGATCTAGTTTAATTCATCTATATGTGACTATCCAGTCAGATCAGCACCATTTGTTGAACATGCTCTTTTTTTTTAACCACTTTGTTTTGACTCAGTCATCAAAATTAGGTGACTGTAAGTGTGTGAACTTAAATCTGGGTCCTCATTTCTATTTCACTTATCAGTGTGTTTTTATAGTGCCAGTACCATGCTATTTTTTTTATTGCTCATAGAGATCTCTGCCTCCTGAGTGTTAGGATTAAAGGCATAAGCCACTGTGCCTGACAAGAATAGATATTGTTTTATGAAATTGGGTACACCAGAGTTTGGTGCATATATCTTCATGATTGTAATGTCTTCTTGGTTGATTGTTTTCCTTGATCAGAATGAAGTGACTTTTTATGGCTTTGATTAATTTCAGTTTGAAGTTTACTTTGTCAGATATTAGAATCTCAAAACCTGATTGCTTCTTAGTACCATATTCTTGAAATTTTTTTATAACCTTTCACTCTAAGATAGTGCCTATCCTTGATGATAAAATGAGTTTCTTGTAGAGAACAAAAAGATGGAATTCATTTTTTTTAATCCATTCAATTAGCCTATGTCTTAAGATTGGGGAATTGAGGTCATTGATATTTAAAGTTATTATTGAAAGAAATGAGTTGGTTACTGTTATTTTATTTTCTATTTGTGTTCTTAATTGTATATTGTGCTACTATAATCAGAACTCCATTTGTTTTCTTTCTGTAGCCTCTTGTGTGTGGTCATTCCTTTCTTCTGTCCTTTGTAGTACTTAAAGTGTTCTTTGTAGGGCTGGATGGGTGGACATGAATTCTTCCAACATCCTTATACCATGGAATATTTTTCTGCCTCTTTTGTTTATGATTTATATATTCATTTTATGTGCATGGGTGTTATGCCTGTATGTATGCAAGTGTACCACGAGCATGCTTGTTGCCTGCAGAGGCCAGAAGAGGGCATTGGATCATTTGCAACTGAAGCTATCAACAGTTGCTAGTCACAGTGTGGGTGCTGGGAATGGAATTGTGGTCCTATGCAAGAGCTTACAGAACTCTTAATCACTGGGCTGTCTCTCTAGCCCTGCCTTTGCTTTCTAAGGCTACTTTTATACTGTAGAGAGGTCAGGGCTTGTGTTTTGAGAATCCGTTCTCCCATGTTGTTTCAGCTTTCAGCTGGAACCTGAAGGCATTAGGTGAGACTGGAAGGTGGACAGAGGGAGCTGGTATCACACATTGGTAGCTATGGCCAGATGCAAGAACAGGCATGAAGGTCATAGAAGCCCTTGATCATCACCTGCTTTCTTCCTAATCACTAACAGAGTTGGTCAAAGCTTCTGAAGATTTTGGGAGTTGTAGAAGCTTTTGTGAGCTATGAAAACCCACCCACCTCTGACCTTCTGAATGGGATATGGGGGAAATTTTGTTTGACATTCTTCCACACAGTTCTTCTGACTTTTTGAAATCTGAAATCCTTGTCTTAAGTATGCTACACCTGGAGTACAAGAACATTATTTCTCTTTGTGATGATGGCATTAGTCAAATAAAATAGTGAAACAGTCTAGCACAATTGTTAGGAATGTTGGCTGTCCTCAAAACATTTAGGGTATTAGTTCTACCACAAAATGGTAAAGATAACTGAAAGTATCCAAATCTTTATTAATTTGTAAAATCTGGAAATAATAGCACTATTTCAGGGTATTATGAATATTGAAAGCAACACGCCATGTAGAGCACTTTCCACAGTAATGAATATCAGTCATTGTTATTGCGAGTTAGCTAGAGTTTTTGCTCAGAAACATTGTTCAGATTTTCTTGTGTCTTCCCTTCTATATATATACGAATTTAAGTCGGAAATTTTACTCTGCAATTTAAATGGAACCTACGATAATTTGATGCAATTTATTTTTCAGTGCATTTTAATGAATAAATCATTTTCCTTAAAATAGGAAAGGAATATAGACTTTGTAAAAAAGTTAAAAATGCTGAAATGTATGAAGTTTACAGTGGAGTCAACAGTACTTAATAACTATCATTTTTAGTTTTGTGTTTATTTTTATATCTTCTTTTATTTTTATATTTATAAATTAAAAGATCAAATTTTACTTGCTTTCCTACATCTGTAGCTTAAAGTAGTACAGATTTCTATAACTACTATGACTGCCTGAGTCATTTGTGTACTTTTTACTCTTTCACTATTTCATGTATCTAATGTACTGTGGTCACGTTGCCTGACTGCCTTCTCTTATCGCCTTTCACTCCAGATCAGTCATTTCTTCTTCCGCTTTTGACTTCGTGGACTTGGAGCCTCCTTGCTTCTTATTAGTCACTTGCTTTTAGTACATTATTTTTAACATTACTGAGTTCCAAGGTCACACACTAACTTTGCTGTAGATGCCACCTTTCACATGTGAGTCATGATGGTAACAATTGCCTAAGTAAAAACTTCAAGTCATTTTAATGCCTGCATGGTACTCTTCTTTATTTACTTTCAGTGAGTACTAGTTATTTCTGATCTAACCATTCTACAAAAATGTTTCAGTCAGTATCCATGTACCTTTAAAGACAATCTAGCAATTCTTTTGAAATAAATACTTGAACATGTGTTCTTATGTCATATAATATGTACATTTTCAATTTTAGTCTGTATTACCAAGTATCCAAATAAAGTCGAAGTAAGATTTTGCTTCCAACAAGAAAACATTAATATGTTTTTTTTCCGTAAATACTTGAAATATTTTGGGTAGCTAAAAGTAGAGATACTATTATATTCACAGTATCTAAGTTCATAGATAATTAAAAGTTCTCTTCTCCAATTTTTGTCAAATGTTCATTGTTTTAGGTGAATCTGTGAGGAACATTGGATGTCAGTCAAGAAAATTATCTAATGAGTGCTCTATGGATCAGGAATCTGTGTTGTTAATTCTACAAGAAAGGAAATACCGTGCTTTAGATAGCAGCTGTAAATACCACAGACCTGAGATCCAGTGTGAAGGGTGGGAATCTGATTTCAGATTCTGTTCCACTGTAGAACTGTCACAATCAGATGGCAGTACAATAGGAGTGTACTGAGAAAATTATTTTTCCCAAAAATTAAAAATGGCTTTGAGTATACACTGACATATATTTATTTGAGTCATTAAAATTTTTATGCTAGCTATTGCTATAGAAGCGATTTTTACCTTGATAACCTGCTTCTGAAATGGGAAGAAAATGAACGATTTCAAGCCCTTAAATTAAGTTTTTAAGTAAAAGGAAAATCTTAGCACATGTCCGGATAGTTTTAATGGGCTCTTCAGCAGTTGAATGAGCAGAGCTCTTGGTAGAATCATTTCAATTCAGTTTAACTTGTTTTGAAACTACTTGTTTATTGATTGATGGCCACAAGAGAACAAAGACAAAGTTACTGTCCTGAGCCATTTCATAAATGTGAAATGGGAGCACTGACCCAGAGAAAGGATAGTTTCCTACTTCCTGTGACTAAAGAGATGGCTTTTACTTCAAAGACTTGAGTCTACTAATTTAGTATAAATTAAAAGTATAACAAGGGCCAGAGCTGCTTCAGGCTATTTGAAATAGAAAGTTAATTTGTCAAAAAAGCAATTCTTTGTCCTTCAGTTATCACAGTAACATTGTATGCAGCCAAGGTTGAGATCCCTGATTTACGAGTTACACGTCTAAGACATGACAAGTAGAGAATGAAAGTGGTTTTTCTTCTGGTTTAATATTATCAGACTTGAAGTTTTTGTCTATATACTTCTTTAACTGATTCTCTATACATCCAATTAAAATGGATCTAATAAAAACTGTAGTATTGCAAGGAATTTTAGGCAAGGTATTTCTAATAGGGTGATATTAATTTAACTTTGTCATCTTTTTACTAAAATTAGTTCAAAGACTGTGGGTGTCAGAAGAAGACTATTAGAATAGACTTTGCAAGAAAAGTATTATCAATTTTAATTTAGAAGCTTTTGCAAAGATGTCAGTTACATGGTAGCCATACATAGAGAAACTATATATTTATAGAAATAAAAGCCAGTTAAAATTAGTTTTCATAGGCTCTGAAACAAAAGCCATTTAAATAAATGTTGCATACACCCTACTGCATCTGTCAAAGGCCTACATCCTTGCAGCCTAAAGACTGGTTCCGCAACAAGGCAAGCCAAATCACAATAGCCGTAGCAGCCACAAAACTCACCTGATGAAACTGCATCACAGTGCAGGTTCTCTCCCAGCTCAACAGGTTTTGCTTATTTTTATGTGTTCTTCGTGGGAGAGAACTTTCTAGTAACATTATAGACACAAATCTCAAGTCTCAGAGTCTGTGTCTTGGAAACCTAATTTCAAGCACTTCACGATTAAGGTCCTACAATTGGAGCCTAGGCTCTTTCTCTTCCTGTGCAATATAAGCACATTTCCATGAATTGCTCTTGTAAGATGTGCTCTATTTCTTTCCTTGTGCCCCAGTGCTTTGGGAGATCAAGACAGAAGTCACTCTTTTTAAAATCGGCCTTGGAAAGAGCAAAGCACCACTTTCTCTATATTCGGTTGATCAAAGCAGTAGACCAGCTCACATTCAAGAAATAAAGAAGATGCTCAGGGAATAATCAAATAATTTCCATCCATCTTTAACTTTTTTGTTTTATTTATTTATTTTTGGTCTTTTAAAAAATTATTTATTTAATAACCACATACTTAGAAGAAGCATTTCATTACATCAGCATTGACATATTTAATAACAATTTTCTGAGCTAGGTTGCATCTCTTAAAAAATTGGCTGTACATTTTTAGGTTTACAGTTCAATTATGACAGTTATATAATATTGTACTCAGTATAAGCCCTATAAGACATAAAATTAAATGAGGTTTTAACCTTTAAAAAAATCTCCATTTCATTATTAAAATACACAGTTTCATACAGAAAAATTCATTTTCAATGCAATTGACATTAAGATGTTCGCACATGCGTTTCTAATCTCTATATATCTGATTATTACTAGTCACAGTC
>NW_008337640.1:795440-795906 GCF_000622305.1 Nannospalax galili | reverse complement strand
TATAAAGTCATCAGGTAGATTTCAATGGTAATGTTTTTCACATCTACTAATTATTAAGGAGCAAATTTTATGCTTTGAAGAATTATATTTTTTAATCATTATACTTTTTAAATTTTTAATAACTACATGATTTGAAGCTTTTCATTACAGCTTTAACATATTCAGTAACACACTCCAGAGCAACAGTACATCTCTTTCACAAGTGGGTTCAAGTTTCTAGGTTCACAGTTGAATTAATATAGTAATACTGAGTTATACTGAACTCAGTATAAGCCCTGTAAAACATAAAATTGGATGAGTTTTTAACCTTTAAAAAAGATCTCCATTTCATTTTAGAATATATTGTTCCTTGCAGACAGACTCATTGTTTTTGCTACTAACACTGAGATGTTGGTGCTTGCATCTCTAATCTATATGTATCTGATTATTACTAGTCATAATCGGTTGCACTTGCATCCTTAGTACC
>NW_008337640.1:793910-795271 GCF_000622305.1 Nannospalax galili | reverse complement strand
TTATGCTTTGAAGGATTATTATTTTTATGTATACACCCACTTCCCAGGTAGCACCCTCCCATAGCCTCACTCCACTAGATCCCTTATACTCTAATATCCCTGGTACTGTCTGCTGTGTTGTTGGCATCCCCAGCCATTCCCCACTACTTGCCCTTCAGGTGAATCTAATCAGCCTATCTAGAAATCTTTGTTTTAGGAGGGTCAGCTGTTCCTCATCTAGTGGTAATCAGTTGTCAATATTCCTTTGGATAAGATTGGGTCTGCTGTTCATTTTTCCAGCTCTATGCTGGGTTACTATCTGGGAGTCCCTTTGACTAACCTGGCCAACAACAAGGTATTGTCTGTCTGGCATTGTTGCTTGTTATGTAGCCTTTAGCTATGCATGTAGACTCTTAAGAAATTATATTGGCCCCTTTAATCATTGGTTATACTTTCCTTTTGAGTGTTTAAGGCCATACAGTTGGTCCAGATAAACCAATTTATTTTTACCCTTAAGGTCATTTGAGGATCTGGTTCTCAGGGGTCACATGGGTTTGGGAGAAGCCCCTGGCTCCTTTCTTTTACAAGTTCCACCTATGTGAATATAAGTCAAAGGTCCTTCTCAACCATGGTTGGCTTCGCTTGGAAGCATGGAGGTAATGATTCCTCTGTGTTGATCCTCTTTGTGGAGTGGACACTGGTTCAAGTCCATCTAGTGGAGAGTCCTTGGCCTCCTTAATCAAGAGGACAGGTGACGCACCACCATTATAGGACCTTTTGAGAGATGCTCATAGTCCCCTGAAACTAGTTGACCTAGGAGGGCAAGGAGCAAAAAATGTCCTTTAAGTCCCTCTGACCAAATTATTATAGGCCACAAACTATGTCTGTTAAACATCCAAGAAGGTTAGTTCTACCAGTCTGGTACTTTTAATTACTGTGTGTCATGTAGATAAATCTTGGGCAAAGACCAGTTGTTTTTAGATAAACCTTACTAGACATATATTTCTTAATCTGCTATGTGTAATTTGTCAGTAGGTTGAAGGAGTAATATTGTTCCCCCTGGTTTTCAAATCTACCTAGGCATTGTTTAATCTCTCGCATTGTCTCACCCCTCCATCATGGTCTTCCTACTTAAGGTGCCCCCATTTTCCCCCTTTCTCCCTTACTAATACCCTTCTCCTATGGGCCTACCTCTCTTGAGCTCCTTCTTTCCCTTTATCCCCTGGGTTCCTTGTATACCCTTCCCTCCCCCCTCCCTTAAACTAACCCAATTTTTATCCATATCTCCCTTATTAAGGCCTGTTTCCTACTGTTCTCTTTCAGGTTCTGTCTTTTCCTTTAACTGCCTGTTTCCTTTCCATTATCCTGGTTCCTGGAGTTAC
>NW_008337640.1:791977-793209 GCF_000622305.1 Nannospalax galili | reverse complement strand
CCTCTGTCTGTTGTGTCGCTGGTGAAGATTTTCTCCCATTCTGTGGGTTTTCTGTTTGTTTCCTTGGTTGTCTCCTTTGATGTACAGAAGCTTTTTAGTTTAATAAGGTCCCATTTGTTAACTCCTGCCCTTGTTTCCTGAGAAATTGATGTCTGGTTTAGAAAATCCTTTCTTACACCTATATCTTGTAGGTTTTTCCCAATGTTTTCTTCTAATAGATTCAGAGTTTCAGGCTTTACATTGAAGGCTTTGAGCCATTCGGAATTGACTTTTGTGCAGGGTGCAAGATAGGGGATTAGTTTCATTCTTCTACAAGAAGAATGAAATGGTTTTGCCAGCACCATTTGCTGAACATGCTGGCTTTCCTCCAGTGAATATTCCTCGCCCCTTTGTTAAATATCAGGTGGCTGAAATTGTATTTACTCATATTTCGGTCTTCGATTTTGTTCTAGTTGTCTATGGGCCTAATTTTTATGCCTGTACCATGTTGTTTTTATGACTATAGCTCTGTAATATAGCTTAAAATCTGGTATAGTAATCCCCCCCGAATTGCCCTTAGTGCTCAGGGTTGTTTTGGCTATCTGGGATCTTTTGTGCTTCCATACGAATTTAAGAATATTTTTCTAATTCTGTGAAGTATGTCATGGGGATTTTGATTGGGATTGTAGTGAATCTGTATAATTGCTTTTGGTAGGATGGTCATTTTCCCAATATTAATTCTTCTAATCCATGAGCATGGGAGGTCCTTCCATCTTCTGATGTGTTCCTCAATTTCTTTCTTTAAAGATTTAAAGTTTTCTTTGTAGAGCTCTTTAATGTCTTTGATCAAGTTTATTCCGAGATTTTTTTTTTTTTGCAACTATTGTGAAGGGGAGTATTTCCTTGTGCTATTTCTCTGTTTTCTTGCTATTGGTATATAGAAAGGCTACAGAATTTTGTAGGTTAATTTTGTAACCTACCACTTTACTGAACGTGTTAATAATTTCTAGGAGTTTTCTGGTGGAATTTTTGGATCTCTTGGGCATAGTAGCATATCATCTGCAAAAAGGAATAATTTGACCTTTTTTCCCAATTATCACTCATTTAATTTCCTTCTCTTGTCTTATTGCTTTTGCAAGAGTTTCAAGCATTATATTAAAAAGGAGTGGAGGCTGGGTGTGGTAGCACATGCCTTTAATCCCAGCACTTGGGAGGCAGAGGCAGGCAGATCTCTGTGAGTTTGAGGCCAGCCT
>NW_008337640.1:790247-791949 GCF_000622305.1 Nannospalax galili | reverse complement strand
GTATGTTCCCTCCAGTCCAATTCCCTCTAGGACTTTGAACATAAATGTGTGTTGAATTTTGTCAAAGGCCTTCTCTGTGTCTATTGAGATGACCATGTGGTTCTTGTCTTTTAGCCCATTTATATGATTTATGACGTTTATTGACTTACAAATATTGAACCATCCCTGCATCTCTGGGATAAAGCTGACTCGATCATGGTGGATGATCTTTTCGATATGTGTCTTTATGCGGTTTGCAAGTATGTTTTCTATTTTTTTGAATAAATTAAGTAGTATTAGATGTAGACCTTCTTTAAATATCTGATAGAATTATGCTGTAAATCCATCTGGTCTTGGGCTATTTTTAGTCCGGAGGTTTTGTATTACTGTTTCAATTTCTTTTTGTGTTATGGGTCTGTTTAAACTGTTAATCTCTTCTTGGTTTATTTTTGGTGGTTTGCATGCCTTTAAATATCCATGCATTTCTTTTAGCTTTTCAAATTTAGTGCCATATAGGTTTTTAAAGTATTCCCTTATAATGCTCTGTATCTTTCTGGTGTTGTAATGTTCCCCCTTTCATCTCTGATTTTATTGATTTGGAGGTGCTCTTTCTTTCTTTTGGTTAACTGGACTAGCGGTCTGTCAATCTTGTTCATCTTTTCAAAGAATCAGCTGTTGGAATTGTTGATTCTTTGTATTGTTTTCTTTGTTTTGATTTCATTAATTTCTGCCCTGATTTTTTGTTATTTCTTCTTGTCTGCTGGGTTTGCAGTGATTAGGGCTTCTTCCAGTGTTCATTGTAAGCTTTATTGCATTGTGGTCTGATAGAATGCATGGAATTATTTCAATCTTTTTGTACTTTTTAAAGTTTGTTTTGTGCCTCAGTATATGGTAGATTCTGGAGAAGGTTCTGTGGGGTGCTGAGTAGAAAATATGTCCTTTGGTGATTGTGTGGAATACTCAGTAGATGTCTGTTAAGTCCATTATATATGTGGTATTGTTTAATTCAGATGTCTCTTAACTCTCTGCCCTGTTGACCTATCTAATGGAGACAGAGGGGTATTGAAGTCCCCTATTATTATTGAGTTGGGATTAGTCTGGGTCTTAAAGTCCTGTAGTATTGTTTTTATGAAGTTGGGTGCACCAGAGTTTGGTGAATATATGTTCATGATTGTAATATCATCTTGATTCATTGTTCCTTTGACCAAAATGAAGTGGCTCTCTTTGTCTCTTCTGATTAGTTTTAAAATCTACTTTATCAGATATTAGAATTGCTATGCCTGCTTTTTTCTTCATGCCATTTGCTTGGAATATTTTTTTCCATCCTTTAAATTTGAGATAGTGTCTACCTTGACGGTGAGGTGAGTTTCTTGAAGACAGCAAATACATGAGTTTTCTTTCTTGATCCATTCAACTAGTCTGTGTCTTTTGACAGGGGAGTTGAAGTCATTGACATTGAGTGTTATTATTGAAATATGTGTATTGAATGCTATCATTTTAACATCTTTGTGTTTGTGGCCCTATTTTGTGTTTCTGTTATTATACCGTTCTTTGTTTTCTTTCTGTAACCTCTTTGGTATACTCATTCCTATTTTCAGTCCTTTGTATTGCTTTGAGTATCCTCTGGAGGACTGGTTTCATGGACATGAATTCTTTCAGCCTCTTTATGTCATGGAAAATTTTCCATTCCCCTTTGACTATGAAAGATAGTTTTGTTGGGTAA
>NW_008337640.1:789487-790205 GCF_000622305.1 Nannospalax galili | reverse complement strand
GATAAGTGTTGAGTCCTGTCATTTTTATTTCTGTTTACATTCTTGATATATCTGTACTTTTCCACAGTTATACCTTCATTGGATTTCTTTCTGCTGCCCTTTGGGTATAGTTATTCCTTTCTTCAGCTCTTTGTATTGCTCCCAGAACTCTCTGAAGAGCTGGTTTTGTGGACATGATTTCCTTCAGCCTCTTTATGTCATGGAAGAATTGTTTCCCCCTTCGACTATAATAGACATTTTGGCTGGGTGTAGGAATCTGGGTTGGCATCTGTGGTCATTTAAAACTGGGAATATTTTGGCTCTTCTAGCTTTCATAGTTTGCATTGAAAAGTCAGCTGTAATCCTAATGGGTTTTCCTTTATATGTGACTTGTTGTTTCTCTTTTGCAGCTTTCAGAATTTTCTATTTTTTTGTTGTACATTTAGTGTTTTTACTATGATGTGCCATGGAAAGTTTCTTTTCTGGTCCTGTCTGTTTGATGTTCTATATGCTTCTTGTATTCTTTCTTTAATTTTGGGAAATTTTCTTCCACAATTCTGTTGAAGATCTGGTCCATGCCGTTATCTTGGGATTCTTCTCCTTCCTGTATGCCTGTGATTCATAGATTTGGTCTTTTTATGGTGTCACACAATTCTTGCATATTCCATTCTTGTGCTTTCTTAAATTCTTCATAATATATGCCTGAGTGGTCTAGTCAGTCCACTTTATCTTCCAGTCT
>NW_008337640.1:788693-789335 GCF_000622305.1 Nannospalax galili | reverse complement strand
TTTATCCCTATCTTCTTTCAGTTCTTTGATTTCTTTCTTTGTGTGTTCTTTAAATTCACTGAATTCTTTTATGATGTTTATAATTGTTCTTTTGAGTTCCATGTCCTGCATTATCTCTAGGGGGTTCTCATTGTACTCCTGTAGAGGACTATTGGTATTTGGTGGAGATATGTTATTTTGGTTTTTCATGTTATAATTTTTTCTCTGTGATTTTGATATGTGAATTTGTTTTGTAGTTTCAGATTCTTGTGTGAGACTCAAGCCTTCAAGTTTAGGTCTGCTTCTTTTTGTGAACTTTATGTATCTTTGTGGTTTACTTTTGGGGCTTGAAAAGCTGGTTCATCTAAGCTTCCGGTTCTCTCTTTTGATTTTATATTGGAGTGGCCAGATTGCTTTTGTCTTCAGGAGTTCCCACAGAGGCCCAAGTCAGATGAGGTTCAGATTCTCTCAGGCTTTTTCTAAGGTCTGGATCCCTCTAGGAAAGATTTGGGCCTCAGGAATTTGGTGGTAGGACTGGCCTGGGAGCAGGGCCCAGGAAAGTTGCTGTTCTCAGGCAGCTGGTGGTGGTGCCACCCAGAGATGCAAAGGGAGATGGGGGTGGGAAGAGGCCCCAAGGGCTCCTGGGGACTGCACTGAGGAACT
>NW_008337640.1:774997-787254 GCF_000622305.1 Nannospalax galili | reverse complement strand
TTTCATAGGCTGCCTCTGCACTCATTGTTTCCTTTGATAAACAGAAGCTTTTTAATTTCATGAAGTCCAATATACTGACTGTTGGTCTTACTTGCTCACAGACAGGAATCCCATTCAGGACTTCCTTACCTGGGCCAATATCTTGAAGTGTTTTACCTACATTCTCCCTACCAGTTTCAGTTTCAGGTCTTATGTTAAAGCTGTTATCATACTTAGAATTGACTTTTTTCAGACTGAGTGATAAAGATCTTACCTCATTTTTCTTCATGTAGGCATTCAGGCTTACCGGCACTATTTGTTGAGGAGACTGTCTTTTCAGAATATTTGTTAAAAATCAATTGGCTGTTGCTATGTGGCTTTATATAAATCTGGATAGTCTGTTCTGTTCCACAGATCTTCAGTCTGGTTTTAAGACAGCACCACACTGGTCTTGTGACTATATATTCTAGTTTGTCTCTCCATTGCTGCGACAAAATGCTCTGACCAATACCAACTTGGGGAGGAAAGGGTTTATTTTTCTTACATTTTCCAGATCACATTTTGTCAGAGAACCCAAGGTAGGAACTCAGGACAGGAACTTGGAGGCAGGAGCTGGAATTTAGAGGATGGAGGAATGCTGCTTACTGGCCCACAGACCCAGGCCAGTTCCATTCCACACCTGCTGCTGCCCTTGGTGGTCATCCCTTGGTCCTGGCATCTCAAAAAATACAAAACAAAACAAAAAAACCTGGGGTCTCCACTGCAACTGAGGCTGCATTTTCACCAGTGGCCTTTCCTGGCCTCTCAAGGTGCCAAGTCTCAGCTGCTCTCTGTGACCCCTTCACACTTTCAACACTAGAACCAGGCAAGAGACTCTTACACATTATCAAGTCCTGCTTCCAGCTTTAGCTGGAGCCTCTGGCCCCCTCTAGACCATAGCTTCTGTGTGCTGACCCTGAGGAAATACTTCCCAGAAATTTTTGCCACAGTGATGCTGGTCTCTCATTACTTAGAGCTGATTTTTCAGGCCCAGCTAACCAGCATCAATTGTCCCAGTAAAGCAACAGTTTCACTACAGTGGTTCTGGTCCCTTCTTAATCACAGCTGATTCTTCAGCCCCAGCAGACCAGAACACAGAGAATATCAATTATAGGTATCACACACAGAGCCCTGATAGTCTCTGCTTCCCTTTGAAGCTTCACAAGTCAGGCCTCCATCATCCACAACTCTTTCAGCATAACTGCTCCAAGTCCACATCAGCAAACTCAGCACTGAATGGCTTTTCCAGCCCAAAGTTCCAAACGATTCCACAATCCTCCCCAAAACATCAAGGTCAGGTTTTTCACAGCAATACCCCATGATCTTGTTACCAATTTCTGTTCTAGTTTGTTTCTCCATTGCTGTGACACAATACTCTGACCAATATCTCACAATTAATTAGGGAACCCAAGGTAATAACTCAGGGCAAGAACCCAGAGGCAGGAGCTAGAGCACAGGACATGGAGGAATGCTTCCTTACCTTGGCCAATATCTGGTTTGCTCCCCTGGTCCATGCTCAGCCTAGTTTCTTACAATACAGATCAAGCTGCCCAGGGATGGCACCACCCACAGTGAGTTGCGCCCTCCTAAATCACTCAAAAAAAATCAAGAAAATACCCCATAGACATGGCCATAGGCCAGTCCAATGGAAGCCATTCCCCAATTGAGGTTCCCTCTTCCCAGGAGTGTCAAGTTGACAACTAAAGCTTCCAGCACACTATGGCTTTATAATACAACTTGAAATCAGGTATGGTGATATACTCCACCTTTTCTTGCCCTCAGGATTGCTTTGGCTGAAGTCTTTTGTGCTTCCGTATGAATTTTAAGATTGTTTTCTTTTTTCTCTCTTTGTGAAGGATGACATTGGAATTTGAGGAGGATTTTGTTAACTATGTAGTTTGCTTTTGATAAGATAGCCATTTTCACAATATTGACTCTACCAGTCCTTTATCATAGGAGGTCTTTCCATGTTCTAGTGTTGTCTTCAATTTTTCTTTTGAATATTTTATGATTTTCATTATGAAGACTGTTCACTTCCTTGGTTAGCCTAGTTCCAAGGTATTTTATTTTTTAAGGTGGTGAATGATATTGTTTCTGTGATTTCCTTTTTAGTATATAGGAAGGTTACAGGTTTTCCTTTGTTAATTTTGTATCCTACCACATGCTGGAAGTGTTTATCAATTATAAGTCTTTAGGTGTCTTATGCATTGAATTACATCTGCACAGAAGGATACTTTGCTTTTTTCCTCTCCTAGTTGAGTCCTTTATTTGTCTCTCTTGTCATATTGCTATAGCTAAGACCAGCACTATATTGAATAAGAGCAGATAAAATTAATGCCCTTTTCTTATTCTTTCTTTTAATGAAAATGATGTTTTTCCATTTCACATTATAGTTATAGGTATGACAGATATAGCCTTTATTATATCGCAATATTCCTTCTAATCTGGGTTTCTCATTATGAGGCTGGATTTTGTCAAAAGCCTTTTCTGCATCTATGAAGATGATCAAGGCTAGGGCAATAGGACAGCACATGTAATATGAATGTGAGAAGGGAAGTACTTGTGGTAGAAAGCTGTTTAAGGGGTGATCATGGAAGGAAGAGGAGAGGGGGTAGGGAAAGGGTCAGCCCAAACTAAGTCTGTGGGAAACTGGCATGGGGGGGTGGAGACATGACTTGGCAGTTAAAAACACTGATTGTTCTTACAGAAGACCCGGGTTCGAATCCCAGCATCCACATGACAGCTAACAGCTGTCCATAACTCCAGTCCCAGGGGATGCGACAGCCTCTTCTGACCTCCGCCTGCATTGGATGACATGGGTACACTTACCTACACGTAGGCAATACATGCATACACATAAAATAAAAATAATAAACAAAATTTTAAAAGAAAGTGGCACAGAGGACCTTGCTAATTTGTCACCTAGTTAAAATGTTTTAAAAAGAGAAAACATATTTTTATAACTTTATTACTTTAGTAAATGTAAAATAAGGGTATTGCAGAGGTTTAAGGAGAGGGCATTTCAAGGAGTTTCCCCATAACATACTGTAGAGCTAGTTAATAAATACTTAAAATAGATAATAAATTCTGAGTGAGATTCATTTACAACTTTCCAAGAAAAAAAGGAATAAATTCTGTGCCTCATTCATCTAAATAGTTCTTCTGATCAGAGCAATTTTGATTACATTCTTTTAATTTCCTTCCTCCAATTTCCTCATTGACTTTTTCTATATTTCCACACAGCTAACAAATTGGCTGATATCTCTGATTATCTTCACAGTCAATTATGCATTGATCAACTGATTGACCATGTAGCAATTTGATTTCATTGTTAGAAATAGTTGCACACATTGGATAGTCTGATGTAACTTTGAATTCAGCTGTACAGACAAGATTTCTGAGAACATTTGGATTGTATATAAAATATCTCACATTTGAAAATGTTTCTCTAAATGTTGAATTTGAATGTAAAATAAAAGTTTAATTTGGAAAATTCTTGTTTCCACAGATTGCACATTAAATATATATTTTGATCTGGAATATAATTTAGGGTATTCTGACGTAAAAAGGAAATGTTTGCTTGGCTTTTTTATGTTTAAAACAGGTGGACCTGACTGCTAGATAAACAGTGAAGTATTATCTGTAAATATTACTGTCCTTCAACGGGAAAGGGAATGTTGGATTTTATAAGATTGTTCTTACAGTCCCTTTTGTTGATTTTGGTGACTTGATTAAAAATACTACAATTAATAATATTATATCTTATTCTATGCTATTATTAATTTTCTTCTTTTCCAAATAAGGGCTATTTAAAATTAGGGAATTTGTCATAAAATGGGAAAAATGTACCTTTAATTTCTAATGAAAACAATATTTATCATCTGGCCCTTTAGGAAAATGTTTGCAGACCATTTTAGAGTTTCACACTGTAATAAGAGCTGTTTTACAGCCCACCAGTCTTCTCTCGATCCCCTCCTATGAGGCTTTACTTTGCTTAAGAGCAAGGCTAACAGTATTCTTCCAAGATGCTAATGGGCCTGGGCCAAGAGGATGGAGCTCTGGGTTGAATGTGCAAAGGACTTAAAATCCCTAATTGTCACAGAAGAGACAATTTCAAAAAAGAGAATCTCTTGTTTATTCTTGACAATTTCACATATACACAAGATATTTTGATTAAATCCACCCTAAATACCCCTGCCCACTCCTTCCAATCAACCCCAATAATTCTCCCTTTCCACTTCGTGTCCTCTCCTTTTTTATTTTTTTAACAACCCACTGAATCTAATTAGTGCTGGGTATTCAAATGTTGACTGATCTTGTTCACTTGATCTTGTACAGATAATCATAGTTGCAGTGAGTTCATGAGAGCAGTGACCATATTAGACCCAGAAGAAAGCATTTCACAGCAACCCTCCCTATACTTAGGCTCTTATATTTTTTTTTCTCACAAGTTTTCTCTGATGTTTTCTGAGTCTGTGTGTGTGTGTGTGTGTGTGTGTGTGTGTGTGTGTGTGTGTGTATGTGTGTATGTTGAGGTGGGGGTGGTGTAAATGTTCTTTTAGGGTTGAGCACTCAATAGTCACTTCTTAGCAATTTTACTAGTTGTACCTGAATTAACTGATGACCACTGCGGAAAAGGAGCATCTCTGGTTAAGGTTGAGGGCAGCATTAACTTATGTGAATAAGTATATATATATATACTTATTATTCTCATAATCACAGTCAACTGGCAGCTGTGGCTCATGTCAAGAGCCAACACCCCTCAAATGCCCATTCCCACTAAAGCATTGAGTTCAAAGTTGGAAATAAAGTATATACTAAATTCATATAACTTTCACAAAAATCTACAAATCCAAAAATTGTAAATCAAACCATCAGTAGCCAGGGGACTTCTGTATTAATTGAAATAGTCTTTAGTGTTGAATAATTCCCAAATATGAATGTGTAGAGTTAACCAGAATGGAATATTATAAGGGAGGAGGTCACATTTCTCAGTCGTTTGAAGTTTTGTTGACTAGGTTGTCCATTTTTAGATATTCGAAACTATTGATGACTGGTTAAGGTTGAGGGCAGCATTAACTTATGTGAATAAGTATATATATATAATGTTTTCTGAGGTCCATTCATGGAGGTACCTGTGCCTAAACGCCTCTGTTTTTAAAAACAAGCATACAAAAGAGTGGTAGTCCATGAGGTTTTTGGTGTATCTTTATTTTTGATCCAACCCCCAACCCCTGTCTGCGTCTCCTTGGTCTCATCCCAGTACTTCCTCCTCTACATTCATATCAAGTGTTCTACTGTCTCCTCACCTATTAAGACCTCCTCCCTTCCTCATCTCATAGGCCCTTCCTAGCTTCCTGAAATCTTCAGATACTCCAGATAAACACACAAATCTATACATTCAAAGTTAGGACCCAAATATGAGACAGAACATGGACGTTTGCAGAATAAACTTTAAAAAATTTTTTTGCATGCCAGTCATACAGTGATTTAAGTCTTCCTTTGAGATAATTTCCTTTTAAAATATTTTAATTGAAAAGAAACAATTGTGTATATCTATGTGGTGCAACATTGCAATATGATGGGGACATTTTTGTGGAGTGTGTTTACAAATCATGCCTTATGCATACTAGACAAGCCTACTACCACTGAGCTGCATTCACAGCCCCCAGTGTGATGTTCTCCTCTATGTTTGTAGAGTGATTCTATCAAGATAATTAACGTAACTATCATTTTAGCCTCCTTAGAAATCCAACTGGTAAGCTATCACTGATGGTTCTGGAGTTCAGGAATAGAACTGAGAGCTCGCTGCTCTAGGCCTTGAAATTATTTTTCATTGATATGGAAAGACTGATTTAAGTTAAATATTTATGGAAAATACATAAAGGTAGAGCTCTAATATTCATGTGTAGGATGAGCACAAAAGAGACTTGGAGATTGTGTGGGGTCCATTCTAGCTTACAGTGGCACAGGATTCTAGTCCACCTTTTGAGGCAATGCTCCAAGCACATGTGCTTGCTGTCTTTTCTCAGGCATCTGTCATTTCAAGCAGCCATTTGGCCAAGGATTCAAGATCTCAGTCAACTTGCTCCTTTCTACCAAATTAGGGATGATGTCAAGGAACTAAATTCATGACCAGGAGGGCCATTGATAAGTAATAATTCGGCATATATCTGGCTTCTTGATCAGAAACAAGGATGTAGGGGCTCCCCTGTGGCCTAGTCAGCAGGATCCTTTTTCCAACTGACCAGTACAAACCAGTTGGCTCTGGACATATCTCACAAAGCTTTGATCTCTAACCAATGGGATCTCTCTTCTTTGTTTAACTAATCCAAAACTGGGGAGATGGAACTCACCAAAAATACTTACAAGGTCCAAGCCCTCCTGGGGTTTTGGATTTTCCAGTTTCCATGCTACCTCTCTGCTTGTGGAGTCTACTCTCTCTCTCTCTCTCTCTCTCTCTCTCTCTCTCTCTCTCTGCACTTTTAAAAGTTTGCTGTTTGTTGCTGCTTTCTGTTTTGTCTGAGATTTTTCCTTCCTTTTAATTCTTTCATTATCAGAGAAAACAAAGCCAATCAAAATCAAATCCCCCACAGCAGCATTACTAGAAGCGTTTCTTTACTCACAATGAGGTTACATCTGGAAAAACACACTGTAATTTGAAGATGCATTTTATACACCTAGCCTACTGAGCATCCACATGGTTGCCTGCACAGTGCAGGTTGTTATTCTCATAATCACAGTCAACTGGCAGCTGTGGCTCATGTCAAGAGCCAACACCCCTCAAATGCCCATTCCCACTAAAGCATTGAGTTCAAAGTTGGAAATAAAGTATATACTAAATTCATATAACTTTCACAAAAATCTACAAATCCAAAAATTGTAAATCAAACCATCAGTAGCCAGAGGACTTCTGTATTAATTGAAATAGTCTTTAGTGTTGAATAATTCCCAAATATGAATGTGTAGAGTTAACCAGAATGGAATATTATAAGGGAGGAGGTCACATTTCTCAGTCGTTTGAAGTTTTGTTGACTAGGTTGTCCATTTTTAGATATTCGAAACTATTGATGACTTTTTTTTTTTTTGTCTTTTTGAAACAGGGTCTCTCTGTAGCCCCAGCTGTCCTGGAACTCACTACGTAGACCAGGCTGGCCTTGAACTCAGATAAATCTGCTTGCCTCTGCCTCCCAAGTGCTGGGATTAAAGGTGTGTGCCACCACGCCTGGCCTGATGACTGTTTCTTAAACTTTGGTAGAATGAAGATGATGATCATAGTACCTCATAAAACATGGTATTCTTGTTTTGTTTGTTTTTTTTTTTTCTGTGAAAACAGCACTATATTTCTCTTAGGTAGCAATGTCTTCCTAATTGAAATGGTCTTTCCAAGAAGGAGGAGATGATCTAGATATTTAATAAGTAGCCATAAGTTTCAGGAGGCTCTTGAAACTAAAAAAATTCATAAGGCCCCTCTATGAGGTAAGGGAAGTAAAAAGCAGCAGCTGCAGGAGGAAGTGTCTGCAGTGTGCACAAAGAGCTCCATGTCTGCAGCTTCCATGAGTTGTCGCCTATGTTGGAGTGGACAGTTTGCCTTTTAGTTGTCCCCACTCCTGTAAATAACTCTTCACTCATAGTCTTTAAATAACCCAAATAAATTTATTGGTTCCCCAGGTTGGAATTTGATAGAATCATTTATTTGGTTTGTTATTGGTGCCCTATCTAGGATGAGTAGACATTTGTTCACATAGCCCCAGGAAAAGTCACACAAAAGTTTGACCTCAAAAATGGAAAGAGAGAACGGGGTCACTATAAGCCAAGAGGAGAAAGCAATGTGACTGAATTATAAAGTATCACTGATGCTTGATATTCGGAAGGTTTGTTTTCTGCACTGTAAACCTACTAATTCACTCTTATTTATTGAAATACAATAGCATTGATCTTGTTTTCTCTATACAAATTTTGACTATCCATAGAGTGAAAGGTTATTTACTGTTCGTCCAATCTATGTTTTGATCATTTTATCTTACTGTTTCTCACAGATTTGTATATAAAGATGCACTGAAACTTTGTTGTATTTTCCTCTGATAGTAGTGTTGTTCATGATGTTTAAGTAAAATAAACCTGATTTGTGTGTGCGTGCCTGTGTGTGTGTTTATGTGTTTGTGTATGTACATCTGTGAGCAGATACACACGCGTGTATTGGAGTGCACATGCGCAGGGCAGAAGTCAATGTCAGGTGTTTTCCTCAGTCTCTCTCAACTTTATTTTGAGGCATTGTCTCTTACTAAACCAGGGAGCTCACTAGGTTTGCTAGACTGAATGGCCAGCAAGCCCCAGGTATCCTGCTGTCTCTCCCTTTCCAGCACTGGGGTTACAGGCACATACCACCATACCCAGCTTTTTTACCTGGGTCCTGGGGATCTGAAATCAGGCACTCATGAGTGTTTGGGAAGCACTTTACCCACTGAACCATTTCCCCAGTGACTCAACCTGATATTTAGCCAGTTGTTGACAAATTATTTCCTTCTTTGATGCTTCTGCTAGGTAGATTATTCTATAATCCTAGATTTTTCACTATTTGAAAGAGTTTGTCCTATTTTGTGATTTTTTTTCTGCTATTTAGTGATACTTTTAAGTCTACTGTTCAATTTTCCTGTTTACCTTAGGCAGAGTGTCCTGTTTGGAGTTTCCTTCACTTATGTCAGAAACAGCTTTCAAAAGAAATCTCTGTGATCACTTTCACTTATGTCTCAGTTTTCTAGCCATGTTCATTTCTTCTCTCTTCCTCTGAATTGACAGTTTCTACAGTTTCCCATCCTCATTATTGATTTGACTTCATTACCTCTGGCTTTAACTTCACAGGTGGGGATGTAGTTCTGCTCTTGCTTCTGGAGTTTTCCTACATTTGTTTACCATTTTAGCCAGATTTCTTTCTTATTATTCCCTCTACACTTTAGTCCCTTATTCCAGAAGCCACGTCCATCTTTCCTGTGTTCAAGCATAGTTTGCTGAACTTGACATGTTTCTTTCCTCATCAGTTTTCTCTGTTCCTTCTTAGGCATATAGAGATTCATTTACTCCTGATATTTTTCAAGAGATGATGAATGAGGGGAGCCAATGAGAACAGGATGGGTTAGTTTTTACCAGCTAGCAGAGGAGACCTGAGCTCTGGAGCATCAGGATTGGAGATGGTCCCAAAGTCCCTAAGGGTATAGGCAAAGCAGGATTTAGGTAATTCACCTTGGCTACTCAGGTACTCTCTGGCAATCTGACCAGGAAGGGGCCAAGGCCCAAGGAGAGCAGAAACTTCTAGATGCCACAGTTATTGTGTGTGCTTAGGATTTATCTGGCATCATTGTAATAGTGATTAGCTTAGACAAGGTGAACTGTCATCTTTTACTTTAGGGAAATGGACTCTTGACTAATATTTCACAGCAAGTGGCTCTCATGGCTTTGGGCACTGTGGATAAAATATGAGGAAGCTCTGCCTGGCTTAAAAAGTGATTCTTTAGCATTTGTGAGGGAAAAAAAAACTTACATTTTCTGGCCTCTGTAATTTTTTGCCATGATGTAGGGGAGATAAGAGAGAGTGAACCAGGCTTTCTTGTCTCTTGATTCAGGCTCTCCTTTGTTAGACTGTAGGTATAGCTGTGTGCCATATTTTGGAGCAGTATTTCTCAGCCACTATGAACCATATAATTCTTTGCAACAGAATACCTTGTATGTGAGAGGTTTAAGCTCTGATGCCAGATGAGGAGGCCCACAGGAGGCCACGAGGTTGAAGAGAATTTAAGGTGTCACAGACTGATAAGACATATTTTACTCACTCCGGGCAAGGTCACCAGATTGATAGACATCAGAATGCACCGAACCACACTTCAGGCCAGCACACAAGGGCATCACTGACACTGGCATAGGTACACATGTAGACAGGTTCCATGGAAGTAGGCACCTAAGCCCACAAGCAGACACATTCAGGAAGGCTGGTGCAAACAAAGGTGAAGATTTAGACCTCAGGGCCTATTTATATGGAATCACACAAAAGTGGCATTTTGACAGGCATACTTATATAACAGATTATGTCACTGCTTACTTTTTGGTCCCCAGATATTTTCTGTCAGCCATCATTAGCTGCCTTATGGTCCTTTGGATGTCTGGCATTAGTCATGTTTTAACACAGTCATATCAAATATCTATATCACCATCATGTTTACATGGCCTTTGGCTTCCTTCAGTGTGATACAGTGTGTTTTGTACTGTCGGTCTCGACCCAGTAGATTCAAGTAGAAGTACCCCACCCTTCACTGTGCCAAGCAAAATCTCTTCAGACATTGCCCATGTAACCTGGGGAGAGAGGAACAAATTGCTCTTTATTACCATAAGGAGAGAACCTATAGAACATTAGAATATAGTTTAAACCCGTCCTAAATGGTGCACATTTTGTGAAACTTCCTCTTAAAGCAAATATTCCTTTGCTTGTATTTTATGGTACCACCCCATCAATAATCTCTTTTCTGTCTGCACAGACATTTAGTAGAATTCACAAGGAGATTGTACAAGGAATTACTTTTTGGTGCTGTATTTTTCCATTCACATATTCATTGTCTAAATCACCATTGAACGTAAATATCATATTCTTTGCTGGGTCCTGGACTAGCAAACCGAGTAAGATGCTTTCCTTGCTGATTCTTTTGGGAATTTATCTAAGTCGCAAGGAATCTACCTTCTTCAAATTTCTTGCTCTTTTAGATTCCTCAATAAACATTTCTTTTTTCCTTGTAATCTGATCCAAATGTAGGAATTGTGAGTGCCTTTTTAAAATTTTATTGTTTTTTGATTTTGTGTATGAGTATATTGCCTACATGTATGTAAGTGCACTCATGTTGTGCACTGTCTGTGGAGGTCAGAAGGGGGTGTTAGATCCCCTGGAACTGGAGTTACAGATGGTTGTTAGCTGTCTTGTGGGTGCTGGGAACCAAACCCAGTCCTCTGCAAGTGCAGCCAGTGCTCTTGACTGCTGAGCCATCTCTACAGCCCCATGTCAGTGCCTACACCTTATATGCATGTATGAAAGTCTCAAATTTTTTTGAAGTTAAAGAAACAAACAAAAAATGTTAATATGATATGTAAATTTCAAATGTGATGGGTAAACCTGCGGTACTTCTTAATCTTATGTCATTGTGGAACCCTAGAGCATTTTGTAGGTGATTAATCTGAGGTGTAGGCCTTGGAAAATACTCTTACCCATTTCTCCATCACCTAAGGATGAATGCCACTAATTTTTCAAATAGCTTCAACTGTAATGTTTTGCAAGGTCCGACTTCAATGGTCAATTCGTTTTATATCCCCAGATTGAAATTCCCCAAATGCCTCAAACTCAGTATTTCTTCAAAGGTGTCTCAGACCTCCAAAATAGGAGTATGATATTTCTTCTGTTCGATGCCTTTAATAGTATACTAACCCTTTCAGTGTTAGCACACTGTTTTGCTATAGTTCTGTCACCTGCTCCACTCTCAGAACTCAGATGCTGGATGGCTCAGGCCTCCCTCCACTCTCTCCCTTCCTTCCTTCTTCAGTTTATCCTTCCTCCATTTCTTTCTTTGTTGGTTTCTCCCTCTCTCTCTCCCTCTCTTCCTCCCTCTCCTCCTCTTCCTCATCCTCTTCTTCCTCCTCTTCCTCTTCCTCTTCCTCCTCCTCCTCCATCTCTTCCTCCTTTTGCTCCTCCTTTCCCAATCAAGGAACCTAAAGTGAGATTGGAGAAGCATAATTACAAGTTTTAAAAAATGCACAGAACAGCAGACCCCAATCTTATCTAAAGAACTATTGACAACTGATTGCTGCTAGATGAGGAACAGCTGATCTTCCTAAAACCAGGATCTCTAGATAGGCTCACTAGATTCAGCAGATGAACAGGCACTGGGGAATGGCTAGGGGTGTCAACAACACAGTGGACACTAACAGGGATGACAGAGTATCCAATGGCTAGGGGTGTCAACAACACAGTGGACAGTAACAGGGATGACAGAGTATCCGAGCTCCAGTGTGTGGGAGGGGGGAAGCTATGGGAGGGTGCCATTTGGGAAGTGGGTATATAGATGAGTAAGATTGTGTGGGATGTTTGGTATGATATACACACAAAAAAATAAACAAATTTAAAAAAAAGACATTTGAGGAGGAAGCATAAAAATTTACTTCATGTTAAATAGTAGAGGTGATAAACATTACCAGTGAAATCTACC
>NW_008337640.1:767820-774740 GCF_000622305.1 Nannospalax galili | reverse complement strand
ATTTACAGCCACATCTGAAAGAGATGTATCCTTGCTCTGGAATGTGTTACTGAATGTTAAAGCTGTAATGAAATACTTCTTCTAATCATGTGGTTATTAAATAATTTTTTTAAAAAAATGCACAGAGATGAAGGGTACCTAAATTCACCAAATACAACTTGAATAGCAATAATTTTGGATAGATGCCAGGCATGATGTCATATTCCTTATAATCTCAATTACTCAGTAGGCTAAAGAAGGAGGATCATGAGCTTGAGGTTAGCCTGGGCAACATAGCAAGATCCTGTCTCAACAATTGTTTTTTGTATAGTGATAGGAGTGTCTTAGGAAGTAGTCTATTAGTTTTTGTTTCCATTTACAAAGATTTTTGCAGGTTGGCCTTAGTCCAGTATGATGATTAAACATTTGTTTCTTAAAAGGGAATTGATTCTTTTGTTGTGTTGCTCAGTTGAAGACTGAATCATGAAGAGACTTGAAAGGATGCACTAAAGTTTCAACTGCTTTACTGTGAACAATATATTACTAGACAATCATTGCTTTGTAATAGCCCAAGAAAGTAATAATTTCCTTTTTAATTAAAGCTTTATATAGTACCTTTGATTAAATCCAAACCAGAATGAACATCACAACTGAGTTCTGGGAAAACTTGATGAATCTCTCTGACATAATTATCTGCTAGGCCGAAAAACACCATTTTATTCTCTTTCCTTCTGAGATGGTGTTGCCGGTACATTTATCTTCGTGTTCAGGTGCAGTGAGATGGGGCTGAGGAAGACAATCTGCCAAGCACTAAGGAACAATATTAAACAGGCATCTTGAGGAAACTGCAAAATAGTTTCTACTTTATCAGGATTTTCAATTCCAGGTATCTTACTTTGGAACTTTTGTATTACCCAGATATCACTCATAAAATGTTCCATTTCTGAAACTGCTAGGTTCTGCAGAAATCAGTAACCTTTTTGTGCAATCTATAAGAAGAACATAGATTACAATCTTTTGACTGTAAAAATAAATAGTTTGATTTTCTTTTTTTGGCTATCATTGCATTCTTGTTCTTGTTACATCAAGAAAAAGTGTTAGCTTTTTCCTCCTAAGACTGTGAAAAAGAAAATGAAGCCTCAGGGGCTCAAACTGAACAGGTAAGTACAGCTCCTTTATTGGGTCCTTTTTGTCTGTGTAACTAGAATCATTCCAAAGTTAGATATTAAAGGTACAAAATAGGGCACCTCTTTTTTGTAATACTGACTTTGATACTCAAAGTTACTAACTGAAACAGTTTGGCCAAGCTAGACCCTTCTATACACAAAATTTACTGAAATACTTTTTAATGGAGATATTATCAGCATTGAATATACAGTAAAACTTATGATAGTGATTGAACTTATTCAAAGTGGAAAAGATGATGTTTGTTGGAAGGAAATGGATGTTGCTAAGACATGAGAACCTGACACACTACACTTGCTTCAAAAGTGCATCATCGACCTTCTGATGGAGAAGCCAGAAGCACAAGATCAATGCTTTGTGTCACTTGTAAACCTGGTGTTATAACAGTTGCCATGGATTTTGATTAAAATACATATTAGCATATTTAGCCCTTTTTCCCATAATAAAATCTGAGACATTTTGTCAATGCTTTGGTAAATAAAAAGAGTAAATGTATTAGTTGATATTATAAAACTCCTAGAAAAATTACATGGCACAAAATAAGTTCTCTATTTTTGCAGTTATTATATCACCATCAACTTCACTAATATTAAATTAGTGTTAAACATTTATTATGGCAGGTGCTGTAGCACAACTATTGAAATCATATAAACATGGTATATGCAGAATTTGTACAGGAAAAGGTAACATGATAATGATAAAAAATGCATAAAAATGCATAAAAATGAAAATTGAGAATATAACCAGTGTGTCAGGTTCCCAGTGGCACCAGGAGTGGAGAGAATAGAAAGTCCCTTGTAATTCCCTGCAAGAGTGATTGGTTATATTGGAGGAACACTTTGGAAAGATTCATCAACACTGCAGGGAAGCAAAGAAGAAATGGAGATAAGAATGAATGAACGATTTATAGGCTGGCAGTCCTGGAAGCCAAGCTAAGAAGATACTAGAAAGACATGGCAGCTTCAGAGGTCTGGACTCTGTTCCATTTAGTCCCTGAAATTTTCTGGGTAGGGATACGCCAGGGATGGCGTTTGTGTTTCAGGAGATTAACATGGCAGTTATATGTAGAAAGGATTTGGGGAGAGAGAGTGGGAAGCTAACAAAATGGCTAATAGTAAATCAGAAAATAGCAGCCCAATGAAAGCAAGGTGCTTGTGATGAGCGCTGACAAGGAGCTACTAGAATGTTTCATTGGGTTGATATTTTTACACACTCTGCATATTAGAATCCATTTCACAAATAAAGTTATTTGAGAACTATTAAGGATTCCAGTCAAGTTTTTTGTAAGCAGTAAAAATTTCCCCTAAGGGTAAATGAATTAACTATGTAATAATAGATGAATGATAACAATTATAAAATGCCTTTTAGCTTGGTATGTATTTTGAAAATTCATGCCATATTGTGGATTTTGAATTATGTCAAACATGATTCAGTAAATGGGTTCTGAGATTGGCTTATATAAATTTGAGCATTTTTTAACTCTCCAAACTAATCTGTAAAATTACAGCTGATAAAACTTCCAAAAAGATTTATATTGGTGATGAACAATATCTACTTAAAATATCCATATATGCTGATGTAATAATTTTGAGGTGGGTGTTAAGGATAATTAATGTCATGAAATTAAGTATTCAAATGTAGAAAGCGGACACCTTAAGGACAGTCTCACGCTAATCCCTGAAAAAGTGGGTGTGTCACATTACATGGAACATGGAATTATAGTCACAAACTTGAAAATGGAGAGATTTTCCTGATTTATCCTGGTGGGCCCTCATTAATCACACAGGGCCTTAAAAATGGAAGAGGTGTCAGACCTGAGATAACTGAAGACAGCTGTGAAGTGGGAGGGACATGCAACTCATTATTGCTGACTGGGAAGCAAGAGAAAGGGAACCATATACCAGGGTTTGCAAGCAGCCCCTAACCCTGGGCCTCAACTGACAGCAAAGAAATTGGAACTTCACTTTTCCAACCACAAGGTAAGGCAGAATAAAGACCAGAACACAGCTGGGGGATGGGTCCTTTGAGACCACCTAAGTTTAGTTCCTGCTTGTATAACCTGACAAGCTATTACAAACCCTCACCCCAGATTTCATGATCAAGACTTGATTTTAAAATAACAGTGAGTCTTATACTTGAGGCAACAGAATGTTCTAACCAATAGGTGTCATGAGATTCATCTTATGATTGAACAATTTCAAAAGCAGTTTGTTGTTCGAAGCAGTTCTATGTGAAGGAGAGGGGCCTATTTCTATCCCTCCCTATCCCTCCTTCCCTCCTCCTTCCTTTCCTTCTCCCTCATCTCTCCTCCCCCTTCTTTCTCTATTCCCTCCCTCCTTTTCTTCCTTCCCTTCTTTCTTCTCCCTGTCAATCTTTTCTTCTTCAACTAAGTGCTTACCAGGGCACGATGCTGGTAATGTTAACAATATACAATTCTTTCCAGTGAAGAACTCTAGATAAGTGGACAAACCATGAAAGAAAATGTAGCTGCTGCATTATAAATTGCTACCTGGAAAGCAAATGCACAGCTCAACTATACCTTCCCATGGCTGTTTTATGTGCCATGTCTCCAGCCTTTCTAAATCATCCCATCTTTTGTTTTGTGGGTATAAGTATTTTATCTTTGAGTATCTTACATCTCCTTTTATGATCTGGGAAATTAGAAGCAGTTAGAAGTAAAAAGTTCACTAGTCCTGGGTAGTTTCTCACTATTCATAAAAGTCATTTCACCGAATATTTCACAATATTTTAGTGAAGGCAATACCTATTTTACAAGAGAGAGGACTGTAGCTATGAAAATCACAAGAGGTTGTACATTAAGGGACCTAAGACTCTACATTAAGTCTTTCCAAAGTTAAGTAGCAGATTCTCCTTTAGCAAATCCCCCTGAGTCTTTTGCTTCTCTGTGTTCCCTATGTGATGGGACACCAAAATTATTATATACTGAGGCCATGCTTGTTTATGCTCAGTTCTGGTTTTATGTTTGCTGCAGAAGAAGAATCAGGGCACATAGCACACATGTGGGAAGAGTGAAATCAGAATTATGGGGTTTATTCTTGACTTTCAACACTTTCAAGACTATGAATTTTGGTATCTGACTCTTAGAAAATCACTTTGATCCCTGGGTATCTGAGACCAGTTACTTTAATAAAGCAGGGATAAAGAATGGCTCAATAAAATAATTTTTCAGTGAGATAATATGGTCATTAACAAACCTGTCCCCACACCAAATCATTGTGCCTTAGGAGAACAGTGCCTATGGTGATGTGTTTTGATGGACAGGTGACAGGCAGCACCGAGCTTGGAACTCTCCAATCTAGAATTTTCATTTTATACACGGGTAAGGCATAACAAAAGATAATCTTCTTAGCAAGATCATTCAACTTCAAGAGTGAAATCTGAGAGTGGTGTTTTTGTAAGTGAAGTTTGCCTAATATGTGCTGTTTCAAGAGGTTCCAATAATAGTGTTGTGGTGGTGAGAAGCTTCGTCTTCACATTTCTAGGGAAGGATCTTTCTAGCACACTGTGATTTTTGGCTTAATCTATACAAACACTTCCTGAAAGGTTCTCCAGCATCATGCCTAATATTTAAATTAATCACTTTTTGTTCATACATATGCACTGTGGAGTACTAGCCAACCAGATAAAGGAGATGGTGAGTATTGATATTGTACTACACATTTTGAAAAGCTAGAAGAAGGGAGTTTGAATGTTTTACCATAAGGAAAATATAAAGGCTTGAGGATCTATCATCCATTAGATCTATCTATCTATCACCTATCTATCTATCTATCTGTCTGTCTGTCTGTCTATCTGTCTGTCATCTATCTATCATCTATCTATCTGTCTGTCATTTATCTATCTATCTATCATCTATCTATCTGTCTGTCATTTATCTATCTATCTATCATCTATCTATCTGTCTGTCATTTATCTATCTATCTATCATCTATCTATCTGTCTGTCATTTATCTATCTATCTATCATCTATCTATCTGTCTGTCATTTATCTATCTATCTATCATCTATCTATCTGTCTGTCATTTATCTATCTATCTATCATCTATCTATCTGTCTGTCATTTATCTATCTATCTATCATCTATCTATCTGTCTGTCATTTATCTATCTATCTATCATCTATCTATCTGTCTGTCATTTATCTATCTATCTATCATCTATCTATCATCTATCATCTATCTATCATCTATCTATCTGTCTGTCATTTATCTATCTATCTATCATCTATCTATCATCTATCTATCTATCATCTGTCTGTCTATCTATCTATCTATCTATCTATCTATGTATCTATCATCTATCTATCATCTATCATCTATCTATCATCTATCTATCTGTCTGTCTGTCATATCTATCTATCTATCTATCTATCTGTCTGTCTGTCTGTCTGTCTGTCTATCTATCTATCTATCTATCTATCTATCTATCATCATCATCATCATCTACTCTGTTTATCCTGATTTAAATATTAATAATCTATATCCATACCCAAATATTACACAGTACTCTATACATGTGTGTAGAGTTGTCTTTATATATCAGTTAAAATTTTTAATTAATAATTTTTAAATAAGACAAAAACTGTCTTGTGGCAGGAAGGGCCCCCACATCATTTCACTCTCATTGTGCAGGGAATGAGTTCGGAGGTCTTTGTCCACTCATTCTGTTATTGTATCTCCTATTAAAAACTCACGTTATACTCATGCTCCTCAATGTTTCTGTTTCTAGGTTTTCAACCTCCATATTCACAAATTATTTGTACTTCCAATTCTTTATACCTTCTTACCTTCAAAAATAAAGGTTTGATGGGACTGCACCCATCACTTGAAAGAGGGTGAGCAAAAGATAGAGATAGCTTGCTCATCTTCCTTTAGGGATTGCTCATTTCCACCCCATATCCTTCCCTTCCACCTCCTTAATGAGTGCTATCTGGTCTTTATTCTCTCTTCTGATCAGCATCATCAAAGTGGTTCCTAGCTCAACCTAAAATTAAATTTATACATGAATTGTTTTCCATAAAGAACATAGGAATTAGATCTCAAGGCGTTCATTTTTTCCTAATCTGTAGGTCATTGGCTGTAAGTCACATTGAAATATCTTCCTTAGTTTATCCTTTAGTACATTTTCAGACAGTGTTCTAAAAGTGAGGGGGAAGAGGAAAACGGATCATTTCCCAAAAGAGGCAAGGTCTGTCTACATTTCTTAAAAACTGAAGAAATGTGTGCGGATGAGAGAACAACAAACCCTCGGGCCCTTCCTTTCACCCTCCTAACCGTTTTCACCCATCCCTCTGATGCCACCATGAGCTTCGGCTGCTGCACACATGTGCCGTCACTCCGAGAACAATGGTGACCAGTTCTGATGTGTTCTCATATTTAGCCATGTTTCAGATATTCAAATACAACTTTTAATATGCTAAAGATGAAGTAACAGTAAAACTTCCATCTTTTTTCTTTTTTTGTAAATTTAACTCTATTCTTAAATTTAGTGACTTATTTTTCTTCATCAAAAGTGGGACCAATTTGATATTCTATTGATTTAGAAATATGTTTGCCCAGATGCTATATGCTTTGCTTTGATGGTTTTACCACTGGGCCTGTATTTCAGCTCTAACCCTTAATAACCCTTTGGATGCAAATTGCAGGTTGGAAAAATTTTTTTTGTTATAGTTTATTCATTTTGTTTATTCTTTCACTTATAAAAACAAAGATTTGAACAAACAGTTGAAAATAAAGA
>NW_008337640.1:760583-767589 GCF_000622305.1 Nannospalax galili | reverse complement strand
GAACCTGGGTCTTCTGCAAGAACAGTCAGTGTCCTTAACTGCTGAGCCATCTCTCCAGTCCTAGAAATCATTTTTAATGACTTATTTTCAAAATAATTTTACTTACAATTTATTCACAGTTGTATCAGTTTCTCTTTGTTGCTGTGATAAAATAATATGACCAGGAGCAACTCATAGAAGAGTTTATTTTGGTGTAAGAGTCCAGACCTGGAATCCATAATGGTGGAGGAGGTATGAGAGCAGGTGGCAGGAAGCTGAAAGATTACAACTTCAACCAGAAGTAGAAAGCAGGGAGAGTGAACTGAAAGTGGGATAAGTTTACAGACTCTCAAAGTCTATCCCCAGTGATCTACTTCTTCCAGCAAGACTGCACATACTACAGGCTCTATAACCTCCTTGAATAACAGCAGCAAACAGGGACCCAAGTTTTCAACTATATAAGCTTATGGGGAACATTTCTTGTCAAAACCACCACACTCCATTTCCTGGCCCCCATAGGCTCATGATCATGTGATGATGCAAAGTACATTTAGTGCAAGTTTAAAAAGTCCTCACACTTGGAAGGCCAGCCTGGGCTCCGTAGTGAGTTCCAGGCCAGCTGGGACTACATGGAGACCCTGTCTTAAAAAGACCAAAAGTTAGAAAGATTTAAAAAAAAAAAAGTCCTCACAGACTTGTAAAGTCTTAACACTGTTCATAGAACCACAGCCCAAAATTTCTTCTGAGACTGAAGACAATTTCTTAGCTGTGACTCCTACCTCCCCAATGAAGTTAAAAGTGCAAAGTTCAAACTTCTAACATGCATTGGTATAGAATATATTCTCATTCCAAAAGTGAGGAGTTGGGGAATAGGTGGGTAAATAGTGAACCAAAACAAGACCAAACCCCAGTAGGGCAAACACCAAATCCTCTAGCTTCATGCCTAGTGTTTGGGACTTTATTTTCAAAGAATTTAAATGTCTCTGCCACTCCAGCTTTGCTGTCTGTAACATACATCTCTCTCTTGGATTAGTTTCATTCTCTATGCAAATCTCCTTTGCAGAATTCTCTTGCCTCTGGCATCTCCAACATCTTGTCTCCACTGCAACCTAGGTTTCACTTTTATATCTTCATGCAATGGCCTCTTAATGGCCTTATAGGAACTCCACTGTCACATGCTGTTTAGCTTCAGCAGCTCTCTGAAACAGTGGAGGAAAAACCAAAAACTGCCTCACTCTTATCTCTTTCATAACCCCCAAACCAGTACCCTGTGAATGATATTGCCAAGTTTTACTGCCACCTTGGATGGATCCTAAACTCCTTGAATCAAACTTACTATAGATTGTGTATGCAAATGTTTTCTAGGAGCAGAAAATTCTAAACCTTTTCCTTTCACAATTGGGAAGCATAGTTTGGTGGGATCAGTCTTATTGTGAGGGTAGTCTTCCCATTTTCCCGATCAGGATGTCTCTACTTAAAGATGTTAAACAGCTACTCTTTCAGCACCTTGGCTGTCATATTAAGCTTCCTAGTGCTCGTTTTTTCCCTCCAAACCATATATTTTGCATTGCTTTCTTTCCTACTTGCTTTTTCACTATAGACCAGCACGTTATCAGTAATAACAATATAGCAGACTCAATATTCTGCTGTCTTGTAATTTCCTCAATCAAAGTAATTAGTCCATTACTTTTTAATTCAGCCTCATGTAAATTCTCAGAACATGAGCATAGCCATATTCTTTGCCAAAATAGCACACACTGGCCTCTAACCTGGTTACTCACATTGTCCGTGCTTCCTTCTGAAACATTTTGAGCCATATCTCTACAGTCTACATTACTCTCAGTACTGCTGTCTTCCAGGTTCCTACTGGAGCATCCAGTTAAGTTCTGCTTATAGCATTCAACTGCCTTTCTATTCCAAAGTTCCAAAGACTTCCCCATTCCTCAAAAGAACATGATCAATTGCCTCACAGTAATAACACACTCTCTGGTACCAACTTTTGTATTAGTTACTTTTCTGTTGCTAAGATAAAATACTATGATCAGAAACAATTCATAGAAGGAAGAGTTTATTTTTCTTTATGGTTCTAGACAGGGAGTCTGTAATGGCAGATGAGACATGGCAGTGGTGCCAGGAGCAGGAAACTTAAAGACTACATTTTTACCAACACACAGGAAATAGAAAGGAGGGAGAGAGAGAGAGAGAGAGAGAGAGAGAGAGAGAGAGAGAGAGAGACTCAAAGTGGGGTGAGGCTATGCACTCTCAAAGGTCTGCCTCTAGAGATGTAATTCAATCCACAAGGCTCCTCTTCCTGAAGGTACCATAACCTCTCCCAAAATCACCACCAACTGGGAACAAATGTTCAAACACCTGACTGAATTTATGGGGGATATTTCTTGTTCACACCACCACAATTTCCTTCTGTTTTCTCCTTTGCAACAGGTCTCAAAATGTCCTAGAAAAAGAGTCCTGAGGACACTTCATCAAAAGTAATTTCAGTATGCATATACTGAAATTTAATTATATATTAAAAAATATATTACTTAAATTGACCTCAGAAAACTATTTCAATATCATAAAAATGAAAAGTTCTTGGGATGGCCTTGGCAAGTAATAAGGTCATAGTGAATCTTCAATAGTTAATTTGGGGATTGGAAAGGAAACAAAATTAATACATGATAGCTATTATACAAAGGAAAAGCATGGTGGGTTTTCCTAAAACATCATCAGTGCAATGTCGCAACAAAAGACCAAATAGGAGGAGACATCATTCCTTCAGAACCAAGAAAATTATTGAAGCCTTAGTGGTGAGAGCAATTTTTGAAATGAATTCCGAAAGAAATAAACTAAATGTATAATCAATAGAAAGACACATCAGGAGGAGATAAGACTAAGAAATGAATACACTCCTAACATGAGGTCAGTGGGGTGTATGTGGAGGCTATTGATAGAGATTGGAGTACAGTGTTAGCCAAACAAGCCAAATAGTAAAGTGGGAGATGAAATTCAGATAACACCTCAGCAGACAAGCAGGATTTCATATTGCTGTTGGTTTTTTTGGGGGGGGGGAGCAGGGGGACAGGGCTAGGTAAAATGTAGCATGTTTTTAACATAAATGTCTCCTTATAATCTGCACAGCCAACTTATTTAATCTTATCCTTCCTTCTTAACCCTAAGACAGGGTTGGAAAAAGCCTTAGAAAATTCTGAAGTTTGAGTGATGGATACAAAATTTCAAATGAGAAAAAAAAGTGAGGAGAAACAATACTGTGAGGCAATCTATATAAGGAGCAAATAAAGGCAGGGAAAGACAGTCCTTAAATAGGAATTTGAGCCTAGCATAATTTTCATGCTAAAATCTAAAAAGAGCAATGAGGAGGAAAATTATACTATAATGTTCCTAAATGAGCATGAACTCAAAAATACAGAAAAAGAAAATAGTCAATGGAATCCAATTATATAGAAAATGAAAAAAATGACTTAATGAGGCTTATCTAGGAATGCAAGGAGGGTTGAAAATGAGAAAATAAAGCAGTGCAATTAATAACTTTGATAACAGTGAAACTTTAGGGAGCTGGAGGGCTGGCCCAGTGGTTAAGAGCACTGAGTGCTCTTGTGGAGGACCTGAGTTTGAATTCCAGCACCCACATGGTGCCTAACAACTGTCCATAACTCAAGTTCCAGGGGATCCGACGCCCTCTGACTTCCAAGGGCACTGCACAACATGGGTGCATTTACACACACGTAGACAATACACTTATACACATAAAAGTAAAAATAATAATAAATAAAATATTTTTTTTCAAAAAGGATGGGGAGTCTGGCTTTGATTGGGGTCTTTTGTATGTAGTACATAGAAACCCAATGAAAAATGTGAAACTTTTTTGATAGAGGTAAAGAAGTATTTGACAAAACCAAACAGCCATTAATGGTAAAAACTCTCAGCAAACTGCAAATTGAAGGAAGATTTATTTTTTAAAAGAATTTTAAATTGAATTTTTGAAAATTTCATACAATATATCTTGATCGAATTTAGAGAGAGAGAGAGAGAGAGAGAGAGAGAGAGAGAGACAGGTAGACAGAGAGAGAGAGAGACCATATATATACGGTCGCATTGAGGAGTCAGTTTTGTGTCCCAAATATCCTTTGGTGTGGGTCCATTCACTGGTTGCACCCTTAAAGAAGACTGACACTTCCTCTCCCAGCAGCTATCAGTTGCCAATAGCTCCTCAGCTAGGACTAAGTTTTCCTACTCACTTCATCACTTCCATTCTGGGATTTTTGTATGGCTTGAACTTATATGGGACTTGTGCATGCTGTCACCATGGCTATGAATTCATATGAATAACTTCCCAGCTATCTGTAAAACTCTGCTTCTTTGTGATCATCTACAACCTTTGGCTCTTAAAAATCTTTTGGCCGCCTCTTTAACAATGATCCTTGAGCCTTGGGAGGCAGACATTGATATAGGTGTCCTATTCAGGGATAAGAATTCTGCAGTCTCTTATTGTTTGCACATTGGCCAGTTATTGGTCTCTGTGTTAATCACCATCTGCTATATGATATAATTCTATATATAAGATCTTTAAGACTCCACCAGAAAACTCTTAGATTGATAAACATTCAGCAAAGTAGCAGGATATAAAATTAACAGGCAAAAGTCAGTTGCTTTATTATACTAACACAAACATACTGAGAAAGATAGTAGGAAAATTATCCCATTTACAATAGCCTCAAAAAAACCCCCCATAAAAATTCTCAGAACAGATCACACCAAGGAAGTGGAGGACATGTATTATAAAAACTTTAAGAATTGAAGAAAGAAATAGAAGATGATACCAGAAGATGCTCATGGGTATATTTATCCCTGGCTAATACTGAGAAAATGGCCATCTTACCAAGGGTGATCTACAAATTCAATGCAGTATATATTAGAATTCCAGCAAAATCCTCCACAGATATTGAAAAAATAATCTCAAATTATCATGAAAACTCAAAAACCCAAAATAGCCCAAATAATCCTGAACAACAAAAGAATTGCCAGGGGCATTACCATTTCTGATCTCAAATTATGTTACATATTTAGCATACAGTAAGAAATTTCATTTGTCTAGGGATATGACAGAGATAGGGTTTTCTCTAGGATCTATGACCTCGCCAGCCATGAGTATTTGGCTATATTTACAGTGCCACCCTTGAATTTCCTCCCTTTGAGAGGACTTTAAGTCCAATTAAATAGCTGTTGATTACCCCCTAGATAAAAGTGCCATGACTGCACCATTAGAGGTAGTTTGTTGTGCTAGTCATTGTGGTTATTAGGCTTTACATCTGGGTTGGACTATTGATTGATTTTTTTACCCTTGTCAGCTTGTGTAGTATCCTCTAGAACTATGAGAGCTAGTCTTCAGGGAGAAGGCTTCCAGGTCAGTTCCAACTCCATTGCTCCAAGTCCTCTGTCTGAAGTATGTCCCGTCTTCAGCAATAGGGTATTACCTTCAAGTTCTAGGAGGTAACCAAGGGATGTGGCAACACCATGTGTTATTTTGGGAGTCGCTTGGACTTCCCTGACCAACAACTTGAAGGGAGGTTTCTCCTGTCTGGCACAGTGTTCATTGTTATTATAGCCTTCAGGTATGCACAAGCACTCATGTTATGTATATTTTTCAGGGGGTTTTAGAGTTAATACATGCATAAGGAAACCTGCACCAAGGGACATCTGGGTACAAATGCTTAATGGAATAGGATTTAACACATATGACAGAATGCATGACATCCGGTGTGTGCAGAGGCTTTCAGGCCTCTGGGAATTTGCTCATACAAACTTGCAACGATGGTGACAGGATGCACAAGACCCATGCTGACTCAATCAGACAAAAAATCCTGCATAGAACCATGGAAATGGGGAACAGGTCCCAACCCTAGCCAAGGAACTATTGGCAACTGATTACATTACTATGGGGTGAAGGAGAGCAGATCTTCTTTAAGGGAATGACTCTAAGATAGGCTTACTAGACTCCAGTGAATGAACCTGCACCAAGGGACATCTGGGTACAAATGCTTAATGGAATAGGATTTAACACATATGACAGAATGCATGACATCCGGTGTGTGTGGGGGGGTATGAGGGAGGCGTAGATAGGGGAGAGAATCTAAATTTGAGCACAATCTACTATATGAAATGCACAAAATCTCAATAAAATATTTTAAAAATTAAAAATCTCCAAAACCAACTCACATTATATTACAGAGCTTATATTACAAGCTGTGTTGTATTGGTATAAAAGACATATTGATCAATGGACGAGAATGGAGGATGTTAATTTTTAAATTTACACAATTACAGCCACCTGAATTTTGATAAAGGGGCAAAAATACACACTGCAAAAAAAAAAACAGCATGTTCAACAAATGGAGCTGGTGAAAGTTGACAGCCACATGTCAACTAGATTTTTATCTCTCACCATGTTCAAAACTCAACTCCAAATGGATCAAGGACTGCAACATAAGACCTGATATTCTGAACTTGATAGAGGAGAAAGTAGGGAATATACAGAAACTTATAAGGAAACTTCTTCATTGACAGAGAACATACACAGTTCAGAATCCATTACAAACATGTAGATATTATTTAAATGGAATGTTGTTGACGCAGGAGTAAAGGCTTGATTGAAAAAGAATGAAGAAGTCAATGTAACCCTTTTTTTTTCGTTCATTTTCTTCTTGTAGTTCCTTTTTTCTTTCTTATGTTATCAAAGTTTTCCAATGAGTGCACAGGAGGAAAATTGTTGTGAATATTAAGAAAGGGATTAGTGGGATTTTATTTACATTTGTTACTTTGTTTTTTTTTAAATTATTTATTTGATAACCACATAATTAGAAGAAGCATTTTGTTACAGCTTTGACATATTCAGTAACACACTCCTGAGCAAGAATACATCTTCAAAAGTGGCTGTAAATTTCTAAATTCATAGTTGAATTAATACAGTTATACAATATTGAACTCAGTATAAGCCTTGTAAGACATAAAA
>NW_008337640.1:756976-759180 GCF_000622305.1 Nannospalax galili | reverse complement strand
GCCCCCATTTCCCCCTTTGTCCCTTAATAATACCCTTCTCCTATGGTCCTACCTCTCTTGAGCTCCTTCTTTCCCTTTAACCCCTAGGTTCCTCATATACCCTTCCTCCCCACTCCCTTAAACTAACCCGATTATTATCCATATATCCCTTAGTAAGGCCTGTTTCCTACTGTTCTTCTCTTTCAGGTTCTTTCTTTTCCTTTATCTCCCTGTTTCCTTTCCATTTTCCTGGTTCCAGTAGTTATGTCTGGTAGCATACTTATTTATCAGAGTCTGATTCTAGGATCACATATGAGGGAGAACATATGTTGATTTTTTTTCTGATTCAGTTACTTCACTTAGTATAACAGTTTCTAGGTACATCCATTTACCTGCAAATTTCATGATTTCATCTTTCTTTACTGCTGAGTAAAACTCCATCATATAAATGGACCACATTTACATTATCCACTCATCAATTGAGGGATACTTCCATCTCTTAGCTATTGTGAAAAGAGCAGCAGCAAACATGGATGTAAAAGTGTCTCTGCAATATGATGAGTTCTTTGGGTATATGCCAAGGAGTGGTATAACTGGGTCAAATGGTAGGTTCATTTGTTGCTTTTTAAAGAGTTCTTCACACTGCCTTCCATAGGGGTTGAACAAGTTTGCAGTCTCACCAGCAATGGATAAATGTTCCCCTTTCCCCACATCCCCTCCAACATTTGGTATCATTTGTTCTCTTGATCTTAGCCAGTTTGACTGGGGTAAGATGAAATCTTAAAGTGGTTTTAACTTTCATTTCCCTAATTATTAATGATGTTGAACATCTTTTAAGATGCTTCATAGCCATCTTTACTTCTTCTTTTGAGAGCTGTCTGTTCAGCTCTGTAGCCAATCTTTTAATTGGGTTACTTTCTGTCTTGATTCTCTATTTTTTGTGTTCATTATATAGTCTGGATATTAAACCTCTCTCAGATGTGTCGCTGGTTAAGACTTTCTCCCATTCTGTGGGTTTTCTGTTGACTTCCCTTGTTGCCTCCTTTGATGTACTGAAGCTTTTAGTTTAATGAGGTCCCATTTGTTGATTCTTGACTTTGTTTCCTGAGCAATTGATGTCTGGTTTAGAAAATTCTTTCCTACATGTATATATTGTAGGTTTTTCCCAATGTTTTCTTCTAACAGTTTCAGAGTTTCAGGCTTTATATTGAGGTTTTTGATCCATTTGGAATTGACTTTTGTCCACGGTGAATGATAGGGGTTTATTTTCATTCTTCTACAGGTGGAGATAAAGTTTTGCCAGCACCATTTGTTGAACATGCTGTCTTTCCTTCAGTGAGTGTTCTTGGCCCATTTGTCAAATATCAGGTGGCTGAAATTGCATGTACACATATTTGGGTCTTCAGTTTTGTTCCAGTGGTCTGTGGGCCTATTTTTGTGCCAGTATCAAGTTGTTTTTCTGACTACAGGTCTGGAATACATCTTAAAATGTGAAATAGTAATCTACCCAGCATTGCTCTTAGTGCTCAGGGTTGCTTTGGCTATCCGAGGTCTTTTGTGCTTCCATTAGAATCTTAGTATGTTTTTTTCGAAATATGTGAAAAATGTCATGGGGATTTTGATTGGTATTGCATTGACTCTATAAATGGAATTTGGTAGGATGTTCATTTTCACAATATTAATTCTTCCAATCCATGAGCATGGGCGGTCCTTCCATCTTCTGATGTCTTCCTGAATCTCTTTCTTTAAAGATTTAAGATTTTCATTGTAGAGGTCTTTTATGTCTTTGGTCAAGTTAATTCTGAGATTTTTTTTTTTTTTTGCAGCTCTTGTGAAGGGGAGTGTTTCCATGTGCTCTTTCTCAGATTGCTTGTTGGTATATAGAAAGGCTACAGACTTTTGTACGTTAATTTGGTAACCTGCCAGTTTACTGAACTTGTTAATAATTTCTAGAAGTTTTCTGGTGGAATTTTTGGCATCTCTTAGATATAATAGCATATCATCTGCAAAAATGGATAATTTGAGCTCTTCTTTTCCAATTATTACTCCTTTAATCTCCTTCTCTTGTCTTATTGCTCTTGCAAGAGTGTCAAGTACTATGTTAAAAAGGAATGGAGATAGTGGATAGCCTTGTCTGGTTCCTGATTTCAATGGGAATACTTCCAGCTTTTCTCCATTTAGAATGATGTTGGCTGTGGGTTTGTTATATATGGCTTTAATTATGT
>NW_008337640.1:756226-756925 GCF_000622305.1 Nannospalax galili | reverse complement strand
AATTTTGTCAAAGGCCTTTTCTGCATCTATTGAGATGACCACGTGGTTCTTATCTTTGAGCCCATTTATTTGATTTATGATGTTTATTGACTTATATATATTGAACCATCCCTGCATCTCTGGGATAAAGCCGACCTTATCATGGTGGATGATTTCTTTTGATGTGTCTCTCTATGGGGTTTGCATTATCTTGTTGAGAATTTTTGCATCTATGTTCATTAAGGATATAGGTCTATAGTTTTAGTTTTTGGTTGTATCTTTACTGTATCTTTACCTGGTTTTGGTATTAGAGTGAAAGTGGCTTCATAGAAGGGGTTTGGGAGTTCTCCCCCTGTTTCTATCTTTTTGAATAATTTAAGTAGTACTGATTGTAGATCTTCTTTGAATGTCTGGTAGACTTCTGCTGTGAATCCATCTGGGCCTTGAATCTCTTCTTGGTTTAGTTTTGGTGGTTCCCATGCCTTTAGATATGCATCCATTTCTTTTAGGTTTTCGAATTTGGTAGCATATAGGTTTTTAAAGTATTCCCTTATAATATTCTGTATCTTTCTGGTGTCTGTTCTGATGTATCCCCTTTCATCTCTGATTTTGTTAATTTGGAGGTGATTTCTCTTTCTTTTGGTTAACTGGGCTAGTGGTCTGTCAATCTTGTTTAGCTTTTCAAAGAAGCAGCTCTTAGAGTTGTTGATTCTTTATATT